>NC_072014.1:8493992-8801122 GCF_027791375.1 Indicator indicator | reverse complement strand
TAGTCATGGTGCTGAGGGCCATGGTTTAGTGGTGGACTTGGTAGTGTTTAATGGTTGAATGTGATGATCTTAGAGGTCTTTTCTATCCTAAATTATTCTGGAATGAAGAAAAGGCACATTTTTCTTATTTGAAGTCTTTAACCTCAGTCTTTTTATCCTGCATTCTGAATAATCCAGATATGCAAACTTCATTTCCCTACCTGAATGAAATTTAGGAGCTGAGGTGATTTAACTCTTCAGAGGATGTATCAGTGAGCTAGTTTCTCTTTTTGTTAATGAAACAGCAGGGCACATCTCTATCTGAAGAAGGTAAAAAAGGCAGCTTGGTCCAGGTAGTTGTACCCTGGGGTACACTGCAGCCTAGTCCAGTGTGGGAACATAAGCTTGACAGGTAAACCCATAAATCCCTTCTTGGCACTGCCATAGCAGTGGCCATAGTAATAATGCTTGCATAATCATAATAAAAAATGAAAAAAGAGAGCAAGTGGTGGCCGAAGGAGCTAAAAGAGACTGCCTCAAAAGGAGAATGTGCTTTCAGGTATGCTCTTCTTAAACATGCCATGTTCCCCTGTGTGACATGGAAGGAGTGTTTTTTCAGGAAAGGCTTGGAGACAGAAGGATCTCTTTATCTGCTAGCAAAGTGCCTTCCCCTCTGAAGCAGAGTGTAGTAAGTGATTAACCAACACTACACAGCTCTTTAGGGTGGGAATTGAAGAACATAATCAGCAATAATGCAAATTACTGCTAATCAAATAAATTAATTCATCTCCCATGATTAGAAAAGAATTCGGTTCTCTCTGCAAAGTGCTGTCTGTAGCAAATTCAGCCCAAGAATCTGCAGCTCGATCAAGAAAGTTACTAAATAACTTTACAGCTGAAGTATGTTGTTCAGCTTGGTGAAGATGTAGCTTGGTTGCCAAAGTGCTTCAAACTATCCACAGCTGAGATACATCAGAGCTCAGCCAGAGAAACAGGTGCCCAGATCTGTGACCAATTAAACTAAATCAGGAGTGTATTCATTTTCACTAGCAGTACATACATAGAAGAGTCCCAAATAATATTTCAATTATTAAACTGTGCAGTTCAGTTAGCAATGAGTCTAATCTTAAACTTGTCACCCAGATAGCCAAAGTATTTGGGAAGCTACTAGAGAGGCCTGTGGCTGGAGTACAGCACGCTTGCCAGGAAATAGCACTGAAGCAGAACAGGACCTGCAATTGATCTTCCCTTCCAGTTGCCTGCATGACTAATAGCAAGCAGGGTCCTTGGCAGGAATGAAGTGTGCACTCAGTGATGCATCAGGAGACTGTGGCTTATGATATCTTAGCTTTTTTTCTGTTTGGAGACAAAAGCTGGGATTGATGTGTCTTCCAGCTGCATTGTCTTGTGCTGTGGTGTATTATCTCTGAATGTGAGCTACCTTGACTGCAGGAAGAATTCTGTTATTCTGTCCCAAGTTAGAGGTGACCCTACAGTGGAAGGCTTTTCTGAAAAAAGCTGTGATTAATATATCTGGGTTTTAAAAAAACATTTTAAGTCTAAAATGGATGAAAGGGCTTTCCCCTCCAGTTCAAAAAGCCAAAACAAATTGTACCAAATTAAATGATCCTCAAACAACTTTCACCCGCCAAGAAAAAGGCAGAATAACTACAAATTAATCAAAATTTTCCTTAAGGAAGCAGATCAAATCAATTTTAGCTATTGTGAAAAATCTGCTTGGTGAAAATGGTGACATTATCATTAATCATGATTGTTTTACAGGTTTCACAGAACAAGACCCATGGTACTCAAATAGTAAACCAAGAGTAACAAGAAAGACCTATTCACACAGAGGTTATGATTGACCCAGAGAAGATACAAAGAGCGAGCTGTGGATTGATGCAAAGAGAAGTTTTGAAGACCAGATTCTGCAGTGAACAACATGTTGTTTTCATTGTTCTCTAATCAAAACCATTCTCTCATCTGAACTATGGCATTTTCTACTACTTAAGGGAAGGTACAAGCAAAAGTTCAGTGTAATGAACTATTTTAACAAGCTGTGACAGGGGGTGTTATACTGCCAAGTAATGCCTTGTGTGACCAGCAAGACCAGGACAGTGATCATGCCCCTGTGCTTAGCGCCAGTGAGGCCACACCTTGAGTACCGGGTTCAGTTTTGGACCCCTCACTACAAGAATTGCACTGAGCTGCTGGAGCATGTCTAGAGAAGGGCAACGAAGCTGGTGAAGGGTCTGGAAAACAGGTCTGATGAGGTGGAGCTGAGGGACCAGGTGTTGTTTAGTCTGCAGAAGAGGAGGCTGAAGGAGAGCTCATTGCTCTCTACAACTTCCTGAAAGGAGGTTTGAATGAGGTGGGGATCGGTCTCTTTTCTCACGTAACAAACGACTGTCCAGAAAAGGGGTGGAGTCACCATCCCTGGAGGTGTTAAATAAAGTGTATGTGTGACATCTGGGGACATTTAGTGGTGGACTTACCAGTACTGGATTAATAGTTGGACTAGATGATCTTGGATAATCTTTTCTAACCTTAGTGATTCTATGATTTGCTAAGTCCATCAAACTCTTCACAGTATTCACTGTGTGATGTAGAGCCTCAAACATAAAGTGCAAGAGATCCAGGCATGGAAGGCAATCCACGTTATCATTTCTAGTTACAACTGTTAGTGTGGTTTGTCTTGCAACAGCTGGGGTTGTCCATCTATTTGATTCCAATGTGCATTCAATGTGTTGTCTAGACCATTGAGGTGATTTTGTATGTGGGCTTTCTATGGAAAATGATGAGTATAGGTTTGTCCCCTTGGGTTCTACTGTGGTGTAATGATGATAAAAAAAAATTGCTCTAGGAAAATAGCAGCAGTGTTTAAGAGAACCATCACTGTTCTGCTGGTGGAACAGCAGCTATGTGAAAGCTTATGCTCCCTGTTGCCCAGATGAGTTAGTTAGATGGTTTGATTTCCAGAGAACAAGAGGAATTTTGGATGTTTATAGGCCTGTCCAGTGTCATCATAAAAAAAGGAAAAAAAATGAAAGCTTTTAATATAGATAAAAGTCTGAACATCTTCAACTACATAATAACTATTTGTTACATAGATTTCTTTTACCACTATGAAAGGTGTAGAAATCTGCCATGTTTTGCAGTCAGGGGTCCTGATAGGGTATGAATTGGTTTGCAGCTTCACTGAATGCAAGAGCAACTTATGGCCATAAACTGTGTTGAGAAACTGGAGCTTAGTAACCTTGTGAGTGCTACAAAGAAGCTTTAGGAGCATTTCAGTCATTACTCAGACATATCATCTTTCCTAAAAAATTATTTTGCCATCAATTTACCAGTCTTCTAGAGTCGAATCTCCTAAACTGGCTATCAGCAAGGGAAAATAAAGACTGCAGGAATTCCGAACAAACCCCTTCTGCAGATACTACATGGCTAAGCGTGTTTGGTGCTATTAACCCTTGGACTGTAAACTCTTGGGTCTACAATCCTGTTGTTAGACTAATAACAAATAGATTCTAAACAGATTAACATGTGAAATCAGAAACATTCATTTAAAGATTAAAAGCAAGAAGGAGACTTAATATGGAAATGGCATTATTTTGATAGTCTCCATCTTTCTGACCGACAGTAATTATAAATCAATGCATCCCTGGTACATAATCAGATTCTTGATATTTTTTTAGTCTTTACACTTGAATAGTTGTGTTTGTTTGTTTCCCCCCCCCCCCAGAAAGCTGAGCAGATCTCAATTTTTTAGACTTATTATTTAAATGCTATGTTCTTGGTGTTTCCATCATACTGTACTTGTAGAATTTGATGCTTGCATAGCAAGGCACGGCTGAAATTGAAGAATGAAAACAGCAGTTTGGAGTTGTCTGACTGAATTTATTGCCACTGACTATTTTTTTTTTTTTTGTGTGTGTGTGTCTCTTTTTTTTTACATTACTCCAGAAAATAACTTAATACTCTGCTTTAAAGTGATTCAATATTGTCATAACCTTTCTCTCTCAAGTCCAAGCATAATATCAGTGTAAAATACTGTGGCTCAAGAATCAGGACTATCATTTCCTTAAGACAAAAGGTAGTTTTGCTAAGCAAAACACCTGAGCAATTTCTGAGGATGACAACTTATTAACCAGAATCACTGCCCTTCTAATTCACAAGAGCTTTCCTCCTCTTTGAACTCATGGCTCCTTCTTTTGAAGTTTTACGTGAATTCTCCTCCAAGCTGTCCTGTAAAGATTTCTGTTTTCAGGATAAGGAAGCACTATGTCTATTATTTGCAGTATAATGAAATTTACCCTTGGACTAAGAATGAAGATATTTGATTGAAGTCTATTTTAATAGTTCTATAATATCTTAAAGGAATTATTCTAGTAGAAAAATGTATTCACAAATACGAATACATATGGAATCTGTAAGTTCCAATGAAAAGCACCACATAAATAGAGTCCTCACAGTTTGGTTACTGGTATTTAATGTATATTCCTGCCATGAGCTCATTTTCCATCTTCACCCTTCACATAAGTCTTTACACTTCATGCATCCTTTAAGTTCAAATTTTATGATATCTCAAACAGATAGAACTCAGCCTTTGGAGGAGTTTCTGAAGAAATTTCCATTTGAAGCCATTTACTATTCAATGGCAATAGCAACTGAGGAGGCCAGAGAGCACTTGCTGCAAGCTCCACTGCTGCTGAACTCATGCCAGTCATGAGTACTACAGATGTTTAAATTGGTAGCAGATGGAAACTTCATGGGTCATTTTTCCTCCTTCCCAAGGGTAAATGTCAGTTTGTTTGAGATTTGAAAACTTGCTGTCTTGTCACCAGGTCAAAACTCTGCCCTAATCAGTAACATCAACGTTTTAGGTTAGCCATGGGAGAATCTTTCCATCCATTAGTTGCTGACTCAAGCACATGCCCATGAAACCAGGGAAATATTCCTTTCTCCTTTGAGACTCAGGTTCCATCTTGCATGTTTGATATCAAAGCTGTGCAAAGTGCAGTTATTTTTAGCAGATGTCATGTCAGTTTTACCTTTGAGAATCGTTTTAATGGACCACAAATGAACCATTTAGAAAGGAAATAAATTGACTCTCACCTGAATTCTGTGCTACATCAGGTACACCATGAGCAGCTCATCACTAGCATATTTTAAAATTCAGAGTAAGGTACCCGTTAAACATGCTCAGTAGAAGCATAAGATCATTCCTCCCTTACTTCAGCAGCATAGTATGAAAATTAAAGCACATTTCAGAGACAAGGTATTTTCTTCCTAATCTACAAAGATCAGGAGTGTGATAGAAATCACAGCTCAGGGCTCAGAGGTCAAATGACTGGCTAGATGACTGTAACTAAACCAACTAAGCTAGAGCTCAGAAATCTCCCCTTATTGAATGCACTGCCAGAATTCATTGGGCATTGTGGGTGCAGTGCTGTCACATACACTGATATGTCTTTGAGCATGTCATGTACTGAATAGAAAGAAGGAAATGGATAAAGAGAGATTTAAGGTCCATTTCCTCTGCTTTTCAGACAGCTCTGACATTGAAAATACTAAAATTACAACACCATTAACACACTTCTGGTCTCCTTGGAGCAGTCAGTTGTTTGCAATGAGAAGAAATAGAATCATAGAATGGTTTAGGTTGGAAGGTTAAAGATCATTCAGTTTCAAAACCCCTGCACCTGCAGGGACACTTCCTACTAAACCAAGTTGCACAAGGCCCCATCCAGCCTGGTTTTGCATACTTACAAGGTTGGTGCCTCCACAACTTATCTGAGCAAACTGTTCTATATATTTACACAGCCAATAGTTTCTTTCCAAAGATGCTGAGGTTTCAGAAAAAAATACATGAATTAAAACAATAGATATATTTTCAAAGCCACTTAAAAAAATACCTCTCATAAGTGATAGCTTCATTTTATGCACAGATGTGTCCTTCTGATCTGAAAGGGCAATGAAGTTAAATTTAATCATGTCTTACTTCATCTCACTCTATAAAATGGCAGACTATTATAACAGCCAGCCCTGCACTCTCTGCCAGATTCTGCAGTTCCAGCTTGGATTGTTGCTGCCATAACTCCATTTTACTGGGGCACAATAACATAAAATGTGGTAAGAGTCATAATCCTGTAACCAACAGCCTGTGCAAACAAGATCACAGAATCACAGGATCATTAAATTTAGAAAAGAACTCCAAGATCATTGTGTGTGCCTGTTTAACCTAACCCTGCCAAGTCCACCTACAAATCTTGTTCCTTAGTGCTGTATCTCCAAGGTTTTTGGGCGCTGCAGTACCTCAATGTCTCTCCTGCAGTAAGGGGCCCAAAATTGAGGTGTGGCCTCATCAGTGCCCAGTACAGGAAGATGGTCACTGCTCTGGTCCTGCCATTATTATATCAAAATAAACATTGAAACAGAGAAAACATATGGACTGCTGTGTAAGTTACTGGAAGAATTATATTAAAAACAAACTTAAAGGTCACAGAAGTTACACTGGGCTTTTTGAGCAGATGAGAGACATTGTAAGCAAACTTCATTAGAGGGAAAGATGTCACCAGTCACAAAAATCAGGATCCAGATGCTTAGATATCCTTCATGAGGACTAATAATTTCTAATTACTGCAGAATCACATGAAAGGCAAATGAAATATTAGATGGTAACCCTAACTTCTGAATGACTTAACCCTTCTCCTTCTAATGAAGCAGCAGCTCAGAAAAACAGTGACAGAGAAATCACAAAGACTAGCTGATGAGTCTTCATTCCTGCACTATACTGGGTATCACATCTAACAAGGGTTCATCAACAAGGAACTGCCCCTTGTGACTATTATAAGGATTCTCTCTAGGGTCTAGCAGGTGTTGATACCCGCTGTCATAAATGCACTTGAAGTAATGAGAGTGTTAAGACAGTGTATACACAAGCAGTGAAGTCTACTAGTCAAAAGCAGAAGGAATTGATTGACCTTTAAGCATAAGAAAATAGAATTTATGAGGAAAAGAGTAAAACTACTTTCAATCAGTGCTTTCCTACTGGAAGCAAATCACGTATGAATAAGAGCTGATAACAATCACTATAAATGAGAGCTAGAAGTGTTAGAAAAGCAATAAAGAAAGAAAAATACAAGGAAAGAAACCCAGAATGGGTGAGTAGAGACATGTTTTTTACATGCATTAGGAACAAGACAATTCCAGTAATAACTGATCTACACTAAAGCCAAATAATAGAAATTATAAAAATGAAGAAATGTACGTAGCTGTGTCACAGGACAAAAATAACTAAGCTGCATTCAGCAGAAGTGATAGAGCACACTAAAAAATTACTCACGTTTGTCACCGACAACAGATCCATTTCTAATTTAGAGGAAAATCAGTGTATAACCTACATACATTTTACAACTGGTTGGCAAAATAAGATGACTGACTGCAGAAGCTGTTTGAATGATGGAGAATAGTCCTAGGTAGTGATGTATCTCCATCACTGGAATATGAACATCAAAAAGAGAAATCTTCCTCCAAATACACTGATTATTGGTGCAAGAGCTGCAGCCTGTAGAGAACTACTGGCTCCCAGTTTTAGGTGTGATGATATTTCACGTAGCTACTGAAATGAATTTATGAAGTTTCCTGATTTCACAGTCCTGTAAAGGGGGTTAATTTCCAAATTATTATTAAGAAAAAAAAAATCCCTCTGCATCTAAACCAAACAGATTGGTAGGATATGCAGAACCATGAAGCTTTCCCTTTTCTATCCTATGTTCTGAAGTTATCGTTGTTCTTAGTGTACAGTCCTGGTAAACCACCCCAACAATTCCTAGCATAAATCCAAAGACAGGTGGAGATTAAAGTTTGTGTGTGTGCCAGAACACAGAACCATAAAATAAGCTTCCAGGACTAGAAGTTGAAACCCATCATTTCAGGTAGAAATCATGTGGCTACATTTGTATTTCTTTGTTTATTTCTCAGGTGACACATTTGCAACATCTGTTTTATTGAACTCTTATGGATGCTGTGCTTCCTTAAGGTTCTCTTTGTTTAGCAAAATGCTGCGTGTCTTCACAGCTGCTCAAATATTCTTCCTTTTATATAGCTGGACAGATGTTCCCCTTCTGTAAACACTAGTTGGAGAATCCACCTGCAAATCAGCTCATTACCAAAGATCTGCAAAATCTCAGAAGACACTCTGTAACTCTGTATGGGCTCAAGAAACATCTTCCAACGGCTTTACTGACTCCCATCCCAGAAATTGTTTCTTGGAGGCTTATAGTAATCAGTAGTGGAGAGCACGTGGAGACAGGCTTGGGATGGCAAAAAATGAGTGTTAGTGATTTTCTTCTGTATCTTAGGAAGCGTGAAGTAGTTGTTTGTTAAATACTGGTGGAGATTCAGATGAGAAATGGAAGTGCTATCAAAATTCCTGATAGAAGTGTTAATATGTCAGATTTTGGGAGAGGTTGAGCGTCTGCTGGTCAGCCCCAGGGACAAAAGAGACCATTTCCCTGTTCATAAGCAAAGGAATAACAGGATTCCTGTCCTCTCTCTCAAAGGAGTGTGGTTTCTTTCTTAAATACTACTTGTAAAATTCACTGAAAACCTTAGAAGATGCCAGAGCAGCAAAAGGTCTTACAGCACAAACTCACATTCTCCCTGGAGAATCAGGTTCTCCCGTGCCTATGTTCCAGTTCATTACACATCTCAGCACCTTCTCTATGCTGTTACTTACACACGGCCTGCCAAAATTGGCAGATTTCTTCACCTCTAAGAGAAGGTGTTTTAAGATTGCTGGGGGTTTAGATTTGGTGACAGATTTTAGGAGTTCTAAGAACAATCTAGATCTCACTGTTTTGGTATTGGTTTTTTTTTTTTTTTTAAATGTGTGTCCAGAAGGAAAGAAAAATTTTCTTGGTTACGTTTTGCTTCAGTCACAAGCTAAAATCCTTTCTACGTTACAGCGACTCTCTCAGAAAAATAACCCCACAAACCTAAACACATCTCAATTGTGAGTCAGAGCTAAACCACCACTTTGTGTTACTTATTTTGTCCATCTTTGCAGATGAATCTAAACTAAGTAATGAGTAATAATACCACAATGTGTTACTAGGACTCAGTGCAAGTCACCTCAACTTCAAAATACATTGCTTGATGTGAGCAAGGGGCATGGCACAAGCTAAAACTAATACAATAGTATTTTAATATGCGATGTCTTGCACAAGGCAGAATAAGGAATTCCACAAGAGAGATTACAGCACAACCCCATGCTTGGCAGCACAGGACAGTACTGGGTGGGGTATCAATTTTAGCAGGTCAGGTGCAATTTGTGATCTGGCTGCAGTCTATCCTGATCTAGAGAGAAAAGAAGCAAATATTGTCTTTGGGGGAGAAATGTTACAACACATGAACATCTTAGATGGAGAAAGCAGAAGCCCTGTCAGTTTGTCATTTTGGAGTCTTCACATGCTGCAACAGGTTATTCCTCCCCAGGAAGCATTTTTTTTCTTAAGTTCTCATCAAGGCAAGGGAAAATTTATCTTTTGCTGCAGATCAGTGAGATATAAATTCTATTCAGCATCACACTTCCATTTTTAAGCAAATGTGATGCTATAATAAGGCACTACCACAACAGCATGCTCTGCATATCAATGGCCACATTTCTTATGCAGGCTCACTTCTGCCCAGTGGAACTGAGATTTCTTCAGTGAAAGCAATGCAAATTATTGCATTTGCTGTTAGGTCTTACAGAAATGAGGAAGGAAAACAAAGATCTTTGCCTCAGCCTTTACAGAACTATCTGCATGCTACCTGAATTGTACTTCAGGCACTGCACACACCACTGCAGCTTGCCAGAAGAGGATACAGGATGAAGGACTGAGGATCATCTTTTCTGACATTCCTTAGCTGGATGTTGCCCTTTCCTCTTGTGTTTAAACAGAGAAGACCATTATTAGGTCAAGGAAGGAATAAATCCCTGTTTCCACTCAGTTCAGCGCTGGCAGAGTTGGAAGAGCTGGCTTGCTGCTTTGTTTCACTGGTCCTGATAACCTGTCTGAACAACAGACTAATTTTCCACCCACATTAGACACATTTAAAAACTAAGAGAAGGCAGATGTGTTGATAGCTGAATGAACTTAATCAAGCTGGAACTCAAGCTCAGTTCCTCAAGGTCGCGTCCAATAAAATCAGTTCAGTTCAGTTGTGAGGTAATGCCCTCAAGTCAGTGTAACTAGTTGGGAACCAGAGACAAAGTCCATGCTTCTCTGCTCTCCTGGGTGACTCACACATGCCAGCACAGAACCTAGAATGGCTGTTTTCTCTTTGTAGATGTCTGGCTAATGGGAAACAAATTCAGCCCTTCCCTCCCGCCCCCCACTCCCCCCTATTTAAAGACAAAGGAACTAGGCAGATTGGGATTGGAGGATTCTTATTTGCAGAAGAGGGATGGTGTGGAGGTTGTTGTCCCTCCTAGCTTCAAATCCTGTCTTTGGATTCAAGGTCTGGATGTTGGACAATGCAGAGGATAGCATAATATTTATGCTTTAAATGATAACTTGGTTCTCTTTTAAAATGGAATATGAACATGCAAGATGCTTCCTGCAGTGTCATCCCTTTAGAACCAGTGCCAGGTACTCCTAAATGTACCTACGAGAAAAAACAATGAGGAGCTTCGACGCTGTCATAAGATACATTTTCTCAATAAAGCAACCATTTATCTGTGAGAAAGCCTTTGCATTAGATGGGGCAAAATGTTCTTTTAAGTTGAACCCAACACAGATTTCTCCAATGGCAATAGCCTCCCAGTACTTCATTTGCAGGGTTGGAGGTTCATGTAACCAGCTCTGCCCAACTCAGATACCAGAGTGTTGCTTACAAGTGAATCAACAAAACCATCTTAATAAGACTCTAGGGTGTAAATTAGAGATAAGAAGAAAAATCTGCCAATTAAAATTTTCCTAAAGGTTGAGGGCTTAAAGCCATTCCACAGTGTGGTCAGATCTGGATACAATAACAAAACCCAACCCCCAGACCCTCTTAGTTGTGAAGATGCTAAGACAGAGCAACAGAGGCAGTACTTTCAGAGCCAGAGACAAGTTCTATTGACAGGTGTGTGTCCAGACTTAAGACCAGGTTCTAAGAAACTACCATTTTTTAAATCAGTGACAACTCTGCTGAGGGGAAAAAAAAAAAAAAAGTGAGCAAGGTAATTCAACTTCTGGCCATAATGTATTAAACGCTGTGCACAAAGTAGTGATGCATAGAAAGACATCAGATGAATCCCCCAGGAAAACCAGCTATTGCTCATTGATTCTGTCAGCATGTACAAGTGAAGCAGATCTGTGTCTTACTTGCTCATGTGTCATGGTTTGAGGCTGGGTGCCTTTAAAAACCACTGAGTGGAAGACGTCCAGGAGGTCTAGAAGGGTTCAGGGACGGACTGGAAAGTGCAAATTGTTTATTCTGTCCCATGATTCTGCTATCTCTTTATAAGTAGACTATACTACTAGCTCCTTCTTTTTTCTCCCTGCTTTCTCCTCCTGGGAAGGCATGAGATCTTATCAGGTGTGGGGGAGGATTTCGGGTCTCTCTGTGGCCTTGAGCAGCCTGGGCAATTTTTCATACACAATATTTTGGCCTGTTTGGGCCTAATTTAGGGGGCATGGTAGGGAGAAAAAAGCATTAAGGCCTGAGTATTAGGGCATGGATACGGGAGAAGGTTTTTCTTGGTATGTAGTAAGGTAGTATGGACTTATATATTCTATAGTATATATAATGGATTGATGTATTCTGTACTCTATATATGTATTTGAATACAATTCTGTTTCTCACCAATCCCATGAGAATGTTTTATTTTACCGCTTTAGAGGTGTCTTGTTCTTTATACCAAGACATCATGTAATAATTTTTATTTGGAAACATGTAGGATTTATGCCATGAGTAAAGAAAAACCCTCCATCTAGTGGCTTCTAACCTCTATATAGACATGATGGTTTTAGTCTTGGAAATCCTGACAGCCATCTACAAAGTCTGGCCTGGATTTAAGAGCTCTGAATCTCTTGCCTGACTCATTGAAAGGAGTACACAGAGAGGACCTCCTGCTGTGAGCACTGGATTCTCACCAAAATCACATTTAGCTGTGGCCATATTGGACCTACTTTGCATGTAAGGTAACTGTTCGTCTAATAGCACTTAACAAAAAATGTGGAATGAGTTTCCACATATTTCCTATTCTGAAAGAGTACCTAAGGGGGAGCTGATTATGTGCATAACTTCTCCATTTCTAGCCCTTCCCAGTTTACACGCTTTTGTATAGCTCAAAGCTTTTGGGGAGGAGGAAGGTAGCAGCCAGGCCTTGCTAGAGTGTGGGAATAGGATGCACAGAAGCTCAGGTAATACCACAGGAATTTGAGTCCAACTCCCTTGTAGGGTCTCAGCAGTGTGATACATCAGGAGAACCATTTTAAACACTGAATAAACCCTTAATATTGGAAGAAAACAGAGGAAGAAATATGATGAAGGGAATAACTGCCTCAAATATCTTTGGCATACAGAGAGTCACTTTCACATTTAGCATATGGCCTTCATGCAAATCCAGGGGATTTTAAATCAAGCTCTGGGGAGAGTCAACCCTAACCCTACTCAGATGGAAGCAAATGGTTCTGCTGAATGAATTGCAGAAATAATGGTCTATAGCAAAAGAGTGGAAATTGCTTGCAAGAGGACAGGCTGCACTTGATATTGCCAATTTGTTTATCCCATAGCTTCCCAATACAAACCACCTAGAGCCTGCACCCGGCTGACAGAAGGGTACGCTTCACACAAGTGCCATCAGAATACAAATCAACTGTATACCACTTAGAGACTTGAAAGCCATTGAAAAGCAGCGAGATGAAAGGCAAACACCACTGAAACTGACAGCAGTATTTTCTTCCAGAGCACAGAAAATGTAAAAAGAGAGGACTCTCTCATAGCATAAAGAGAAAAGATGCTGTGGCTCAGTAATCAAGCACCACACCTCTTCAGAGGATTCAAACAAATGCTTCAGGATGAGGCACATTGAACAGCACTGTGTTTGACAGCCCCTCTCTGTTCTTCTCTTGATGACAGGTGTAATACACAGACAAAAGAGAGGAATCAGCTATGGAATCAGGGATGACCAAGAAGGTCCACAGCGTCCTGGCCTGGATCTGCAACAGTGCAGCCAGGAGGAGCAGGGGAGTGATTGTCCCCCTGCACTAAGCACTGGGGAGGCAGCACCTTGAATACTGGGTTCAGTTTTAGAGCCCTCACTAGAAGACAGTCACTGAGGTACTGAAGCATGTTCAGAGAAGGGCAACAAAGGTGGTGAAGGGTCTGAAGAACAGGTTTGGTGAGGAGCAGCTAAGGGACCTGGGATTGTTCAGCCTGAAGAAAAAAGAGGCTAAGGAGAGATCTCATTTCTCTCTACAACTCACTGAAAGGAGGTTGGAGTGAGATAAGGGTTCAGTCTCTTCTCCCTAGTAACAAGTGATAGGACAAGAGAAAATGGCCTCGACTTACACCAGGGGAGGATTAGGCTGGACATTAGAAGCAAATTCTTCACTGAATGGTTTCTCAAACACTGGAACAGGCTTCCCAGGGAGGTGGTTGAATCTCCATCCCTAGAAGTGTTTCAAAGACACAGAAACGTAGTGCTGAGGGACATGGTTTAGCACCAGAATTTGTAGAGTTAGACAATGGTCGAACTTGATGATCCTAAAGGTCTTTCCCAACCAAACCAATTCTACGATTCTGTGATTGTGTTGTTGACAACTTTTGTCTTCACCTGTGATTACCATTTTGACTTAAAGGACTAAGAGATTAATAGTGGGGTTGAAACATTGCAAAATATTTCATTTTGCATAAGTGTACTTTGTTGGCTGTTTCGAAACGTCTCTTTTAATGAAACACTGTTCCAGGATACACTGCTCTATTCAAATGTCTGGTGACATTAGCTTCACATCAAAGCTGGGAACGCTGACATTTCCCATTGAACGCTCAGCCTGCTGAGCACTTACAGAAACGCACACTGCTGAACCAAGCAGCCACCTCTTGTTCATTTGTTCTAAATATTATGGCAGATCACATCTTAAAACAGAAGCACAGGCACTTGCTTTTCAGACAGATGAGTTTCTAATTGCTAGAAGAAATAATATGGCTGCTGAAACAGAACGAAGAAAATTTAGATGATCTTGGGAAGATTATTAAACTGCTCTTTACAAAACACATGAAGGTAGGTGACAGTCTCATATGTCTTTTGAAAGAAATTTAAGTGCTTTTTCCAAACACTTTTCTCTGCTCCATTTGCTGCATCAGGACTGTTAATAACACGCTGTCCTTTCTCACTGCAGCACAGGGGATAAATACATTTGGATTATGTAAGAGGTCAAACAACGTTGTGGTGGGAAAATACAGTATGTGGATCAAAAAAAAGTCCCCAAACTACTATCAGGGATTTTGATGTATGTTAAGCCAGACTGCTGTTTGTTCTCTGTGTGTAAATCTGTACAGGTGGAAAAGGATTGACGCTAAAGGCATAAGAAAGTGTGTTTAGAATGGTGACAGCTAATTGCTGCAATGCATATACACTGGAAAGCATCCAATGAAAACATGGCTATTATTAGTTTTCATCTTACTTCCCTAATCACAGCCATAGCTTTAAACAGATGCAGAGAACATGGATTTCAGATGCAGAGAACATGGATTTCAAGCAGCTAATGAACAAAAAAAAAAAAAGCAGCTCAGAAAACTGATGTTCCACCTCTTATAGTATAAGCCACAAGCTACTTCCCATCAAAGCACAAATACTACAAGAATGTTGTGTACTAGAGGGGAAAGGAAGGAAGCATCAACCATTCTGCCAACATCTCCAGCTCATACAGCACAAGGAAAACAATAAAATTTGTCAGATGAGCCTTTCCAATGCACAGTGCATCTCACTGCTGCTTCAGAGAAAGACATATTCCTTCCTCCAAATTTGATGAGCATTTGATGCTGACTATGGCAGTATTTTGCAGATGGGCACATGCAGAGACACCTCGATACCACAAGACGACTTGCAAATGCCACACAACATTTTGGTTCCAGTAGTGGCCCATCACCAAAACTCTGTGTTCAGGTGCCTATAAATTATTTCACCAAGGCAACACATTTTATTAAACCCCATCATGATGAAAGGGGGTGTGTGTGTGTATGCATATATATACATACATATATATGCATGTATATACTATGGACACAAAAATACACTCTTTCCCCCTTCCCTCTTTCTTTGACAGAAAACATTCACATATTCTGCTGACCTTTGACTCCATTCTATCACTGCTTTGACCAGTCTATATCTGAGAGTTATTCTGGGAAACTTCTGGGACAAGCAAAAAATCTATGCGAAGAGAGACAAATTTATGAGGAGACAAAAGAGTTTGTTGTATTTTATTCTTTCACTTCCTATTCTGTATTACTGTAGATATAGACATAAAGACTATCTTAAAGGTATTTATGAAGTGAAAGGTTGTCTCTGAAGATGTTCTCTAAGTCTACAAAGCTGCATGAGGGGAAGCTCAGTTCTTTGCAACTGGTGGCAGATGAACAGTAGAACTACACAGAGCTTTCAGTGAGCCCCAGTTTTGCAGACAAAGCCTGTGATGGCTGCATTTGCAAATTAGCTCTGCTGGAACAGATTTTATAACCACAAAACTGCAGATGAAACTGGTGATGTTGGGGGGGAATTGTTTCTTCTGCTGTAGGTCCTCATAAATATTATGAGCCTGAGGTACTGCCAGCAGACAGAGAGGAGTCATCCAATGTATCTCCCATAAATACATCTGAACTTTTAAGTAATTTTATTCCAGCCATGGTTTCACTTCTTTTGGATTTACTTCTGTGAACATTTGGAGCAATGAAATTTTGCTGGCACTAGTTTAAAAGCATATGCATGATATTCATGGTAACTACTCCTGCTGGACCAGAGCGTTTAGGATTGAAAGTGCCCATACTAATAATGACAACTGATAGAAGAGTTGCTGTTGCATTGGGTTGGTTGGATTAAGAAGGGACCACCTCGAATAACAGTTTTGTCATTGCTGACAGATGCAGCTCTGCTGTTGCTTTTACCTTTGGCTTTATGTCCAGCTGCTAATTACAGCACTCAAGGCATCAGAGCTTCTTCCTGCATGCTCATGGCTTAAAACACCATTAAAACAAGGAGAGAAAATTAAATATATACTTCTCTTGGCCTTGATGCAGCATGGTCCAGTCCTGTCACAGGTGCTAGGATGTCTAGCTCGTCATATTCTTGTTCATAAAAGGAAGCAGAGATAAACTGCAGACTGAGTATTGATGGTCCATTTCTTGTGTTCCCATTAAGATATACCATATAAAATGAGATAGTATTCAATATCCATATATTATAGGTATGGATCAGCACCAACAGAACATGTCATTAGGCAGGAAACAGAAGGACACCGTAGCTCCTTTCCCCTTTAGATTTGCCTTACTACAAACCACCATGAAGAAATGTTTAATTCTATTCAGTGTGTCAAGTTTTGGGCTCACCAATTCAAGAGAAACAGGGATCTGCTGGACAGAGTCCAATGAAAAGCTACAATGATGATGAACTGGAACATGTCTCCTATGAAGAAGATTGAGAGACCTGGGGCCTTTTAGTCAGGAGAGGAGAAGGCTGGGAGGACACCTTATCAGTGTCTAGAAATATCTGAGTGGTGGGTATCAGGATGAAGGCGGCAGGCTCTTTTTGGTGGTGCCCAGTGATAGGACAAGGAACAATGGGAACAAGCTGGAACATGGGAGGTTCCACCTCAACACAAGGACACACTTTACTGTGAGGGTGACAGAGCTCTGGAGTGGCTGCCCAGAGAGGTTGTGGAGTCTCCTCCTCTGGAGACTCAAAACCCACTTGGATGTGTTCCTGTGTGACCTGCCTTAGGTGATCCTGCTTTGGCAGAGGGATTGGACTTGATATCTGGACATCACTTCCAACCTCTACCATTCTGTGATTCTGTTCTTAAAAAAGAAAACCACAAACACAGACCATGCAAAGTGTAAGTGCCCTGAGGAGCCATGAAAGTCCAATTAGGCCTAGATGTCATTCCAAGTTTGATAACTAACCATACAGATATAGAATGCAAAAGAAAACATTATTAAATGTATCCTTGTCTTAATGTGCTGGTAGAACAGAGGGAATGGCTCAATTAAGTACCTGTGCTTCCAAATGCGTATTAACTGCCTCTGAAGTTACACTGAGTCCCTCTTTGGGAAATTAATCTCTCCGACCATAAAATGAGACCTTTCCTTCTTTCTGCACTCTTATTAATTGCATAGCACTTCACTGGCTCTTGTTGAACTGAAGCTGGAGAATTAGGCCACAGAAAGGTCACTTTCTTCCCTCTCTGCTTGCATGCTAATTAGGGAGATCTAAACAGCAGCTTGTGTCTAGAAGCAGAACAGATCAGGGTCTAGGCAAAGAACTTTCCAAGCTATGGACACAAAAGTAGGGCAAGACAATGTGGTCTAGGCTGTGACACCACCACACTAAACTTGTTTCATGAGCCAGCTTCACAAGTGTTGGTTGGCTTTATTTATAACCACCTGAAAATTCTACAAGTTTGTGACAGTCAAAAACTCTCCATGTTAATTACCACACAAATTTTGATTCTATGATCAAATTGCAAAATGCCCTTTATGTGATAGGCTGCTAAGAGTATCATATAGCAGCTTAGGTTGGAAGGGACCTGTGGTCATTTTAGGCTATGCCTTTAAAATTTTTTCGCAGATCTTGAACAGAAAGTGGTAAAATGTAAATAAATCACTATTGGGTGTATAAAGGAAAATAATGATAAGTTCTAAACAATCCATTGGACAGATAACAAACACGTACCAGTAATGAAAGCAATCTCTCTCTTTTTGCTGCTTCAGCTCTGGATGGTGATGCTTTACTGACCTTGACTGTATTGCTTTTGTTGTGACTGGTATTAACAACAACTTATCTGCTCTTTCTCTGGTCCCTTTGTGTCCAAGGGAGTAAAGGAGGGGGGGGCAAGGAGGAAGAAGCTTATTAGGAGCTCCCCTGTTTTTTGGCCACAGTGTTTCCTGTGCTGTTTATTAATTGTAAATACCTGTAAGTATTGTAAATCCTGTATATTTTGTACATATCGATTACATTCCATTATAGATTGTAGTTTTGCTTGTAAATACAGCTTCATCTGCTTCCAACTGGGATGGTCTGGCAAATTTAATGTTGGGGGGGAATTTTCAACCTACCACAGGACCTCAGAGATCACCCACTCCAACCACCCCACCATGGCAGGGATATCTCTCAACTAGACTTGTTTGCCCAAGACCTCATCCAACCTGGCCTTGACCACCCCCCCAGGGAGGGGGCATCCACAACCTCCCCAGGCAACCTATTCTTTTGTCTCACTACCTTCATACTGAAGAATTTCTTCCTAAGATCCAGTCTAAGCCTACTCTCCCTCAGCTTCAAGCCATTCTCCATTGTCCTATTGCTAGAAATTTAATGAGGCAAAGTGTAGTGTCTTGCACCTGGGAACTCATAACCCAGAAAAGCAGCTCAGACTGGGAGCCACCTGTCTTGAGAGCAGCACTGAGAGGGACCTGGGGGTCTTGGTGGTCAGAAGGCTCAACATGAGTGAACAGTGTCCTGCAGTGGCAAAGAAAGCCAACAGGATGCTGAGATGCATTAGTAAGGGTACCACAAGCACGGATAAAGATGTCATTCCCCCACTCTACTCAGCACTGGTCAGGCTGCACCTTGAGTACAGTATACAGTTTCGGTCTCCACTACACAAGAAGGATGCAGACAGGCTGGAAAGGGTCCAGAGAAGAGCAATAAGAATGGTCAGAGGACTGGAAGACCTGTGGTATGGAGAAAGGCTGAGAGAACTGGGTCTGTATAGACTTGAGAAGGATTGGGGGGGAACTCATAACTATGTACTAGTACATAAAGGGTGACTATCATGAGGAGGGAGACTCCTTTTTACAGAGTCACGTGGTAAAGACAATGGGACAAGTTGCCACTGGGGAGATTCAGACTGGATGCCAGAAAAATGATCTTACCACTCACAGCAACAGATAAAAAAAATCCTTGTCCTTTTTTGGGGGAGACTTTACAATGCTACATACCATTTCCCACTGGTGGAAATGGTATTAGAAAGATCACAAGCAGTCATTTCAGCATGTGAAATAGACAGTCATGTTTTGAAAGCTGATTACTGAGCTGAGTCCTTATCAGAAGACACTATGCCTGTATTTTCAGTAACTTCTACCATGCACAGTGACTTACACCAGTGTGAAATGCAGTAACAGCATCTTGCAACACCTTGAAGATGTAGAAGTCTGTTTAATCACAGAACCACACAATGCCTGGTTGGAAAAGACCTCAAATATCATCCAGTCCAACCCCTGACCCAGAACTGAAGGGCTGACACTAAACCATGTCCCTAAGCAGTTGCAGGGAAGACTTGGACCCTAAGACATCAATTGCATCTTTTGGTTATGGAAGGAATCGCAGAATCAGTAAGGTTGGAAAAGACCTCAATGATCATCGAGTCCAACCTGTCACCCAAGACCTCATGACTACTAAACTATGTCAGCAAGTGCCACATCCAATCCCCTCTTGAACACCTCCAGGGATGGTGACTCCACCACCTCCCTGGGCAGCGCATTCCAACAGCTAACAGCTCTCTCTGTGAAGAACTTTCTCCTCACCTTGAGCTTAAACTTCCCCTGGCACAGCTTGAGACTGTGTCCTCTTGTTCTGGTGCTGGTTGCCTGGGAGAAGAGACCAAAGGAACATCACACTTGATTTGACCAACAGCTCATTTAGTCTGGTACTTTAGTTGGTGGTGGCCTGTACTGAAGGCTTTGTGGGAAAGCTTTTACATATAAGTCACTAGTGTCTTAGTAAAGAGACTGACACAAGGAGTGCAGCCTACCATGGTTACCTACAGTACAAAGTATTGCAAAATTAATCCCTTTTATTACACCAACTATTGCACTGAGTATTGCCTCACCACAGAAGGCAATTGCTTTCTGACCTCCAAGGTGATCTGTGTTTGCCCTGAAGCAAATGGTCTAACAACCCTTGTAAGTACCCAAAGGAAGACAGAAGAGTGCATCTATTCTGCTAAAACTTTTTTATGTAGCAAGGCAAATTAGGCTTCACAAAATAATGGGCTCTCTTAAACCAAAACATTAAAAAAAAAAAAAAAGAAGAAGAGCTAATAAGAAATCTTCTCTGCATAACATGGGAAAAGCATTTAACAGATTGCTGGCTTCCTGACACTCACCCTCTGGGCTTACATGCCATGAACGAAATTGCTGCTGTGGCTGTCAGTGAGTTTTCATATTTGTCCCTTCCACACAGAAGCAGTCAGCTTTAATTGGTGAAAAGAAATGACAGGGAGCTCAGAAGCTGTGGAGGAGTGAGATTTAATGTTACATTAAAAAAGGAAAAGCTAACCTCAACTCCACAACCTGCAGGGAAGATTTGCAGTGTCTGCATTTTAAATAAACTCCAATGTATGCCTATACTTTATTTTCAGATGAGGATAGGGTATGACAAAGATACTTTTCTGCTTTATAGATAAACAATTTCCAAATATGTAAACTACCAATGAAATCAACTACCAATGTAATCAACTAAAAAAGCAGGAAGTATTTTTCAATCTGGCCTTGCTGCTTATGCTTCATACATGGAAAAAACAAAAACAAAAACAAAAACAACATTTCAGGTTCTAGCCCTCTTAAAGCACAGTGAAGACTGCACATCTGAAAATAGCCTCTGCAGAGGAAGATTAACATGACCTGTTCCCAGATTGGTGGGGACAGCCTATTTATCAGGGCATGTGGAGACAGGACAAGGAGTGATGGCTTTAAACTAAAAGAGGGAGGATCAGACTGTATAGAAGAAAAAAAAGGTGGTGGTGGGGGGGTTGTTTGTTTGGTTTTTTCCCCCTTTACTCTGAGGCTGGTGAGACACTGGCCCATGTTGCCCAGAAAGCTGGTAGATGCCCCATCCTTGGAACCATTCCAGATCAGGCTGTCAGGGGCTCCAAGCAACTTGCTCTAGTTGAAGGTGGTGTGGCTCACTGCAGGGGGGCTGGATTAGATGACTCTGAAAAGTCCCTTCAATCCAAACCATTTTATGATTCTGTTCTTCATATGGCTTTTTTAGGATTCCAATTGCTTTATTAACAGAATTTTAAGTTCTGGAGCAAAAAATAAACTCTAAGGAAAAGACCACCTGTAGTTATTCTCATTTCTTTTTCTAAACCCCACTGTAGTTTTGAGTGAAAAATCTATTTGCAGAAAAGCGCAAATTGTCACTGATGTTTTACCTACCAGTAATTTAATAGCCACATTCAATTCCCAGATGAAACCCAAAATAAAAACACAAGTAGGTTAGTCTGAGGGCTTACCATTTTCATTTCAAAGGCTTTTTTTAACATTAATTTGTCCTGAGGCAGAAATGAAATATAGACAAACTGTATTAGATTTTAATTTGCTAAAAGTAGATTACAGGTCTTCTCCACAGAGATGCTGAACTTTTAGTTCTCACAGAAGTAAACTTTTCTTTCCTGGGTTAAGACAGCAGCTTCGGAGCTGCGAAGGGTTGGCCCTATAAAGTACAACCATTCCAACTCAGAGCTCAAAAAATACACCCAGTACAAAAAAAAAAAAGAAAAAAAAAAAGAAAAGAAAAGTAAATTTAACAGAGCTGGACTTGAGATACAAGATAATTCTATCTGCAGTAAAATGGGTGAATTCAGAGGAAAACTATTGAGGCTGAAAAGAGCTAAGCTCCCCCCTGCAATTTTGTTTTAGATGTTCATCTCATCCTGTTGAGAAAAATCTGACCAACATGAAGGGTAGACAGGCATATCGCCACAGAGGGAGGGTCTCAAGACCACTGTTATCTCCAAATGTCTGTCTTAAGTGGATTAAAGTACAAGCTGTTTCCACATTAGGCTTTGAAGTCTAGGAACAGATTAATAGTGCAGAAGCTCTTTATGGAAAAAGGCTTTGAAACTAGAAATGCTAAATTAAATAACCCTGTCTAGAAATCTAAAAGATAAATAACAGAGCTGAGACCTTCAAAGCTCTGGACCCATGCTCTGGTTTCCTGCTCTTCATTTCAATTGCAAAGGACTTGTCCTGAATGAAAGCAAAAATGACACCCAAAAGCAATCTCAGGATTGCTTCAGAGGAGAGTTTGCCTGAGGAGAAACAGGTAGGAAGAAATTTCTTTGCCTTTGGACTCCCTCTATACAAGACCAGCTCCCATAGAAGTAAAAAAGGACTCTCCTGTGCACTTGCCTCTGTGCTTGAAAGGGTTTCTCATGTGACTTTTCATCTGTTTGCTCTGAAGCACCAAAGAATTAGAGAAGGAAATAAATGAATCAGTAGTCAGCCTAACTTGAAATATCCATGAAGCAGTTCACATACATCTTTCAAGCTCTTTCCCTGTTATTATCTTCAGTCTTAAGAAGGTTTGCAGGGTATCCGACACTCAGAGGCAAGATTCTCCACTCCTACATCCCTTTTGCAGGGCTCTGTATGACTGGTGGTGAAAGAGGCCACATTCATTATTAAACATTCAGAGATTTCAAAATCCCTTGCTCAGAATCCCAAAGCGTTTGCTTTCCCTTCCACTGCAAGGCAATCTGAAACACAAGTTCCTCCAGGAAAAATTGCTAGTTTTGTCTGATTTACAAATAAGTAGTATTTATTTTTAGCTATTAAAAAAAAAAAGCCAAACCTTTTTTTCACATAACCAGTTCTTTCACTGACACATAGCCACAAGGCACTGAGTTATATAGCGATGATTCTTGCCCATTTTACTCATTTCTTGTGATTAAAAAAAAATCTCTCCATGAAATAGTTTCTGAACTTCACGGCGCAGAAAGACAAGATAGCAAAGAAAAAAACAGACAGAAAAGAAAGAGTGTAAAGAAAAAGTCTTCTCCTTAAGAAAATCAGCTGCTTCCAATTTAGATGAATGTGTAACATGACTGCAGTATTCTCTCTGCTTCCCTGCAGTTGTTATGGAGAACGCTTGCTCCATACGCTCAGGTCTGTCTGGAGATTGAAGGCAAATGGCAGGTTGCTAAGGGTAACCACCTCACAGCTCCTGGAATCACATGTGCTTCATGGAAAATCCTGATTAGTTAAAAATTAAACAAGAAGCTGCTTCTATGAGTTCGCATGAGAATCTTTAACCATGTCCCACAGAAGGGATCAGGAAGAAATTTCCTTTTTCTCTGGAAGATTTATTTGTCTGCCTCTTTATATTTCATACATATCTTCAGATCCGCCAGCTGCATCTGAAGAAATTTTGTCCTGTTGGAAGACTCTTCTTCACTGCCTTTCAGAGAGAGAGTTCTAAAAGGCTTTTATTTTCCTCATCATTTGAAGAATCAATGCTAGATACTGCCAAGATGCAAACTTGAATACCTTGTTAATGGAAAAGCACAATGGCATCACACAAAGCAATAAATGAGCTAACAAACATGCTCAGCCCAAAAAGTCTAAAGGCCAGAAACAGGACCAGTTTTACATACAAAGTAAAACAGAATTAGGCAAGAGTGGGGCAGCCCTCCCTGTCCAGGGTGTGCTCTCAAGAACATCCTTGCTTTCAGTCAACCAGTTGTCTTTTTGCCTTGAAGCACCTCTTTCTGACACCAAGCATTTTCATTTCTCATCCCTGAAGCTAGCCCACCTGGTCTGGTCTCTCCTCTGCACAGCAGTTTCTCTTGAGCTGCTGTGATTGGGTAGTGTTGGATTAATGGTTGGAATCAGTGTTCTTAAAGGTCTTTTCCAGTCTAAATGATTCCATGATTTTGCTTCTCGTTTTGCTAGCCCTGTCATGCATTCTGGAAGCTTCTCTTTCCTAAAATATTCCACCTCCCCAAGTCTGCAAAAACACATGGAAAACCCAAGTATTACCTGGAAAAAAATATGTATATCGAGAGCTGGGACAAAGTAAGTCTACATTAAAGCAGCATAACAACATGTGGCAGTCACTTTCTCTCTGTATAGTATGCAAAAATTATCCATCGCAGTTGAAATCATGCATTTAAGTAAAAGCCTAAAGAAATTCCCCAAACCTTCATAAATTAGGTATAATTTAAATATAATTTAAATAGTCCACCTGACTTTTATTGGCACATACTATGAGCACATGCATATCACAGACATTCTGAAAGGAGTTCTGGGTAGGGCACAGTTAGTCCAAGGGCTGCTTCCAATTATATGGGGAAAAGCATTTTAGTGCCTTGTCCTGAAACACAGAAGATCCAAAGATGTCATAAGCCCATTATACCACTGAGGTGTCACTGGGAAAAAGAGCAGGAAGAGAAATCAGGATGATGTCTCCAGTTTGTCCAATGAATTCAGTACTCTGACAAGCTTTAAAAGATCATGCTGTTCCTAGTCACAGAATTGCAGAATGTTGGGGGTTGGAAGGGACCTTGAAAGATCATCCAGCCCAACTCTCCTGCCAAAGCAGGATCACCTAGGGCAGGTCACACAGGAATGCATTCAGGTGGGTTTTTTAAGTCTCCACACAATGAGCCTCCACAACCTGCCTGGGCAGCCTGTTCCAGTGCTCTGTAACCCTCTCCTTATGTTCATGTGGAACCTCCT
Source organism: Indicator indicator (assembly GCF_027791375.1). Taxonomy (NCBI): domain Eukaryota; kingdom Metazoa; phylum Chordata; class Aves; order Piciformes; family Indicatoridae; genus Indicator; species Indicator indicator. Next base: position 8,776,432 of record NC_072014.1, on the reverse strand, counting down.
CTCCTCCACCTTGCACCCACTGCCCTGAGAGCAGAAGCATTCTAGACCTGTTGGACAACAGACACCTGGAAAACCCAACCAAGCAGAAGACTAAACCAGCGCACTAAAAGGGAAGTATCTTGTCTCTGGCTGGCAGGATTGACAGGAAGCTGGAATAAGTGTTGGCTCTGGGAAGGCCAGTTGTGGAAGACACAGAAAGTGAGAATGATATCTGGATGGACAGATCTGCATTTTTGCCTTTGAGGAGACATGTGCTGTCAAGACAATAAGCTGTAAGAGCACACAAGGAAACCACGTGTTTTGTTTTTGTTTTGTTTTTCCTGCAGAGGTGAAGTGAGAGATTATACCATATAATCTGTGCTGGTATATTTATTCCTCAATCATATTACCATCATGCTCAGGGCTGGGTTTATTGCAATTCAAACATTCCCTTCAAACATAGCAGTTACAAATCCAGTTACTCAAAAAGAGGAAAGGCACCTGCAGCAAATGCTTTGGATCTGAGGGAGGTTATATCCCCAATCTTTTAAGTTACTGTGTTTTAGCAAGATAAAAATCAGCAGCATGTTGCCAATATTCCTCTGGTTGGTCCTATCCTACCCCTGTGTAAAGCTTTTCTGAGCTTTTTGAAAAGGTCTGTTACAAAGCCCTGTAAAGCCAATGGGGATCACCCTGTGATCTCATCAGTCTATGGTACAAACGTAAATCTTGTATTGTATTTTTAATTCAAAACCCCAAGTATTCATTGGTGTAACTTTGTGGAGAGTATTAACAAAAGCATTATGGTTTTCAAAACTGTGTAAAAGAGGTGGATTCCCACTGATTCACAGAATCACAGAATGGAAGGGACCTCCAGAGATCAAGTCCAATTCACCTGCCAGAGCAGGATCACCTAGGGAAGACTGCACAGGAACACATCCAGGTGGGTTTTGAAAGTCTCTAGAGGAGACTTTGTGGGCAGCCTGCTCCAGTGCTCTGTCACTCTCACCATAAAGAAGTGTCTCCTCCTGTTGAAGTGGAACCACCTGGGTTCCAGCTTGTACCTGTTGTTCCTTGTTCCATCACTGAGCCCCACAAAAAAGAGCCTGGCACCTCCCACCTGACATTTACCCCTCATATATTTATAGACCTTGATAAGATCCCCTCTCAGCCTTCTCTTCTCCAGACTAAACAGCCCCAGGTCACTCAGTCTTTCTTTATATCAGAGATGCTCCAGACCCCAAATCATCCTTGCAGCTCTCCATTGGACTCTCTCCAGCAGATCCCTGCCTCTCTTGCATTGGGAAGACCAGAAATGGACACAGTATTCCAGGTGTGGTCTCAGTATTCCAGGTACGGTCTCAGCAGGGCAGAGTAGAGGGGAGGGGGAAACCTCTCTTGACCTTTAATAGAAATTTAACAGGAATCAGGCATTCCAATCCCAGAGGTCTCTGAAAATCCTGACCAAAATGCCTGATTCCAAGTCCTCTATTTTTATACTTACTGTAATTTCTTCCTGTTTCTGTGTATTTATGTCTTCTTGTGGCCAAAATCATACCACAGAGCTAAGAAAACCAATTGTTTATTAGCAGTGAACATTGCACTTTTTACCTCTTCCTTGCAGATCCCCACAACTCTCCTAGCTGTGTGCTTAATGTGAGTAAATTACTGAAGCCTGAACTAACTGTTAAATTAATTTAGCACTGGAAAATAAAAGCTGAGACAAGAGAGCTATCATTGTATAACAGCAGAGCAGAAAAGTTGTTTATTATTTACCTGTAATGATTCAAAAAATGCTTATGAGCTATTTCTCAATTTCACTACTTTGCCTACACATGGTCACTAATTTCTACTGAGGATAAGAAAGTGAAGACTTTACAAGTGTACTATTTTTAATTTACAAATTTAATTTAATATGATACAGTTAATGTGGCTACAAATGTTAGAATACTGTAGATTTTCTAGATTATTGGAAGCACAAAGAGGAAATGATGCTAGAATGGATGACACACTGCAGCTTCTCCAGCATAGAAAGCTTCTACATGTCCAAGTAGAACAAGAGTCCTCTGAAGTCCAGATTGAAAACTTCACTGGAGACATAGGATAGACTCTTAATCAAATTCCAGGTACCTTGTATTCCATGTAACAGCCTATCTTGGACTTGAAGAGCATTACCAGAGGGCTATAATGAAATTCTTCACTTCTTTGCCCAAGGCGCTAGTCTTTTCAGTCTTTCTCAGGACTCCATCCTTAGGCAGGGCGTTTCCTAATGAGAATTCCCACAGCTCCCTTGGCTTTGAGGAGACCCCTTTCCAGTCACATAAGCTATAGATGTCTTTGCAGCATCAAGGCAGTCACCCAGGTGATAACTGAGAGGAAAGAACACAACTTCAAGTGGTATGTATTATCTTTCCAAACCAATCTGACTTCAAATAGTCGAGCAGGGCACAACAAACTGAACCCAAGATTCTACACAGCAAACCCAAACATCTAGCAGAATAGGTTCTTGCAAGTCAAGATGCTGAACTTAAATTCTTACTTTGCCACGAGATCCTGGGCAAATCATCTCAGTGGTCTGTGCTCTACTTTTTCTCCAATATTCTGCTTTAACTATTTTAGTGATAAATCCTTTGGGTAAGGAAACCCCTTCCTCTTTCATGTCTTGAATAATTAACAGATCCCTGACCTCAGATGGAAATTACACAGTACTAAAAAAAACATTAAGTAAGATTAAAAAAAGGTAAAGTGTCCTGCACTTATTTCCTCCTCCAGTAACTGGGATGATCTGGCAAACTCTTTCAACATGCACAGCCCCTTTACAGTGAGTAGAACACTGTGCAGATGGGAAGGGCTGCTAGAAGGACAGTGGGAAAACAGCAGACACTAAACCAATGCAAGAAACAAATTGGAATGTGTAGAATTTACCCTGGATGCCAGTATTTGACTGCCCACACTTGTAATAATCAGTTGTGAACTAGAAGGGTAAGAGCTACTGGAATAGTCAATCAGATGGAAGATTTCTGAACAAGAGTGTGCATTACACACCAGAAAAGCCTCCTCAGCCTTTTGAGACAGTCTGACGAACACTGAAGCTGGGACAGGTGATGACAGCCTTTGAATTAAGTGTCAAATGCTAATTATTTCCTTAATCAGTCACAGTCAAGCCAATTTCTTAATTTCCAAGCCAGGCTTGATCTGAATGGTAAGAAAATGTGCACTATAGAGTGCTAAGACTGTTTCAAGAGTCTGTTTTTCACCATAATATTACTGAGCATAAACAGAATCTATTTGGTTGACTTTCTAAGCTATTGCTTAATTTTAGTTCTTGTTCCATTCTTCTCATTCTCATTTAGACAAATAAGATCACAGATGCAAACAGTGTTTTCTTATGTTTCATTAAGATTGGATAAAAATAAGTGAATAATGCTTAAAAAACAGCTTCCCCTTCAGTGCATTAACAATTCTTGCTGATTTTTTGATTCAGAGAAAGCACTTTTTGTTCTCACAGGTGTCTTGGCTCTTCGGAAGGAAACAGCTGCAAATACCAAGAAACATATGAATTTCAGGATCATCTTCTGTTTGCTTTTGGTGCACAGGAATCCATCAGCTTACCAGAGGAGGGAGAGTTTGCAAGAAAGAAAAACCTGGAACAATCCTCATTATCAATCCAGGCTGGGGGATGATGAGATTGAGAGCAGCCCTGTGGAAAAGGACCTGAGGGTTCTGGTGGATGAGAAGCTGGACATGAGCCAGCAATGGGCATTTGCAGCCCAAAAAGCCAATGGCAAGCTAGGCTGAATCAAAAGAAGCTTAGCCAGCAGATGGAGAGAGGTGATTCTGCCGCTCTGCTCTCATGAGAGCTCACCTGGAGTGCTATGTCCAGCTTTGGTACCCTCAACACTATAAGGACATGGACCTGATGGAGAGGGTCCAGAGGAAGGCCACAAAAATGATCAGTATGCTGGAGCACCTCTGCTACAAGGACAGGCAGAGGGAGCTGGGGCTGTTCAGCCTGGAGAAGAGAAGCCTCTGGGGAGACCCAATGACAGCCTTCCAGTACCTGAAAGGGGTCTACAAGAAGGCTGCAGAGGGACTGTTCCCAAAGACCTGCAGTTATAATGACAAGGGACAATAGTTAGAGAAGAGAGAGATCATTAGATAGTCCTGTGAGGAACAGGGAGTTGGATGGTCCTTATAGGTCCCTGAAAACTTGACATATTCTATGCTAGGAATTAGGACGAGCTCTATGTGTTGCACCACACTTGCCTTTGACATGCATTATGCCTTGTTACTGACAACGTGATCTGATGCCCTATAACCCTTATTTTCAGCAGTGACTGAGCAAAAAATGAGGCAACAGAGATTCAGGCTCATGACTAAGTGTCTGTAATCACTTTTTTTTTTTTTTTTTTTTTTTAAAGCAGAAAGTATCTTGTGGTTTTCAAAGGAGAAAGAGGAATGAAACATTAGGTCATATTGTAAGACTTTAGCCTTACTGACTATGTAGCCACCAGTAACCTTTTCTGAGTCCATTTGCTCTTCCTCAGCACTAACTCCATATCAGTAAAAAAACTTCAGCTTAGCAGCTGTGGTATTTCAGGAAAAACACCAACTCCTAAACCACCTCAAACAGCTCACAACACACTCCTTATTTAGAGATGCAGCTTCATGACATCTGTATTTACAGAGAGTGAAAAGTAATTTCTGTTGTCTGAAGTTTTGTCTTTATGTTAAGGCATCGGGCAACCCCTGCTAGGAGAAGATTCTATTTAAACAAGAGGGTTTTGGCACAACTGTACATGTACAGTGCTAGATACAAATACTCTGTGCTAATCTGCATATAAAAAGGAAATAAGACATTACATCCAAATCTACTAACTTCTGAGTTCTGCAACAGGACCTTGACATTCTCCTACAGCTGAACCATGAGAACAACAACTAACCAGGGTTAATGAAATATTTGTCTTCCATTCTATGTATAAAGTACAGAATTCTGCCTTTGAAACACAGTTAATTGTAGCCTGTTTAATAACACGGCCCTTGTCCAGTCCACCACTGTTCTCTCAGAGTAATTAGCAACAACAAAGAATATTTTCAATGATAACATGGGGCAGCTTAAAGGGAGTTTTGAATAAGTGATTGTGGAATTGTGAGCTATAAACCACAGGGGTTTGAAATAACACCCGCTTTAACACGTCACACTGTGCTTGGACATGATTTTATGATACAGATAAAGCTGATGAGTTCAGAATTTGCATGCAACATTTGGTTTACTTCCCATTCAGTGAGGTATTTGTAACTGTAAAACAGCATGGCAAGGAGGGAAGTAGTCTTAGCCAAACTTCAACACATGCTTAAGGAAATTGGGTGGGGGGTTGGGAGAGAAAATAAGATGTTTGGTTTTCTTTTCTTTTTTCTTTCTTGAGCTTTTATTTAGAAACAACTGAATATTTCTGTCTATCCACTAAATTGGTATAACTTGGTATACAAGTTGATTTTTGCATTTCAGAGAGACTCACTACTGAATTCTAGATTGTTTCTCCTTCTACCTCCCCCCAAAATGCAGCTAAAATAGGTATTGAGGTCAGAACATTTCTACAAGAGCCAAACAGACAGATCAGGCTGAGGTGCAAAAAACCTAAACCAAACTAGCCAACCAACAAAAAACCCCAAAACCTCAGCCCAAATCAGAACAACCTTCCCTCCTCCCCAAGAAACTATTGTGGTTCTTTCCACAGAAAGATGAAATTGCAAATCAAGATCTAAATCCCATGGTACTACAAACACTCTAAGGCACTGCAACATTCCCACCAAGAAATAACAGAGAGAAAAGATCGTTTGCATCACTGCAGGGAAAGGAATATCTTGCTGTTGGTCCTCAGCAGCTGTGTATCATGAGGTTATTAACTTTGTGCTTATTTGCTTTGGGAGCTTTACTCCATATAGAATCATAGCACTACTTACATGATCATGCAAAGCTGAAAGATTTGAGTAGCCTACACATAGAAGCAGAAATGGTTCTTATGCAGCCTTCTAACTCTACGTAGACCCTCCAGCCACAGATCTTGTTACTGAGGCTCTGTACATGTATAGCTGCTGTAATACTTGGTGTGTGATGAGGATAGAAAGTTGGAAGTTTTTCCTTTTATAATTTAATAGATAAAGGCCAAGAGGAATTTTGTATTATTTGGTTGTCTTCCACAATTTCAGTAACTTGGAACAGGTCTGTTTTTTTTTTTTTTTCTCTCATGAGGTACTTCAGTGTCATAGCAGTATTAAATTCTCCTACAAATAACCATGTCTACAAAATGGTATTAGTTATATGCTCAGAAAAGATGACACTTTAAAGCATACCCTACTTCATTACATTTTTTCACACTAGTAAATTGCCACTCTACTACAACACAAAAAAACCCAAAACCACAAACAAACCAAACCCAACAATGAAGAGCCCCCCAAATCCCCAACCAAATAAAACCCCCCAAACCTTCAAAAAACCCAAACCAAGCCAACCGAACAAAACCCAAACCCACCCCACACAACCAACCAACCCCCTAGATTTTAAGCATGAGGTTTTCAGACATGTACTATGTTAGCTTAACTCCACTTTGAACTGAACATAGAATAAAAAAATTCTTCACTGAAAGTGTTGTCAAACCCTGGAACAGACTGCCAAGGGAAGTGGCTCAATCATGATCCCTGGAGGCATTTAAAAGACATGTAGATGTGATGTTGAGCAGTAAACATGGTAATGTTGGCTTAATAGTTGGACTCAATGATCTTAAAAGGTCTTTTCTAGCCTTAACAATTCTATGATTCTACATCAAACTACTATACCTGCTAGGGTTGGTCTTACAAGAGAAAAAGTGTGAATTCCTTAATTTTATGAGAAAGACTTTGCATGGAAAAATAGATAAATCACAGAATGCTGCTTTCCAAACAGGAAAGGAAAGACTCAGTAGCACCAGTTTAGTCTTTTGCTCAGCTGAGCTTGAAGGTACATCTGAAATTACACCACCAGCACCACCAAGTACCTTTAATCCAAAGTTCATTTCAGTCAAGCCATTGCACAAAGTCTAGCTCCAAAAAGATTAAAAAAAAAAAAAAAAATCAAGCCCTTAATACTTTTGCATATTAACACTGAGTTGTAATGTGAGTGTTAGCAGGCTTTCAGAAGTGCTTCTTGGAGATAAAATTTGAATAATCTATGCAGTTTAATTTAAATAATTTATGCATAAAGCACTGCAGAGTTATAATTGTAATTATAATGTTCAACTCAGCAGCAAGGAGGTGCATTTGAAGTCGGGTACTGATTGTAGTGTATATCTTGTGCTCCAAGTTCTGTTTTGTTTTGAACAAATCCTTTTGAGCACAGGGAAATGGCTCAGAGCCTCACTAAAGTTTCCCAGTGAAGTTTTAGAGAGTTTCTTTTCTAAGTATTTATTATTATTATTTAAAGCCTGAAATCCAATCTGTCACGCTTCTGTGTCATGGTGATAAAGTAAAGGTGGCTGAAAAGTGCTCCTGGTCACAGAGGAAGGACTTTTCTCCTCTTCTTGTGAAGGAGCAGCTGTTCCTATCACTGATTTCCTCAAGCAATAGGCCTAGAGTGTAAACAATATTTTATATGAACAGCAGTGGAACAGAGTATGTTATTTCTGGAGCTTCTGCACTTCACTGTGGAGAACAGATTAACCCTGAGTGACATGAAAAACTCAGATGTTCTTTGCTTGAACTAAAGGGTTAAAGAAGAAAAAATTCTGTGACCAAATGGTGTCATCTTAGTAACTTGGTTCATAGAGAGGGAGCATTGTGGTTTCAGGAACACTTCAGAAATTGCTGCATGTTGAAGCCTGAACATAAGGTTTGCTCCCACCACTCACATTAGTACTGTTAACTTTGAACTTTCAAAACACGGCCAATACTGAGATCAAATAGTGCCATAGGACTATAATCAACAGTTGCTCTTGCAGCACATTTGGTTCTATGCTGTCTCCTTTCACTGAATAGCTGTACTTCCCAAGAACAATCTCTGAGCCAGAAGTAATTTCTAACACATTCAACTAGACAGCCATTTAGGTAAAAGAATGAGTTTCCCTTTCCAGAATGCCTCTGCTTGCCACTTTCATTTTGTGGTCGGGGCTGCTGCAGCTGCAGAGCCAGTGTGTGGAAGAGCAAGATGTAGCCAACAGACTGAAATAAGAAAAAGAGCTAAGGGAAATAGAGTGCTATCACTATAAACAATGTGCAGACAGCACAGTGGGATCACAGGGAAACCATAAGCAAAGAAAATGAAGTTACCAAATCAGTATCATCTTTTTTCCCCATAAACAGGTCATGTCAAAGACCCAACCTCAGATACTCAAGCTCTGCAAGTGGTGAGTACACACAGAAAGTACGCTGTATTTGTTCTAAACATGTAGTACCTACTCATAACTCATACTGAGACCAGTAAGTTGAATGTGCTATGGACCCACTGCATTGAACATCTCATTCAATGACTGTGTGATTTATCAAGTACCAGATGACAAACTGGTGGAACTCTTTGACACACTTGAAGACGGGGCTGCTATTTAGACAGACCTACAAAGTCTGAGGAGTGGGACAAGAGGGACCTTGTGAAATTCAGCAAAGACAACAGCACAGCAATGCATCTAGGATGGAAGATACTAGTTGGGAGCTGAGGGACTGAAAAGCGAAGGTGACTTGGCATCCCAGGGTTTTTTAACAGGACCATCAGGAGAAGGGATACTGAGCATTAAGCTGACTTCTGAGGGAAGGGAAACATCAAACAGTTAACTAGCAGGATAGCAGCTACTAAATGCAACCTGTAATTCCAAAATTATTGTGAAGATTCAGATAACAAACCAGATAGGCTCTCATTCCTGGAATTTAATAAATTGAAGTTGATAGATACTGTGGTCTTGATCTGAGATAAGCAGCTTTATCAAAGGAACCAGTCTGATAAACAAGAAATCTGTGAGGAGTTAAAGAAGAGATTAGGCAAGTGAAACCTTCAGAAGATGTGCTTTGCTGCTTTAGTGGTCAAAATTACAGCTGCTGTGAGCTTTATAGCTTCAAGCTCCTTTCATATCCCTATGAACGCACACAACAGGTATTAACCAGTCATTTAAAAAACAAAAATACATCTCAATTTATAGATTTATTTTCATTAAGGCTGCACTTTTGTGTTCATTTTTGCTAAAGAAAGCCAGTACCAGTCTGCAGATGCTTGTAACTTGTGCCATACCTAGAAGTAAAGGCTGCCAAAGGAAAAGAATTCCTACTGCTTCGAAAGCTGCAGTCCTTAGTTTGGAGTTCAGACTGATTTGCACCATGTTTTTCTAGCACCAGTTCAAGATGAGTGGATAGAGTATCTAGCTGTATCAACTTGGTAGGGGTGGGGAAAGATTTGATTGTTTTCTAGATACCATAATGTAAAGGTACAATTCTACTTCTCTGTTTCCCAGTACAGAAATAGTTAAGGTTTAGAATCTGAAGTTAGGGCAAAACAAGATAGATTAAAAAGTACCTGAAAACAATTATACACGATTTTGCACCACTTTAGCTCAATTGCTTTTTAAGCTTATTTAAATTTTAATCAGCCTTAAAACCCATGTCTGACAAGTCCAAATCATTCCTTCTGATTAAAAAACAAAACAAAACAAAACCAAAAATCAACCCAAAGTACTCCCTTTCAAGACATACACATCATAGGGAGTTGAAATAAAAAAAAAGCCCAAACCACAAAATACTCCAAAAAACCCAATGACATGAGGTAAACCCTGACTACCTTCCCTGCAACAAAATCCCAGATCATGCTGTCCCAGGGAGCAGCTCACATGCAAGGCAAAGTATGCAAAGTAAATCTGTAGATGAGATATGCTTGACAATGAGCAAAACAATTCCAAACCCAACACTGGGTTTTCTTTCAGTGCTCTAAAACCAGTATTGCTTTTGCAGTTCATGGTGGTGCAAGGCTTGATTTGTGACTTAATGCACCCTGCCAATCAAAGCAGCCATCTCCACTCAGCATTTTTACCATGCATCTGCGGAACTGCCTGAAACACTGATACTGAACTGGAAAACTACAGCAAACAACCCAGCTTCAGCTGGCTGCAGTAACCCAGCATCTTGAAACGGTCAAGGTTAGACACAGTTACACTACCATACTGAAATATAAAGGTAAAAAGGAGGGGAGAGCATGCATACAGAATTGTGTCTGCATCCTCCACATCCACCACACAGCAGAGACCATTGGAAGCTCTGCTAATCTGTGTACTTTTTAATCCACCTGATTTAGTTTATCAAATATGTTAAATATTTGAGAGGGAGGGGGAGATATGACTTGATTAAAAAATGCATTAAAGAAGTTGACAATCACAACTAAGATATCAGATCAAGAGTTCAGCTTACCTGTAGCACAACAGACCAAAGACCTTGTTTTTAACAGGATATACACTGTTTGTCTCATAGCAGGCTGATGTCTCTTATAACATCTCTAAGGTAACGGTGATGGATGTTGTTTCTTCAATCATTTTCCGAACTTTCCTGTTTAACGAGGTGAGCAGCACAAAAGCAGTTTATTTACCTGCTGGCAACCCTTTTCTCTGAAGGGTCACTACTCCTAACTATAGTTGCACCTGCTTTGCTTTTAGGTCTGCCAAAGTTTCCATTATAAACCCATTTAAAAATGTTTTCCCTGTAATACACTTCAAATCCACTGTGGGTTAAAGCATGGCTCACAAGGTCTTGGCAAGTGTTTTTTGTAAGTAATCAAAGCTCTCTTTCTCCATCCCCAGTACTCAGGAGTGCCTCTTTCTGCTGCTTCTTTGTGGAAGGGTTATACTTACATTTTCCTAAGGAAAAAACATTTTGCAGGTGGGAAAATCTTAAACAGATGGATAATCACATCAGAAAGCGTAGTCTTGTAAGAAACACTGGCCTGCACTCAAAACCCCCAGAGTTTGGTATTCTTGCATCAGTTTAAAGGAATTGCTTCTCTGCCTTCACTCACTCCAGTTACTAGATGATATTTATTTTCTTCCTTAACAATCTTGCCTGTTATTGCAGGCATGTTGGCATTCCCTTTATGGTGAAGTCAGGAGACACTACTCCTACTGAAGAGATGCTATCATTTCAGTGTGTAGATTCCCTACTTCATGTTTCAGATTACATGTGTCTTGTAATGTTGCAGACAACAGAATGGAAGGTAGATTATATATGCTTTCACATCTGGAACAAGAAAAAAATACCAAAGCAAATCATCTGTTGTTCAGTTATGGTAACGCACACAAAAGGCATAGACCTGACTGTCACCATGGCAGTGATGTGACTGATCAAATGGTGCAGCAGGCAAAGCCCCACAGATAAGCAGTGAGCATAATCAGCTGCTTAAGAGCAAGCGAACTGTCACTGGAAAGTGAGTCAGATGTGCTTGTGCTCACTGTTTTCCTTTCACAGTGTCCCATTTCTGAAACGCAGAAGTACTTTTGCATTTCCTGATCTACTTCTCATCATGCACTTTCAAATCCCTACCAACTCTGTATTTTGATCAGAGATAAACACAACTAAAAGGACTGGGCTGTGGAAAACAGTGTATTCCTCATCACAGCTAGAGAAAACCTTCTGTATTAGCTCTACCCCTCTTTGAAAGAGTTATCTACTATCTAGGAACAAAAATATTCTGCTGTTAAAGTTTTCATTCTCTCCTGTGTTCTGTTCTCTATGACAGAATCTTCTGATCCAAAATGAATAACTCAATAAATTACTCCTATTCAAGCAAGAAGACCTACAACAGCACATTTACAACAACGACAAATAGACACAATTTCTGGTCTTCAACTGAACAGTGGTTTGTAGTAAGTGAACAGTTTCACACAACCACAGAGATTTGGCCATGTAAAGAAAACAGGAAGCTTTCACAGCTCTCATTAAAAAAAGAACACCCCCAAATGTCTGTATCTATATAAAAGAAAAAAATGTCTTCCAGGGCTAAATCATGGTTTGGGTTTTTTTTTTTTCACTTTCAGTAGATCATCAGGAACTAACAAAGGGATTTTTCACCATGTTCAAAATGCCACAGAAACTATTGTATGCACAACCTTTTTTTTTGAGAATACAGAACATCATCTCCTCAAAAGAGACACTGAAATTAACATAGAGTAAGTATCTTTTTGATCTCATCATTTAGATTTGCAACCAAAAAAAGGAAAGCAGTGGCTTCCTTTGATCTGAATTTAGCAACACAGTCCCTTATTTCATCTCATCTCAAGAATGAGATGGGAAATGATTAATATCAAATCTGAAATCTAGATAGGAAAAGTGGCAATCAAAAAACTCACCTGAAAGGGCAGATACAGTGCAGTAGATTTGTTTTGCTCTGTGCTGATGTTGGCTATGGTAGTAGCTAGTATGGGGCTATGTTGTACTGAAAACTCCGTTGATAATTCTTCTGAGCAGTGCTTACACCGAGTCAAGGCCTTTACTGCTCCTCACTCCACCAGCAAGTGGGGTAAGGGTGCACAAAACATTGGGAGAAGATAGGTTTGTTAACATGTATATGTTCAATGCTTGTTTTGCATATTACACAATACAACTAATTCTCTGGGCACTGTTTTTCTGCTGCTGGCACATATCACTTCAATGCTAGAGTTAACTTTAACTGCCTACATGCTAGTACCAACTTGTGTTACAGAAGAGATGTAAAAGAGAGCCAGGGAGCAAAACAGAAAAAACAAGTAAGATTCTTTGTTCTTTTATCCTGTAGTTAAAGCAAAGAAATAACTACATATTGTTGAGACCAATAATTTCGTGTTACCTTTCACTACAGCTTTCAGAGCAGTGCCATTTTAAAGCCAGAATTTTACACATGCTTTACAATATAATCAAATACTGCAAGAAATTGACTGCAGTTTCCCCATCTGCTTCAAAGGTGAATCAAGTCCTGTCATTATTTATAATGGGGATGTCTCAAAGTCCTACATTGTGAGAACATTAATGAGTACAAACACAAAGGCTGCTACTATAAAAGAAATAGCAGCAGAAAGATACATTTTACAGTTATTACAGTTCAAGGGAGTTGAACCAAGTACAATCTCCACTGTCACCTACAGCATTATGTTTCCAAAAGAAAAAATTTAAAAGCTAACAGTATAAAATAGGCCCTTCTTCATGCCCTTTAAGAATTGCACCAACATTAAATCATTTAGCTACACTTTTCTTTTTCCTTTCAAAAGGAATTACATTCCATTATCAGCGTTTTGGGTGCATTTGCAACAGGTAAACTGTGCCTTGAAGATGTCTGAAAAACCATTTTGCACTTTCAAGCTGTATTTGTATCATGTTTACTGTTTCGGGGTGGGGAGGGGAAACAAAGCCCCCAAAACTTATGGGGAACTCAGTGGGCTGCAGCAGGTCCATCCCACCAGGACAGCCAGTGCTTTCCATTTTTCCCACTAAGTTCCTGTAACTCAAGATACAGTTACTGAAACCAGCTGGGAACAGAACCCAGGCCAGCTGGCAGCTCCCTCTGAAACTGCCATTTCCCCTCAATCAGCCACTTTGCTGCATTTTTCCAGTGCTCACTGGTGCTTTAACAGTGACCCCAGGTCATGCTGGCAGCCTGGCCCCAGGCAGGGCTCACACTCCATGTCAGGACCTGCCTGCACTCTTGCCATAAGGCAGAAGAAAAGCTTTACACCCATAACACGGTGCTTTATAAGAGCACAGACCAGAGCTGGAAGCTGTTTTGTGGAGGAAACATGGACCAGAGAGAGAGAAAACCCCAAAGGGGTCCTTCCACAGGCACCCCAACACTGGGGTGCCCTCAGTGCCCTCCCTGCTCCTCCCACATCACCTCCACTTGAGCAGCTCTGGGGGCCTGTCCTGCAAGCCCCACTCCCCAGGAAAAGGGCTTCCCCTCTTACTCTTGGAATGGCCACTCACCTCCTTCTGCCCCCTTCTAGCACCTCCTGCCCACTTTGGTGGCCTCAGCTGCTCTGATAAAACAGCTATTGTGTTTCCCTCCTGCCCAGGTGGCTCCAGAAGCCTACCCTACCTAAATGATAAGGAGCCAGGTGGAGAAAATTCACATAACGATCAAAGAGTTTCCCCAGGCTGCAGTTCTTTCATCTAGCTCATTACAGCATGAGCACTGACAAAGACTCTCCCTGCAGATTAGAAGGATTTCAGTCTATTTTGACAGAGGGGCAGGTGAGCAGTGGGTCTGCACATCACAAATATTATTTGTGGTGTTGATATCTAAGGCCTGCTCATTGCTGGAGAAGAAACAGTGGGGGATGAGGACTATGAAACCACATTAGAAACTAATATTTTGGTTGCCTGAGGAAATGTGCTCTCATTCCCCCTGCCACCCCGACAGGCCTCTCCACACCTGAGAAACCTTGGTTGATTTCAAGCTTCTGATAGAGGCAGAAAATTAAGAGTGCCAAGTTCCTACAAGCATCATGGACATTGGAATGTTTTTTACCTTTTGACATACATCAGTGTGTTTACAACCTAAACTAACCAATGTGTTGTATGATAGTCCCTTGGATAGTCAGGCTACATGTAGGGAAAGCAGCAGTGAGTCAGTGCCATTGCTGTGGAATGATTTAGGGACAAGGCTCCCATTTTAATCTGGAATCAGAGTAAATAATTTTACAAGAGAAAGAACTTGTTTATTAAAAAAAAAATCTTTATTATCTTGAAAGTAAAGTCTTGTGGAAGTGGTATGTTTGCATCAAAAGACAGTCATGGAAGGATGATGCCATACAGCATAGAAGCTAGGATTGTGCTGTCTCCTTGGCAGGCATTCCTGATGGAGATTTAGAACATCTGAGAGACAGACGCTTTGTCAAGTCTGTCTTAACAGGGAGAAGGCCAAAACCTACAGTTCATTTACAGGGTGCCCTAGATGGAAAATATTTGCCTACAAGATTTAGAGTAAGTACTGGGACTCTGGTTAGCAGAGACTGAGTGCTTTGCTGACTCATACTATATATAATGAAAACTTAATAAAATAGAATATATCTAGTTCATAAAATCTCTTGATACCAGGTTGTAATTTAGTCCACCAACAGCCTTTATTTAAAGTTGGATTCCATGAGTCTGTTATAATGAGCTAAAAAGTGCATGGATAAGCAGTTATTTCTGAAAATGTGGCTCCCTATCGATGTATATTTTGCACAGCCTGTATATCTTAATTGAATTGAAATGAGCACGAGACCCTAGGGTTTTTTAGGTCTAGTGAGGCATTAAATACTCCAAAAGCACAATTAAAAAAACAAAACAAAACAACCCCCTCCCGCCCCCCCCAAAAAAAACCCAGACTCAAACCCCCAGCCCAACAACTCAGTTCTCCAAAAATATTGAACCTTATTGTTTTAGCTCTGGGCACAGCACTCCTATTGTGCTGGTTTGGGGCCAGACAGATCGTCTCTTGCCCCGAAAGGGACAAAAGAATGAGACTCACACAAACGGATTGGAGAGTGATGGAAAGTTTAAATGGAAAAGCAATTGGTGAAGCTACAGAGAACTACAAACCACAAAGCATAGTGACAAAGAGTATCCCAAAGCATACAGAACCCCTCACAGTATTCCCAAAGCTTCCCAATCCTTCCCTTCTTCCCACCTGAGGGTAAACCCAAACCCCCCAGGGCTCTTTCTTCCCCCTCCCGCTGCTAGGCAAGTCTCAGGCTGGCCAGGTCTGAGACTGCCCCCCCCCCCATTCTCCTCCTGGCATTAGGCCTAGACAGGCCTAAGAGGCCTTGAGGATACTCCCCCGGCATTACCCGATAAGAGAGGACATCTCCCGTGGGAGCAGAGAGGGAAGAAAGAGGAAGAGAATGACTCTGCAGATGGCCTTATAGGGTGCAGGATTTATGGGTAGAAATACGTCGTTTCCTGTGTCCACCCCTGTGGGTGGGCACCCAGGACACCAGAGGTGTATCTCATGCGGCAGTGGCAGGGGGCACCCAGCCTAAACTGCCACACCTATCTAGCAAAAATACGTCAAAACATTGCTTATGGCCCTTCATAGTTGTCTATGTCTAACCCTTATCTGGGGCTAAACTCCAGCAGTTACTCCATCACCTGATAACCCTTCTCCAGAAGAGAAGAGGAACTGGGAAAAGAAAGAAGACCCAGGGGTTGAAGTAAACACAGATTCAATGAAACAACAAGACTAATACCAAAATAAAGTATACAAGTTATACTTAGTTCAGCAAAGGTACAGCAGTCACACTAAACAGGAATGTAATCCTCAGGAGAAGAAAGAGAAGCAAAGTCAGGAGGAACCAAGCATAAAGCTCCCTTTTCTTGACAAATTTCCCCCTTTATATTGAGCCTGGTGCACATGGGGTGGGATACACCAGAAGCCAGCTCAGGTGAGCTGCCCTGTCTCACTTCAAAGTGCTAATGGCCTGCAGCCTGTGCCTGGCCTGGGATTCTATTCCAGAAGAACCAGGACAATATTCTATAACTATAGCCTTCATATCTTCTCACCTTTATACTTCAAATCTTACTTGTGATCCATCTTACTGTCTTAAGTGCTTCTATTGTCTCTTCAAATTGCCTCACATGTGCTTATAGCTTTTTCTTCTTTTCTTTCAGAAGTTTCCCACTCTAGGTGTACCTGCATTGATCTGAAACAAAGGTTCTTTTGGCCACATATGTTCAAAAGGGGCTCTGTTTTACTTATTGAGAGGGAAGTCTGTCTCTACTAGAGCTGGATTAAGATTATGCAGACATGTAAATTTTTTGCATAATCTGTGCTTTGTACATGGCTGCATATACCAACATGAATAATAACACTAGCTGTTCTGTCTATTAATGACACCACAAATTGAAGCTGATGTAGAAGAATGAAACTCAAAATAAATAGCAGAAGTTACATTCCCTTCCCATACTGAAGCTTTTAAAAGCTTAAGAGCTGTTGATTTCAAAAACTATTCTTGTTCTTTATCATACTTCCTGTCTTGGGTAGATACCAAGCACCAAAGTAATCCTGAATGTTCTAAGCGAGGCATTGATCAGCCTAGTTTTGTCTGAAATTTGGAGACCACACAGAATTAGGGAATTAGAAGAACCATCTGAGGTCTTGGATGCTTACCCAAGCTAAGCAGAACCTCCAAGTATTTTTGTTCTCCAGTGTGTCGGTGTGAGCTGAAATTCCCCCCCCCACCAACAATAACCAGACTAGCTCAGTCTGGAAGCAAATGAAGGCTGTATTTACAAGCAGATGAAATGCAATGGATATGTACAAATATACAACATTCACAACACTTACAAATATATACAATCAACAGAAAAGCACAACCAAGCTCCCTTTGCTTCCCCCCCCAAAGGGGCCTCCCTCTCCCAGGAGCTTCCCCCCCAGACCCCCTTGACAGAGAAGCAGAGTTAGTTAAGCAGAAAGTTGTTAACTTAGCTGCCAAGGTCAGTGTGTGTTATCTTCAGCCAGAAGAGAAGAAGAAACAGCAGCCAGACAGCCCAGCAACTGCCCCCATGCCGAACGCAGAATGTGCAGAGTGCCTACTTTGTTTTGGGTAATAGTTCTTAAACATTTCTATCTATCCAATGGAAGTGTTTAGAACAATCGTTATTTTGCTTTCTTACACCCAATAGTGACTTATTTACATTCTTTCACTTTCTCTGTTCTGAACTTTGCAAGGAAAAATTAAAAAGACAGTTTCAAACCATCACATCCAGTCACTCTTGGATGATACTATTTACGTTGTCACAAAGGGAGTATCATTGATCACCGTCCACTACCATGACTACTATAGTGTCAATCAAAACCAAGCAGCAAGTTAACATTCAGACTCCAGCTGTACAAATGTTCTCTTTTTGGGGCTGATTAGTTTGCTCCAGCTGGCATCTTTTCATCCAGAGGAAAGTAAACAAACAAACAAACAAAACTGGTGTTTTCCTTCAGTGCAAACAAAATTCTATGAAAATATTTTGCTTAGACTTGAATCTCAGTTAACTAGAGATGATCTTTCTTAAAACACAATCAAAAGAACTCTTGTTAGTCATCAAACTCTAAGTGGTGCAGTTAGGATGTAACTTTTTTTTTATTCTGTATTTTGATATTCCAGTCAATGATATTGGCAGTGGGTGAAAATTTCCAGAACATGCCATAGACTTGAGATCAAAGACTGAAAGGTTTTATGATGCTAGGAGAAGTTGTTGCCCACAAATGAAGACCTGTTAATGCAAGAGCCAAGCAGAGTATATTGACAGATTGTAGTGTAAAGCTGGACAAAGAAAGGAAGATCTACTACTGTTATGCATTCCTAAATTCATTTCTCCTATGAGGAAGAGAATATTGATTGCATTCATCTCAGTCAGTTGTGAGAGTGATTGAAGAATAATTCAAATTCAGTGACATCAACTGTACAGATAATGTAGAGAATGATGGTAAGAAAAGGTGACTCAGAGTGATAAATGTAATTTCATTAGATCAAAACCAGTCTGTCTTTAACAGAAGGTAGAATGGGATCTGTAGATTCTATTACTCCTGAAGTTTGTGATAATCTTTGTAATGCCTAAGGGATTTAAGCTATGGTTGTTTTTCACTGTACTTGTACATAACCAGGACACACAGACTAAAGGAATGATGACATGGGAGATAGACTCTGGAATACCTGCTGAATTAAGTCAGG
This sequence comes from Indicator indicator, assembly GCF_027791375.1. NCBI lineage: Eukaryota > Metazoa > Chordata > Aves > Piciformes > Indicatoridae > Indicator > Indicator indicator. The sequence goes on along the minus strand of NC_072014.1, from coordinate 8,757,785 downwards.
AGAAAAAATTGTTTACATAGTACAGCAATATGGGTCTGATTCAAATTCATATAGAAATAAAGGAAAATATTTCCAAATCGTGTCACTAAGTTGTGGATTAAGCTTCAGTACCATGTCACAGTGAAGTGATGTAGCTTTGTAATTTTACTTTTTGTGAATAAACTTTTTATTTCTTGAATTGGAGGTTTTGAGTTGTGTGGTTTTCCTAACCTTTCTTAAAGTAAGATATCACACCTCAGTGTGGGAAAACTTACTCACATGAATAGCCAACTTCATAGAATCACAGAATGGTAGGGGATGGAAAGGATCTCCATAGATGAGTCCAAGCCCACTGCTAGAGCAGGATCATCTAGGGCAGGCCTCACAGGAACACATCCAGAAGGGTTTTGAATGTCTCCAGAGGAGACTACAACCTCTCTGGGCAGCCTGTTCCCTGCCACCCTCACCATAAAGCAGAGTCTCCTTGTGTTGAGACAGAACCTGTGTTCCAGTTTGTACCTGTTGTGCCTTGTCCCATCACCAGGCACCACAGAAGAGAGCATGGCATCTCCATACTGATACCCACCCTCTTGCCCAGACTAAACATCCCAAGGTCTTTCAGTCTTTCTTCACAGAAAAGATGTTCCAAACCATTCATTATCCTCATAGCTCTCCCTTGGACTCTCTCCAGCAGATCCCTGTCTCTCTTGAACTGGGGAGCCCAAAACTGGATGCAGTATTCCAGGTGTGGTCTCACCATGGCAGAGTAGAGGGGAAGGAGAACCTCCCTAGACCTGCTGGATACACTCTTCTTGAGGCACCCCAGGGTGCCATTTGCTCTCTTGGACACAAGGGCACATTGTCCCAACTTGAAGCTGATGAGATGATTGGTGTGCTTAAAAGTCAATATTTCTGTAAATTTTTGTCACTATGACTTGAAACAAAAATTGAGCTACCACCAGGAATGAGAAGACATTAGTTTAGATATTCATTGCACTCATCACAATTCTGAACAGTTATATTTCAAGAACACTAGGAAATCTGATTTCATCAATGTTTTCTGCAAAAGCTGAAATGTCTTTGATGGCCTCAGTTTCATTTCAGTTAAGGATATGCAAGAAAGACTCAACATGTTACTGATAATCCAAAAGGGATTTTTTTTTACACCCAGTTTAGATATTTGCTCTCTCTTAAAACCATCACAAGTAAAAAATTAGAAACCATTTGTTAAAGTCTTATTTTGCCACAAGGACAGCCAGTCCAGTTTACCAGAATATGTCTAAATGTGTAAGTATAAGAAGGACATGATCTATGGACTGCATCAAGAGAAGCATAGCCAGCAGGGGAAGAGAGGTGATTCTGCCCCTTTGCTCTGGTGAGACCCCAGCATAAGGACATGGAACTGTTGGAGCAAGAGGAGGTCCACAAAGATTATCCAAGGGCTAGTGCACCAGTGCACCTCTGCTATAAGGATAGGCTGAGGGAGCTGGGGTTGCTCAGCCTGGAGGAGAATTGGGGGGGACCTTAGAGCTGCCTTCCAATACCTGAAGGGATCCTACAGGAAGGCTGGAAAGGGACTTTTCATAAGGGAGTCCAGTGACAGGACGAGGGGGAACGGTTTGAAGCTGAAGGAGAGCAGGTTTCGACTGGATCTTAGGAAGTTCTTCAGTACGAGGGTGGTGAGACTCTGGAATAGGCTGCCCAGCGAGGTTCAAGATGCCTCCTCCCTGGGGGTGCTCAAGGCCAGGCTGGATGAGGCCTTAAGCAGCCAAGTCTAGTTGAGAGGCATCCCTGCCCATGGCACAGAGGTTGGAGTAGATGACCTCTGAGGTCGGTTCCAACCTAAGTCATTCTATGATTCTGTGGTTGTTAAATAAGTTAGGCAATGGTTGGACTTGATGACGTTAAACTGAAACGATTCTATAAACAGACACGGGAAGGAATCAATCAGAGAATAATCTTTTAAGGAAATCCTGAGCATGTGAAAATAATCTAAAATCTAAATGTTTTCCTCTTTCTTCTTTGTTCTGAAACAGTCTCTTAAAAGTACAGTTCCAAGGCTTTGGTTTAGAATCGGCTCTTTTCAAATGAGTAAACATGAGACAAATGTGTATATTCAACCCAAAGTATGAAGGATATAGTTTCTGTTCAGTCAGCAAGATTGAAATCAATCCATCTGGTATGTAAATCCTTACGTGAGCACCAGACTCACTACAGAAACAGATATTTACCCTACAGCATTTGCTTACCTCCAGACCCAATGGGTTGTTTCTTTTCTTGTCAGAAGTTACAAAAACCTTTTGCTCAGTTTCTGTGTCCTTGTGGATTTACACTATGTTCTTCTCAGACATTTTTACATTTCATGTTACACAGTTTGGTTTTGGAATTGTGAATCTCAGGTGAAGTTTAGTCTGCCCAGTATACATCCAGAAGACACCATTTATTTGGCTTAATTTTCAGAGATTCTGAGCATCTTCAGAGTCTCACTGAAGTAAGATAAACTAATCAGTTCAAGAAGGGAACAAGATTTGTGCCTAATCTGATATATTCAAATTTATCTTGAGGCACCATTTTGCCTTGTGCTTCACATTAAAGGGTTCCCCCTTCTCTGGTATTCCATACCTTGACCTCTATAAAGATTATAGAGAAGCTCATACTGATACATCTTAGAATCTAATCATGGTAGCAGAACTCATTTAGCTTTTAAAATGTATTTTCACTCCAAACCAATGCAAACACTGAAGGCAGCAGCATCCAAAGTACAGCAAAAGAAATAAGAAAAGTATTGTTCAAGGCACAAAATGGAGCTCTGATGTTTAGAGTTCAAATATTTAAGATATCAACAACAAGTATTCTCTGGCTTTTGTGACAGCTGCTAGGAAGTAGTTTGGGTGCTGTTAATATTTATCATCTGCAGTACCTTGTGTGTGTTACAAAATATTTACTTGCACGATCTGAAGCTACAATTTTGTATTTGTTACAAACCATGTAATTGCTTGATCTGGATCTCCAAACAGTGACAACAAAAACAAATAAACCCTGATTTTGGTGGAAGTGTTTTGCAGTTCTTCCTACATCATGAATCAAATTACAAGATAAGTAGCTCAGCTTGATGATGGAGCTGAAATCCTTATCATTGTATCTGACTCAGATATTAAATCTTACTTTAATATTTGCAAAAATACAACTTTATTAAAGAAAATACACAGAGCATAAAGAGAATAGGGGAATATGAGAAAAAAAATTAGAAAGAATGAAAGGGCTGGAGAGCCAAAGCTAAGGCAAAGTGCATTACTGGTGGATTCTGCCAAAGAGCAGAAAGGCAATTTCCATCTAAAGTTGTTTTTCCTATCATTCAGAGCTGTGGCTGCAGTTGCTCCCTGCTAAACCAGAATGGCAGCTGTGTAAACTCCACTTTAAAACCTGGTATTTCACATGCTCACTTGGCATTTAAGCTCCACAAGGTTCCTTTTGAGCAGTTTAATGCATACACCAAGCAGTTTTCTCTGGAATGGTAGAAGCCTTATAAAGGTCAAACTTTATCTTTCAAAGCACCATTAGATCAGAATTAAAATCTGTAAGTTAAAGCTGATCAAGTTAGCAAAAATAAAATGCCATTTCCTGCTCCCTTGCTCCCCATATCCCTCATAAGTATGAAGAAAGTTAGTAACTGCCAGAAGGATCCTGATTATAACCATGTGGCAGCTCCCCCCCACCCAAGTGGTATGTCAAGTCTTGGAGAAATATGAAGAAAAGAAAATGAAAATGGAACAACCTGTCTTGAAAAATATTTTTTAGATCATACCTGCAAATATGGCAATTCTGGCCACCCCTTTGTTTCTCATGAGCATCCCTAACAGCTTCAGCACATCTGAAGAGATCAAATCACTTATGTCTGAAGATTTTTATATCGCAGATATTTTATTAGGTGCCATAATTTGATTTGCCTCTCAAGATGTGGAAAAAAACATCACAGTTCACAACTTTCATTGGTTTTTATAATTATTTGAAAGCATCATTTGCAGCTTTCCATGACACTGAAATCAGTATTGACCTGGAGTTCATTGTCAGCTGACTTTAATATTCTTTCTGAAAGTTTCCTTCTGGGAGACTGGCTATAGAGACTGCTTATTGTCTCTCTATAGTCACACAGTTCTTGCATAGATTATCTGACAAGTATCCCCAGCACTGTTGTTAGAGTTTACTGAACTGCTTATCTTGGAGGAGCCAAAGTTACTGGCAGGAAGTATTTACTGAGGCAATGCATTTGAATCCAACAGCAGCCTCTGATTAATACAGCAGAACTGTTCTTGTGAATATTCTGCATTCTGAGACCCACTCATCACTAATAGAGATTCTAGTGCTGAGAAAACAGGAGAAAGGCTTCTGTGGTCTTGCTAAACAGGTCCTGGGCAGCCAGCCTGCAACTGTCATCCAGTTAAACTTGCTACATGTTGGCAAAAGACAGAGAAGGTTGAAGGTTTCTCAAGCCTATGCAAGAGTAATTTGCCTTCCATCTGCCATTGTGGAACATGGATTGCTTTTCCTAGCCAGCAAATCTTGGAAATGCCTGGAAAAATTATGCTTTCATAGCATCACTTGGCCTGTGTTTTTTCTGAGACCATTATCAGCACACTTTTCAGGAGCTTTTAGTCCAGCCACTTCCCTCAGAAGTGCTGCCATGCTATCATTTTAGTGCTGCCAGTTCTCCACTGTGGAAGGAAAAAGCCAGTGCAGTTATGTAAAGCAGTTGGCTGGGATGCTAATTTGATGCTAGTTTGAGTTATAAAATTCACAGGCCACCCAGTTCAGGCACTAGTGTGACTTCTTCATCAGGATGACCAATTCCTTCTCTCTTTGTTTTGCCCTTTCTCTGTCTTCATACCCAAAGACCATGAAGTGGCGGCATCAGCTCTTCAGTCTATTCTGACAAGTTCAACACAATGGGAAACACAGTTTGCTAAAAAATGGATAACTTAGTCTGAACAAAACAAGAAGTTCAGCATTAAGTGATACCTGAGCTGTTTCAATTAGAAGATAAAGCAAAAGCATCAAAATCCTCCTTTTGTTCTGTATTTTTATTTTTATATAATTTTCACATAATCAGGACTAATATAGATGTATTTTTAAATACAATCAAGTGAAAACTGAGTGGAGAATTTTTTTCTAACTACATCAGTGGATAAACACTGGGGAAAGAAAATTGTTTCATTAGACATAGACCATCTTTATAGAGGAGCAAATGGCCAGTTTAAAAATACATTAAAAGAAGGGTTCTATTCTTCAGAGGGATCAGATGCAAGAACAGCTTTCTAATAAAGTTTGGTAATAAACCTAAGGCATTAAGATTGATCCATGGATGATCATGGTTAATTACAGTAGCTCAGACTGATTGGATGTTTTAGGGCACCCATTCCAGAACTGAATCTTGCATTGCCAACTCTAGCAAAATATTATAGAGGAAATCACAAATGAATGTGATTTTTTGTCTGTGTGCTGCTGACCTTTGCAAACTCAGATATGCAGATGTCTGTGCAGTATGCAAGCCGTATGTTGCTGCTCATGTTTAAGTATTTACTCTAGCAATAGAAATTGAGGCTATTCTAAGCCTTCATAGAATCACAAATGGGTTGGATTGGAAGCACCAGACATCTCCTGTCCCCCACACAACTTCCAACATGAATTCTGAGTCATCTTCAAACACATCACCATGCAACATCGTGTAATTTAATGAAAGATACCAAGGCTCTGAACCTGAGGATATTAATGTCTGTACTCCTACAATACAGCTGCAGCAGCTTTGGCATTCAACAGCTTTAGGGTGGATTCCTGGGAGACAGGTGTAGTTCCTGTCTGAAGATGTTCTCATTTTAACTAGAAATGTAAGCAATTACAGATTCAGTACTAACAGATGCATGATAACTAACACTGCCTGGCTGTTTGGATTATTTATTGTGCTGATACAATGCCTCATTTCTGCACTATGGTCATTATTCCTATTTGGTTTTTAGTTCTGTACTTCTTTAGGCAAATATTTAGAAAAACATAGTACTTTTAGCATGGTATTGCATCCACAGATATATCTCCTTTGATTAACTCTTATTTTTCCAGCAGAAAGCATTTGCTTGAGCAAGAAACAGAGTTTTCATTCATGGTGTCGTCTTTGTATGCTACTGTGGCAATGGCTGCTTCTTATGTTTAATTTCTCTGATGCCTGGCATTATAGAAAATAAATGTATCTGTGTTCTTGGAACCAGGATCATGAACCGCCTAATGTAAGAACAATAGTAGTAATAATAATAATAATAATAATAATAATAATAATAATAATAATAATAATAGAATAACAACTACTTTTAATTAACAATGCAAACTGTTCTGTGCAGTTTCTGGTAGTCCCTCTGTACAGTACACTTGGCACTAAGTTAGCTGTGTTTTAATTACTTACTCCTTCTGGATTCATTATCTAACATGTTTGAATGTCCAGTCAATTCCTTAAGCTATATTAGCTTAATGAGGCATATGTAGGCCCCTACAGTCTTTGCACTTGTATGGCAATTTTGTGATTAATATTAATTAATGACACATCAGTACACATTTCAAATAAGTGATGGAAATGTTCATCCAACCCCAGTAATGAAGATGCCAAAGCAACATTTGAGCAAGGCATCAGAGAGTGACATGCCTTAGTTCTCTGCTGTGGTAGGTTGCAATTAAACATTATTTGCTTTTTATATTGCAGATGGCCCCAAACAGATATGATTGATTGCTTTTGCTTTTCCATCTTGGTGCTTCTCTATTATTTTGAAGCTACTTCCTCAGTGATGCAAAAGAATAGAAGTAAGCAGTGAGTAAAGGTGCCAGGAAGATGAGAAATGTATCAAAATCCATCAGAGAAGAATATTCCACATTTGTCCATATAACAGAGGTTAAAAAAATGCATTAGAATATATCCAACCTTTCCCTGTTTTCTCAAGCTGATGATAAAGGAATGGGACAACAGTTGTGACAATATTTGCTCAGGTCAGGCAGGCAGTGTCAGCCAGAAACCAGAGTGGTATTTTAGGAATAAGAGCTTCTGTTCCTCTCCCTTCTCTTTAGATCATTTGTCATGCCTGTTCTTGTACTGCTGCTCTGAATTGTGCTCACATACAAGTAATAGCCACTGCAATGGTACTTTGTACTTCTGTCAAACTTTTCAGCCAAAGACCTCACAGCACCATTCAAAATTGCTAATTCTTTTCATATGCCCAGTAGATGTGTTGACACAGGTTTGGGGGAGTCTGTTTTATCCAGCCTGACTTTGCTATAAGGGCCTGTCTTCATTATGGTGGAGAGAAAGGGGACTGTTTGTCAGATGCTTTGCTCTCTCACAGACTTTATTAGGCACATGATACTAAGGGTATGTGGACCTTTAGACGATGTGTGCCTGGTACTAGAAATGAAGAGGAAGAAGCCTATACTATGTGATACAGAAAGCCTTGCTTTACCTTCCTGTTATCAGTGGTAGAAGATGTTGCTTTACCTTCCCATTTCCCTTTGGATGGCTCTGTGTGTTTGAGAACTGTCATGGCTTTTATAAACGCAGAGGAAAGACAAATCCTGATGGCAGTGGGATAGACTGACAGCAAGTGAGAAGGGGAGAATGGGCTGAAAACAGGAAGGAATATGTACGTTTCAACTGCCTAGCGCTGCAGGTAGCAGAGTGGGAAGCAGCTAGACATGATAATAAATCCAGTTATTTAGCTGGATAAATGGTCCCAAACCTGAGAAGTTCAGAAATGCTTTTTAATGGCGTTGCATAATAGCTACATACTAAAAAAAAAAAAAAAAAAAAAAAAATCTTATAAAATAGGCAAACCTTAATGGGGAAATCACAGATACCCTGAATTCAGTAACAAAACTCTCTTTAACTTGAGCAGGCCAGGACTTACCTTCAACAAGATTGCAGAATTGTTGGATAAGAGAAGATGGTAGATTTGGGAAAAGAAAAAATCCTTCCAACAAAATTTAACAGACTGCAAAATAGTCGATGTGAGAAATGTCTCAAATGCTGTTCCATGAGCTGATTAAAATTTTCTTGGGCAAAGCAATTGTGAATAACACTGCTATCTGCTGGATGAAATAATAGGCCTTTTAATCTTATAACTTTTACTACACTGCTATAATAAAAGACACAGAAATCAATTCTTTCCAGTGGTTAAAGGAATAGAAATGTGTCAATTCAGTTAGCCATGTCCCTTTAAGGTGACATTCTAATACAGTGTGTTCAGTTATTCCAAGTTTGAAAACTTGTACTTTTTTGTTCCGTATTCCCAAGGTTTCACATATTTTTGACAAAGTTAGTCTTGTCATTTTGTATATTAGCTGGTAGAGGGCCCCGATTTCTGGATTTCTTTCTATTCTGGCCATGGCTGAACAATCCCAGTTCCCTTGGCTGATCCCTATCAGACCTGTTCCCAGACCCATCACCAGCTTTGTTGCCCTTCTCTGGACATGCTCCATCACCTCAATGTCTTTCTGGTACTGAAGTATCCAAAATCATGTCCAAAACCAGGGAAATTACTAGAAAATGGGATAAGATGTAGGCAGGATTGTAGCAGACTGACTTGATATAATTTGGTAGAGTTGTCCACAGACAGATTCCAAACAAGATGTGCTGGAAAGCAGTGCAGCAGACTGGCAATAAGGTCAGATGGAAGGAGGATAACTCCTTATGGCTGGATGCTGCCTGGTGCTGGCTCTGTGCTGGTGCAGTGCTGAATTTGCATTCACAGACTTTGTCTTTATCTAAGCATCTCAGACCTCAGGATTGCCTTGCTGAGCCAGCTTATGTCTGCCTGATAAATACCCTCAGAGGAAATGCCTGCAAGGCTTCACTCACACAACCTGGTAAAATCACAGCTAAGAGCAGATGTGTCTAAGGTCTGTACATTATAGAGGGGAGCTATTAATTTCTGGGGAATCCTAGCCCAAGAACTGATATACACCTAAGCTAGGTAAGAGCTGTGTGCTAAAAATTTGAACTCTATTTGGGAGAAAGACGGAGAGACAACTTTTATGATGGGATTTTATGATAGGCCTAGAGAAGAGGATAAGTAATAATGTGTATTTACTTTCAGATTTCTGTGAAGCCATGACTCTGTTACTGTTGAGATCTCTTCTGACACTGATAAAAGAAGACTGTAAACATGAGGAGTTAAGAGGGAAGGTTGGACAATGACTTGGGTGAAATCCTGACCCAAGCAAAATCAGTTCAAGCTGTGGATTTTACAGGGCTGGGATTTTTAGAGTAAACTGCAGAGATCCTCCTAAGCACTCATTTTGTCTGGCAGTGCAGAACATCCAGTAGCAGAAACAGATATTAAAACATCAAAGCCTTTATTTGCTCTGTGCCAGTTCAAAGCACATGCTGCTGTTCTAAACACTTCAGCATTACTTCCCTCTTCTAGAGTCAGAGTGGCTTCTTTTTTCCAATAAAGAACTGAAGAAAAGGTAGTACCATGCTGTCCTAAGTTGCTTGCTCTAGCCATGAAACAGGCATTTTTCTAGCCCAAAGAAAATGACTAATTAAAATTTAATTAACATATGGAATGCCTTGGACATTTTTAAAGAAAGAAGTGCTTGAAAAGAAATAGCTTTTATTCACAGCTCTTAGTTTTTTCTCCTTTACTGCCAAGAAAGAGCGATTAGGTAAGCTCAATTAAAAATAACAATAATAATTGCCATTTTATATATGAGAGAAAATGTAGTGAAAGGCAGTAAAAGGAAGAGCTAGAAGTCTAAATGCCAATAAAATTTACAAGGCAATTTAATCTGGTGTGAGGCCTGATTCATGCAATTTTTTGTACTGATTCATGCTGAATGTCATGCAGAGCTGAAGCAGATGCCTAAATCTGGTGGTTTCAGGGAGGCATGTGCACAACCATAAAGTTATCAGGTACCCTCACAACAAGGATGGACCAAACCAGTGCTTTTGAGCACAATATCAAGACATAGATATTGGTGTTCCCTGGAGCACAACATATTCTTCTCTCAGACCTGAGAGCTGAGGGATGACAAAGAGACTCCTACTCACGCCTAAAGTTGTTCTGGAAGTGCACAGTTGTAGCAGTGTTGTTTAAATTCAGGAATGTATTGAGAAACTTTATTTTTCACCTGTCACAAAACCAGCCCCAGATATGAAAGTACTGATCTTACAGGAAAAAAGCTGCAAACAGTCCAAAAGCCCTTAATTTTCTTCTCAGAACCACAGGAAAATAAATCCCTCCCTCTGTGCTTCTAGGTCACTGTCATATTTAGTAGAGTTAAATCCAGTTTCTTATTACCATTTAGTTAATTCTTATAGCGGATCTCCTGCATACAGTTGGTTTCAGGCTGAAGATGAGGTTCACATGCCTCAGACCAACAAATATGGCCAGCTCCCTGACACTGTCTTACATGTCTCAAGCTCCAAGTTCAAAGTCCATTACTGTGTCTTCAAAAGTAATTTCAGAATGCAAATGCACTGGCTAACGATTCTTGTCTCAGAAAGATAGGCAATTGCCTTGCCCTGTGCTCATTTATTTTTCATACAGGATGAAATATGGGGCAGAGTTTTATTTGTTGACAGTTATCAGCAGTAACTCAGACTCAACACTGACCTAAATTCTTGCTGCTCAGAAGTGCTGAAGTAGAAAATAATGAAGGCAGGGTTGTTTCTCAAATGCAAAATTTGGAATTGCTGGAGTGCCAGCAAGTTCGAGGCTTCCTCTTTTACTGTTCAATTCCTTACAGTAAATTTTTACGTAGAAAAATTTACCTGTTTTCTAGGCATTTCTTCACTGAACTAGATAGCCTAATGTAATAATAGGTCTCCTTTTCCCCCCTCAAAAGCACTTTTTATGAACAAGATTGTGAATACCATTTGTGGAGGAGCAGCAATCCACAATTTTATGCCCAGTTTATGTTCTTTATTTTTCATCTGCTTGTGGAATTTCGTGCTGAAGGACGGAATTATAAAATGCCTGCACAGAGCTGGATGCTAAGGATGTCATCTTGTGTGCTGCTGTTTGAATTTAACAATTTTGCTAAAGTAAATCGCAGAGTCCCAGAATCCCAGCATAGTGCAGGTTGAAAGGGACCTCCAGGGATCAAGCAGGGTCACTCAGAGTAGACTGCCCAGGATGGCAACATCCAGGAACCTCTCCAGAGAAGGAGACTCCTCAACCTCAGGGCTCCAGCACCCTCATGGGAAAGTTTTTCCTTATGTTTAGGTGGAACCTTCTGGATTCCAGTTTGTGCCTTGTCCTGTCACTGTCCACCACTGAAAAGAGACTGGCCCCTTCCTCTTGACCACAGCCATTTAGGTCATCATTGAGAAGATCTCCTCTCAGGCTGCTCTTCTCCAGGCTAAACAGCTCCAGGTCTCCCAGCCTTTCCTCCTCAAAGAGATGCCCCAGGCACCTTGATATCTTTGTAGCCTCTGCTTGACTCTGTCCAGTTGTTCTGTGCTTGGAACTTAAACGCCTTGGACTTCTCTCCTGCCTTCTTTATAAGGGTGAATATCTTTATGGCAGAGAATATTTTTGGCTATGGTGTTTGGTAGCCTACTACTAATGTATCATTTTAAGGAACATTTCTTTGTGAATCATCCAAACAGTCTTATTAACCCCAGTGTTGGCATGTGCCAGTGCTCCCAACAATCATCACATCAGCAACAGCCATCTCCATCAGTGACATTTTCATTTTGCTGGGAAAAATGACTCCAGCTAATGGTGATTAAAACTCTGTGCACAGCGCTGACATCTCAGCTGGAAATCCCATCTTTCAGTGGAGAAGTTTCAGGGTAAGGCAGACATAACAGTATGGCAGTCCCCCAGTGCCCACTGCACCCTCAGGTAGGTGAGTAGGCAGCCAATTGTCTCAAATACTGTCTGAATACAAATTTATCTGCTATCTTTCACTGTTTCCCTCCATTTTATTTGCTGTAGTTGGCTAGCTACTGACTTCCCACTAACACTGGCAGGGGGAGGGGGAGGTGGGAGGAGGTGTGGGTGAGGGAGATGGTTACACTCAGGGAGCTGTCTACCTGTCAAAGATTTCCTCTCAGTCCCCAGGGGTGAGAGGAGCTGAACAGAACGGTTGGAGAAAATAAATTGCTCAGGAGCATTCCCCACCGTGCTAAATCCAATATAGAAATACAAATGAGAGCAAATCATGTAGCCAAGGAGTGCCAGCACCGTGCTGCCTGGAACATCTCCACACAGAAGCAGGCAGAGGTTTGACCTCTCTGGCATCCATAAAGACCAGGGACAACCCATCCTGTCTAGTATTGCTGATGATTTAAGGTGTGCTACTGCCTTCATCTTGGAAACAAAAAATATGTGCTATAAATTTACATTGACTTCCTGATAGATCTGAAAAAAAAAAAAAGAAAAGAACTCCACCCAAACAGAAATATACTTTATTTTCCTTTTGACATGGTGTTGGAGGATTTTGGAGGACCACACAGAGATAGAACAAACTCTCCTTCTTTTTGCAAAGGGTAATTCCATGTATGATAAAGGCAAACTTTGTGCAGCCTTATTTCCTAGAACCACAGAATTGTTGAGACTAGAAAAGATCTTTAAGAGGATCGAGTCCAGTCATTAACCCAGGGCTACCAAGCCCACTGCTAAACTGTGTCACTCAGCACCATGTCTACATGACTTTAAAATATCTACAGGTATAATGATTCAGCTACTCCCCTAGGCAGGCTGTTACAGGCCTTGACAATCCTTTCAGGGAAGAAATTGTTCCTAATGTCCAACCTAAACTTCCCCAGGCACAACTTAGGGCTGTTTCTTCTTATCCTGTCACTTCCTATTTGGGAGAACAGACCAATATCCACCTTGCTCCAACCTCCTTTACATGAAGGCTTTTTGTTCCATAGGTGCATTTGTGTGGCTGATTCTACTGTGGTTACTGAGGCAAAGAAAGAGACAAAAAATAGGATATGCTAGGAAACAACCTGTTATTGTTGAGATTAGTGATGATTCCTTTGGGAGTACACAAGTGAGAGCCTGTGTTCCTTGGTCTGATTGCAGAAGTTTTCTCTCTCTGCTAGGTTTAATAAATGGATTCACAGATTCAGATTGCATTTGGTTGGAAGGGACCCTCAAAGATCATCTTGCCTAACTTCCCTGCGATCAGCAGGGACAGCTCCAACTAGATCAGGCTGCCCAGGGCCACACTGCATCTGACCTTGAAGGTCTCCAGGGATGGGGCCTCCTGTGTGGGAAGCCTGTTCCACTATTTTACCACTCTCATTGTAAAGAATTTCTTCCTTATGTCAAATTGAAGACCCTTTAGGAAAATGCACCATATAAATTTCACCCCTGGTGAGTGCTCTGCTCTCCATAGCTAGAGTTGAGATAGATCTGAACAATAGCTCTGATTTCCTCCGAACGCCTACCATATGTGAGGAGGCCACACATGGCTTTGGCATGTCTCTGTGTATGTATCACCAGCTGTAGTCTATGTTTCAATTCCCATTAAATCATTTGTGTCAGCCTCAAAAAAATGGTGATCTAGCCCTAAGAATTTCATTGTACTATTTCTGCCTTGCATTGGTGCTACTCAAGGGGGGGGCTGGGCCCTGTTGGGGCTCTGTGTGCAGAGTGTCTGTGCAGCCACATGCTGCAGCCGACTCTGAAAAGAGGAATGAAGGTGGTGGTTAAGTGCTCTGCTAATACAGCTTTTTGCTTCCTCTGTTCACATGAAAATAACTGCTGTACTGTAAGGTGTTTTTCAGTAGAGTTAGAGATGGGAAACACAAAAGATCGTGGGTCTGCTCCATAAAATAGGTGGTTTTACTAGCTGTGGGATATTCCAGTAATAGAAGATGTCCCTTTACTAATGTGATTTTGTATTATTCACCCTTGCATATTGAATTTTCACTTTTTATATTGCAATTAGTATTTGATCTCATTATTATACTTTCCTGGACTGCCATACCTCACTGGGGAGTTGTTAGGTTGAGTATTTGGTCTGGTTTTATTTTCTTGTTCCTGCTGTTCCCTTCAGACATGTCATTAAGATGAGAATCTGATGTTCTGTATTTTTAATTATTTATACACCTCAGAGGACTTATTAGACCTTGTTATTTGAAAGTGTGTCTGCACAGAGAGACTAGTAGATAGATACACATGGATATACATGGTGAGTTATGTTTACATATATGAAGGGGGAAGAGAATGAATGACATCTTGTATGTAAAGCAACAAACTCAAATATGCCATTGCTAATGAATCATGGAATCATAGAACAGTTTTGGGTGGAAAAGACCTTTAAGAACATCAAGTCCAAGCATTACCTAGCTCTACCAAGTCTGATGCTAAACCATATACCTCAGCACCACATCTCTGCCTCTTTGAAACAGCTCCAGGGATGAGGATTCAACCACCTTGCTAGGGAGCGTATTCCAGTGTTTGAGAACCCTTTCAGCCAAGAAGTTTCTTCTAATGTTCAACCTAATCCTCCCTTGGTACAACTTGAGGCTATTTCCTCTTGTGCTATCACTTGTTCCTAGAGAGAAGAGACCAACTTCCACCTGGCTCCAACCTCCTTTCAGGCAGTTGTAGAGAGCAATGGGGTCTCCCTTCAGCCTCCTTTTACTTCAGGCTGAACAACTCTAGTTCCTCAGCTGTTCCTCACCAGACCTGTTTTCCAGGCCCTTCACCAGCTTTGTTGCCCTTTGCCAGACATGCTCCAGCAGCTCAATGTCCTTCTTGTAGTGAGGCCCCCAAAACTGAATGCAGTTCTCAAGGTGTGGCCTCAGCAGTGCTGAGTACAGAAAGAATTAATGTTGAAAGAAGATGGAGCTTATATCCTGAGTTTCTTTAACAATCTGGCTACTCACATGCTTAGTTACGTGTGGATGAATGTGTTCAGCTGCAGACTCTTATGGATGAGTGAACTGCTCCCCTCCACAGAGCTGTGTGTGTATCACCAGGTGCATGAATATATAAACATTGAACTTTGTAATACACTGATAGTATGCAAGGCCTATGCTAGGATGTTATTGAATGCTGGAAAAGGATATCCCTGAAAATAAGACAATCCATATTTTGAAAGCTGTCAGAAATCAACATGCAGAATACAGCACTTTTCTTCTTCCTGTTCTTGTTCTTATCAATGTGTCTGCAGCACTGGGAAACAGGCTTTATTTGCAATCCAGCTGAGCTTTCTTCATTACTTTCTGATTACAATCAGACAAACATAGCTTCTTTCTTTCTTTTTTTTTAAATTTTTCTGGAGGCTTCAATTTTTTGTTATTCTCTCTGTGTAATAGTTCTTAGCTGTTCTGTTCTTTTCTTTCTATGATATTGCAGAGACCATACCTACAGAGTTATATTCTTTCTGTTAGAAGGGACCTTTCAGAAGCTCTCTTCTCCATTCTCTCGGTGCCTCAATGTTTTTTTGTTTCATGCCATCTATTTTTTTTTTCCATTTAATTTCCTTCCTCATCCCTGCCATTGCAGGGCCAAAAATACAGGCCAGCCTTTATGGAAGGTGACCTGATTTCTGTAAACTCTTCCTCTCTGTGCAGTCTGGTGGATTAGTTGTTCATAGCTCTGTTTTCTTGTCAGAAAAACTTCCTGGAAGCTTGAGGTGAGCCTGAGTTCTAATTACATGTGAAAAAAGCAGCATTTTCAGTCAGAGGAGATTAATTCCATGGCAAATGATACATTCTTTATCACTACAGGGCTTTCTTGTTATGATAAAAATGGCTTTTAAATGGCACAGCTCCCCTCTGAGCAAGATGAGAAAGCTCTAAGGAGTAAGTCTTACATGAAAATAGGCCACTCATGTTAGACACCTTGCAGGTGTGAAAGAAAGACACCATCCAGTCAGGGATGTAATCCTTAAACCTCCACATCTACCTGCAAAACATTATTCCCATTTCATGGAAAAGTATATGTGAGCATTCTGGTGCACTAGGAAATTCTGCTATGATCAGTTCAGAAGTCACCTCCTACATGGCTTGCTCTTCTGCTGTCCTGCTTCCCTGCTACAGGAAGAATGCCAGCAGAGCAGGTCCCTTCTAATTTTTGCTCTTTAGCCATTGCATTTAGAATAAAAAGGAAATTATGCACCTGGAAAAGATAGTAATCAACATTGATTACATTACCAAAGAGGTGTTTTCCTCCACTACTGAAAATTCTTTGTGTAAGAACCCTACTGGAACTCAAATGTGACCTTGGATTCACTCTGGAAGTTCCGTGTTAGCCAGCTTGTAGGTTTTTGTCAGTTCTGCTCTCACTCTGCTGGAAAGATGCAGTTCTCTTCATCTGTGCCACAGAAGCAAACATTTTTATGTCCTTTGTAGACATCTTCTGACACTACCGGCATGAGCTTTCTTTCCCAGATTGCCTATGGGTTTTTTATGAGTGCTCTCCAGCAGCTCCAACTGGTTGGATCTGTCTCCCCTATCGTGTCACGCTACAATGTGCGGGACAACAAAATCAGGAAAGACGTGGCGTTTGGTGAAAGCTTGAGATCAAACCAGGATGGCTGTTCCTCTCTGTGTGGGAATGTTAGCTCTGCAGCACATCTGACATGTGAGTGTTTGTCTCTCAGTATTGCCAGATGGGTATAAATCTGGGCTTTCAGGAGCTGGAGTGCTCAATTTGCCAAGATGGCATTGGGAGAACGTCAGCTGCTAGCTACTAAACTCTCCATTCACCAGCAAGGCTGCTTCCTGATAAGCTAAGTGAAATGTTTGTCATTTTTCCTTTCCTCTGTGATTTAAACATTTTCACTAATTGAAACCATCTCCACATTACCCCACTGTTTTTGCACCTTTTGAATGTCTGTGGGTTCTTAATAACAATCATAATAGTCCATGAATTGCTATTTCTGGTTCTGGGATATAAGATTTTGCTGTAAGCTTCCTGCAAAGTCAAGCAAACCCTCTCCCATGCTAGGAGTCCTGGTGAACATGAGCCAGCAATGTGCCCTTGTGATCAAGAAAGCCAACGACATCCTGGGATGTATTAAAAGGGTTAGTGGTTAGTAGGTCCAGAGAGGTCCTCCTTCCCCTCTACTCTGCCCTGGTGAGGCTGCATCTGGAATATTGTGTCCAGTTCTGGGCCCATAAGTTCAAGAAGGACCTCAGGGAACTGCCTGAAAGAGTCAAGCACAGAGCCACAAAGATGCTGAAGGGAGTGGAACATCTTCCTTGTGAGGAAAGGCTGAGGGAGCTGGGGCTGTTTAGCTTGGAGGAGACTGAGGGGTGATCTCATTCATGTTTATAATGTTGTGAAAGGCAGTGTGAGGAGGACGGAGCCAAGCTCTGCTCAGTGATGTCCAGTGATAAGGCCAGGGGCAATGGGTGCAAGCTGGAGCAGAGCAGGTTCCCCGTGAGCATAAGGAAAAACTTTTTCACTGTGAGGGTGTTAGAGCCTTGGAACAGTCTGCCCAGAGAGGTTGTTGAGTCTTCTTCTCTGGAGGCTTTCAAAACCCCCCCTGGATGCTTCGGTGTGCGGTGGTCCTGCTCTGGCAGAGGGATTGGACTACATGACCTTTCGAGGTCCCTCCAACTCCTAACATTCTGTGATGTACAGTACTATCAGACAGTTTATTACCTCTTGTTCTATCTCAGCTTTTGATTGCAGTCATAAACACCAAAACGACTCATTAAGGTTTTTTCACTTTTAGTTCCATGTGCTTGGAGCACTCTTTAAAAATAAAGGATTTAACAGAGATAAAACTTTTTGGACCTCAATTTGAAAATTAGACCAGGTCCTGATTCAGCAGAAAGAATTTGTGTCATCTGAAGAAGTGCTTTAGTTTGCATGCAAACTGTCATTAACTGCAGGCTCCCAGAGCCAGGGGAAAGGTACAACTTCAACAAACAGGCAAGGATAGGTCTTTGATTACAGCAGCACCCAAGCTGGCTGGTTTGAAATAGAAGCTTATCATGTTAGGTATAGCTAGAAAGTGAAATTAAACCAAATTTATCATGTTAGGTGTAGCTAGAAATAGAAATTAAACCCCAAACTTCAATTTAAAGATGTGGTACACATCCTGGAGAAGTTTTGTGACCTCAAATAATTTCTACAGATTAGAATAATTTGCAGGAAAAGAGGAAAAACATTCCCTTACATGCATTTGGCAGAATGGCAGGATTATATCTGTGTGGGATTCTGATCCCTTTATGTCCCCTGCTGAAGTATTTGGTGTTTCTTAGTGCTTCCTTTCTCCCTAAACAATACATATTTGGTCAGGAAGTCAGCCAGTATAAATTGGAATAAATCCATGGAAATGGATGTGTTTATGCTAATCTGTACCAGTTCAGGACTTTCCTCATGTACCACAGCTCTGCAGACCTTTGAAAAATGACAACAAGTTTTTTGTGTAACAACAGAATGCTGGTCTTTGGGCTATGGAAAACAACTCAAGCTTCATACACCATTATATACAGTGAAAATATTTGGCTTAGAGTGCATGGTGTTGATTTCCACTGCCATGAAAGCAGTCTCACTTCTAAACCAGCTTAAATAAATTACTTGTTAACGTGTACAGCTGTTAACTTACTCATCACATCACAAGGGATCAGTGTCAGCAGACTGAAAATGATGTTAAAGGAACTGGATTTAACAAGACAGAAAAAATTAGTTCTGGGAAGTTGAAACACTTAATTACATGCTGTTTCCTGAGAATGAAGCACTTCCCCTGAGTTTCCCTAGGCTCTGCCTGAGCATGGAGATCTGCCTGAACCATGTTGTCCTAACAACGAGGCTTTGGTTTAGCAATAACTTGTCCTTGCATGTGAATGCTCTGTTTGAAGTGGTGTGCAGACATCCTCATCTCTGAGGGGCATTTGAACTCCCACTGCTATTTTTTGACCCTGGTATAGAATAAACTAATGAAGAGCTGAAACTTCAAATCTATTTCCTTTCTCCAAAAGTCTCTTCTTTGAACTTAAAATTGATGTAAAAGTGGAAAATTTTCCCATTGTAATGTATGCAGACTGGTAAATATCTTCCTCATTTTACTGCTAAAATTTTACAAGGACATGAAGGTTGCTTCTTTGGCTGACTGTTTAGGAGAGGACAGATCTAAATCCCAGCATGTTCAGCCACATTATAGAGAATCATAGACTCATAGAATCATTTTGGTTGGAAAAGACCTTGAAGATCATCGATTCCTAACTCTATACAGATTCAAATGTATAGGTTTGATATTGGGATGTCAGAGTCTGGCAGAATGATCCAGTATGACAGCGAGAACAGGCCCGTCACTGAACAGAGCTTTTTAACAGGAGGTTTGTTGGTGCAGTATGTTTTAATTGGGGTGACATGCCCAGGATCTGATCAAAAGGAGTAAGTGAATGTTTGCTGATAATGCCAATATAGTACAGTGTGTTTGTAATCTGAAATATAGTTAACTGCTCTCATTATTGATCTTAATGGGATAGAGAAGGGCAGCACTCTCTATTGCTGACTCAATATTGTTGCTGTTTCTCTGGAATCCGCTTCTATTAACACTGTTCCAAACATAACAGGTGGTTCTGCTGTATTTAACTAGAAACAGTTTGCAGGCTGCTCTATTAAAAAGAGGGGTGGAAAAAAGCAAACATGGCTTGAATTTTGCCAGTGTAAATTAAAAACATGTTCAGAAAAAAACTCTGGTGTTGGAAATGGCCTCATATAACAAGGTTATAAATAAATTGCTCACTGTTCTCATGTATTTTTAGTAAACGAATTTGGGAATAGCAAAACAAATCCCCAATGCCCAATTAAAGTCTCTTAACTAATTTAACAGACACATTGTAAATGGGTAGCTGGAGATACTTTAAATAAACAGACATTTCACAGAGGAACTTTAATATCCAAACAAATAGAAAATCAGTTTGAATGCTTCATCTTTCTCAATTGTCCTTAATAAATTAGTCATAAGAAAAACAAACACAATTAACAAGCACAACTGTCATCCTTTTTTGTTGGTTGCCTTTTTATTTTTTTAATTCAGTTGACAGCATTTTGCTGTATGTGTCTTTTAAGGATGCCTTAAGTGAGAAGCAATTTAGAAGGTGTTCAAAGCCTCACTGGAGTTCTCTCTTTTTACCCAGAGTTACAATTATTTTGATGAGCTTTGCTTGTTTTACTTTGAAATCCATTGGTGAAAAAAAAACCAAACCCAATTCACTTCAAAATCCGAGGCTGCTAACTTAGTAGTGAATTAAGTCAGAGTCTGATCGAAGAAAAAGACTCAGATGTATCCTTTTGTCCCTGGGTAAGACCTTGCCAGCCAGCAAAATGCTGAAATGAAACATCTGTCTTTCCAGTGAAGATTGCTCTGGCATTTTGCCTGCACAAATTTTGTCCTTGTGGAATCCCTGTAAAAAGTATGAACTGTGCATCAATTAAAGGGGACTGAAGGGCAGTGACAGCAGTTGAGCAGCAAGTGTGCTGGGACTGTGTTTGATGGGCCAGTATCAGACTGGAAGATCAAATGCAAAAAAAGAGCTGTGGAGAATCATCGAGTTGTTTTGGTTGGAAGCGACCTTTAAGTTCATTGACTCCAGCCATTCTCTAACTCTACCAAGGTGAGTGCTAAACCATGTCCCTCACCACAGCATCTCTGACTCTTTGAAACACCTCCAGGGGTGAGGATACAACCACCTCCCTGGGGAGCCTGTGTCAGTGTTTGAGAACCCTTTCAGTGAAGAAATTTCTTCTACTGTCCACCCTAAACCTCTTCTGGTGCAACTTGAGGTTGTTTCCTCTAATCCTGTCACTTGTTATTAAGGAGAAGGGACCATCCCCCACCTGGTTCCATTCTCCCTTTCAGTGAGTTGTAGAGAGCAATGAGGTCTCACCTCAGCCTCATTTTCTCTGGATTTAACAACGCCTGTTCCCTCAGCTGCTCCTCTCCAGACCTGTTCTCCAGACCCTTCACCAACTTTGTTGCCCTTTGACTCAAAAGCAAATGTTTAACAAACTGTGAGGTAAAAAACAACAGTCCAACATGCCTGGGTTTTTTTGGAGCACTTAAGAGGCAGTAGTCTAAGGGTGGTCGATGAGTCTTTCTCTCTCCTTTCCTTCTGGGTTTTAATAGCAATAACTTTAGGGAGATCCTAAGCAATCAGATATCTTCTTTCATGGTATGATACTCCAACTCCATGAACAAAAAGTAAGGAACAGGATTTTCTCCCTTTGTTTTGAAAACTTGTCAGACTGGTTATTTGTAAGTACAACCAGACACCTTGTCTGATTATCCAGGGATCAAAAACCATTAGCCAGGAGGGAATCCTTTTGGTCTACAGAATAATTGAGCATGTTCCTCTGACTGACAGTCTAACTTATGCAGTTTGGAAAAGAAAAGCAAAACATGACTCGGTAATTCCGAAAAGATTGATTTCATATGGCACTCCAGACTTTTATATGTTGTTAAAAGATCAGTGTAAGAGTGAAAAAGAGCTACAAAAGTGGTCTTGAAAGCTACAGAAAATGCCTTATGATGTCAAACACAAAAGTTCAATGAAGTGAGTTGATGAAAAGAATGAAAAATGATGTGATCGAGCTCAAAGAGAGAATATTCTGGACACTGTCATGATCTAACTCCAGAAAATTTGACTTTGCAGTAAGAAGTACATAATCTTCTTGCTTTGAAAACTGAGATTTGACAGAAAGTGGATAGAAAAAAAATAATTGTGGGTGCATCTGGGAGTAGTTATAGCCAAAGATTAGGCTGCCAGACCCCTGCCAGAATTCCTGCCCATTCCAGCCACATTCACGCACAGTCTTTAGGCAATTCTCGACTTAAAGCACATCAGCAATCACAGTGAAGCCTTTCACTGCATCAGATGTGTGCAAATGCACAGGGGAACAATCAATACATGTATGCTAATACCAGGACAGCATCATAGAATCACCTGGTTGGTAAAAAACCTCAAGGTCACTGAGTCCAGCCATAATGTAACATCTCCCTGTACACAACTGTTAGACCATGGCACTAAGCGCCTCATCCAAATGTCTTTTAAACACCGCCGGGGATGGGGACTCCACCACCTCCCTGGGCAGCCTGTTCCAGAGCCCAATGACCCTTTCAGTGAACAGATTTCTCCTAATATCCAATCTAAACCTCTTCCAGTGCAACTTGAGACCATTTCCTCTTGTCCTATCTTTCTTACCTGGGAGAAGAGGCCAGTCCCCACCTCACTACAACCTCCTTTCAGGTAGTTGTAGAGAGCGAGAAGTTTTTCCCTCAGCCTCCTCTTCTCCAGGCTTGAAAACCTCAGCTCCTTCAGCTGTTCCTCACAGGACTTGTGCTCAGTACCTCTCACAAGCCTTGTTGCCCTTTTCTGGACATGCTCCAGCACCTCAAAGTCCTTTTTGTAATGAGGGGCCAAAAACTGAACCCAGTACTTGCAGTGGGGCCTCATCAGTCCCAGATACAAGGGTAAGATCACTTCCCCAGTCCTGCTGACATCACTATTCCTGATACAGGTCAGGATACTGTTGGCCTTCTTGGCTACCTGCGCATGCTGCTGGCTAATGTTCTGCCAGCTGTCAGCCAGCACCTCCAGATCCCTCTTTGCCAACCTACTTTCAAGCCACTCTTCCCCAAGCCTGTAGTGTTGCACAGGGGCTTTGTGACTGAAGTGCAGGACCCAGCAGTTGGCCTTGTTGAATGCCGTGTATTTGGCCTTAGCCCATCGATCTAGCTTACTCCAATCACTTTACAGAGCCTTCCTGCCCTCCAGCAGAACAACATTCCCACACAGCTTGTTATTCAGTTGGGGGAGCAAACATCACAGTGTCCCTGACTATGTCCTAAAATCTGTGGGGTTTTATGTGACTTGAAGTGCTTAAAGTGTTTCTTAACAGATATTGCCAAAGCCAACGCGGATTTGTTAATTCGGAGCTAAAGACAAGATCCTCTTGAAAAAACACTGCAGCTGCAGCAACGGCAAGATGTCATTTGTTTTCAGCACTGCTTTGGGCAAGATTCGGAGAACAAGAAAGAGAACATCTAGAAAGATGAGCAGAGGAGTTCCAGCTCTTTATCTAAACCACTTCTCCTGTTGTTTTATGAATTTCCAAGAGTGTTTCCAAGGACGATTCTACACTACTGGCAGTAGTGATGAGGAAAAGCACAGTCCCCTCTGCAGAAACAGGAAAACTCTCTGATCCAGACAGGGAACAATTAACAAATCAGTTGAGATTTTCAGCTTTCATCAAATTTCAGTTAAAAAAATGCATAGGACAGGCTTATCTCACAGGTCTGTACCTGCAGTAGCCAAAACAGCACGCAAAAGAGGGGATTTTGAATATTCCTGTTTAGAAATATGAGCACAGCAATGTAACCCATGAAGTCATTTCCTGATATGTCCTTTCCAGTGATGGCACAAAGTGGGTATTCCCAACACAAACAGAGAAGATACCTCTAGGAACAAGTTTTACTCTTTACTGTCAGGTCCATAAGCCTCCCAAGCTTTAACTGGTGAGTCTGTTGCTAATTTGTTTTATGTTCCCATTAATGCCTAATTAAGAAAGTCACTAAAATCAATATTGTTAATTGGAAAATCTAACAAAATGTAATCAAATTGTTTCCACTAGGTTAATTTTTTGGACTTCTACTGGATCATCTTTATAAGGCAAACTTATTAAAGGGAGTTGTACACAAATTGAAACTGTACCCTAAACCAGCAGTGAATGCTCTTGTCCTCTTCTGCATGATCCTTCTCCCTTGCATTTCTCACACTTGTTTTTCTGTGCAGCTAAAAGCAGCTCTCTGGGAGGCACTTTTTGTCCTTTATCACAGTCACAGTCTCACAGTATATCAGAGGTTGGAAGGAACCTCAAGAGATCATCAGGTCCAGCCCCCCTGCCAAAGCAGGATCCCCTAGGATAGTCCACCCAGTCAGAGAAAAAGTCTTCATTCTGTTCTCTTCTTCCACTTGGTTTGTTGTTTTGGTTTTATTTTCCACCACATAACTTCTTCATTAAATAAAATGCGTTGTCTGTGGAGAATGAATAAATTGATGTCTTACATTGCATAATAACGTGTTTTCACAGGAGCAGGTTAGGAGGAGACAAAGGAAGTCTTCCCCTGCAACTTCTACTGTGACCTTATAGGAATCACCACAGGGCAATTCCCTGGATTTTTCAGTCTTTTGCCCTTCCTAAGGCTGGCAGCATGGATACTAGTCTGTTCAGTTCCGGAAGTTATTTTGTCATGTGGACCAGACTCAAACCTGACAGAATATACTCCAGCACACTGTGAAACTTCTACCCCTCCAGAGCTTTTATCTTGTATGGCCAGTTCTTTCCAGTGTGGCCAAGTGACCTATTTAGAGTCAGTCGCTGTCAGCAGTCAGTCACAAGTGCCTTTCAGACACCACTGAGCCACGGTGGGTTTGAATTGGGGCCGTTTTCTTTCCCACTCGCTGTGCAGTGCTATGATCAGGATCTTCTCCTCTGTGCCTCACAGGACAAAGCTTAATAATGTTGGATGTCTGCTTAATTAGTTTGGGGAATTTCTCTGATACTCCTCCACAGAAAATCCAGCCGCTGAGGGAGGAATTGAAGATTCATATGCACAGTCCTCTTGTGGCAAGCACCTTTATGGTGTTGACCATCTCCTTGTGCAGCAAGGATCAGAATACTCCGTGCTTTCAGAACATTTCCTTTGGCACAGCACATCATAAAAATGAATAGATTAAGGTGTGCTATTTGCTCCCCAGTTCTTCCGAGGCCCAGAAAAAAATGAAAGTGTTGCTATAGGTTGAGCCTTCAGAGCCAAGCTCTGTATTAGGAATTTGACATTCATCCTGTTGTTTCAGATGATACACTGTAGTGTCTGGGATACTGCTGCTTACTTTAGATATTAGAAAATGCATTCTGGATACTGCAAAGAAATGAACATGGTTCAGTTCCCACATTCTGTAGAGCTAGGAAGTACGTTGTGTTTCCAGGACTGGTATGTGTAATTGATTGGAGCGTGGCTTGGTAACAGCCACGTTTTCAAAGGAAACCCATGACAGCAGACAGTCATGAAATATTCAGGGAGACAAACTGCAGTTTAGTTTGGTTTTCATTATGCTGGAATAGAATAGTCACATAGAAAAGATTATCACAGAAAAGTTACAGGGAGACGATATAGATGGAATGTTTATCTCTTGTACTTCCATCACAGAAGTCTTACAATTTTCTAATTTGAAATACGTTTTATGGTTTTTTTAGAAGCAAAGGGTGATTTAGAGTAACATCTTTTCACTGGAGAGGACGTGGAATTTGACCCATCTGACTTATAGACAGCTCATACATGGTTGAAACACTTTACAGAGGGAGGAAGGACAAGATTTATCACCAATCTATCCAAACCCTAACTGCCCTGTACTGCTTAGCCAGCAGCTGATTTCTTAGTTGAGCTTTTACTTGAGTTTGATTGTGTCTTTGGCTGGTAGGATGAGTAGAACATGGATATTGTCTTTGTCACATAAGGTGTCCTTTGTGCATATTGCAGAAATAGAGCTAAGTTGACTTTAAGGAGCTCTCAAGATTTTAAAAGTGGCCTTGTATGTTTGCTGCAGCTTCAGAGCAGTAGGAGCACAGCATGCCATGCAAACCTGCAGGCTTTGTGCTTGTCATAACCTACTGAAGTGTGTGTGCAAGGGGATAGCTGTACACAGGGAAAAATATAGCACTTGCAAAGGCCAAACTATGTCAACATCCATCCTGGCATGGAAGTATTACTTGGGAAAAAAAGGAGTCCCATTAACTTGTCTGGTGCTTCTGAATTAGTACTAGTCCTATTTCTTGAGCCCTTTCTCACACAGGCAGGTAGTGAGCAGCCTTTACTTGGACATTCAAGGAAGCAAATAATTTTAGTGTACTGGAAGCCTGTAAACGCAGAGCAATTCATCAGTGTGATCCACAAGATATTCCTCTGCACTTCACCTGCCGCCATAGTCAGCTACCTCTGCTCAAATTCACAGCCACTGAGACACCTATTTCTCTTCCAGGCAGGATCCTAAACCTGAAATATGTGTTTTGTTGGGATGGATATACTTAGGAATCATGCCATGTGTTTTAATTCATCTTCAGAGTTACCTGCAAGTAATGGTAACGGTAGATTCATGGTGGGCAGGGAGGAGTAAAGGGGAGAAAGACAAATGTTCCTGACAGGGAAGTTCAGCCATTCCCAGTGTTATGATGTATTTGACTAAATGCTTTCACCAAACCTGAGTTGGGACTTCCCCGAGAAACATGTGCTTGTGCTTCATACTTCATTTTAGGATGAAAATGGCAGTTCATTTCTCATTCATCTCTGGTAAGGGAACTGCATAAAGTCAGCTATTGTTTTTTTTCTGCTCGGTTTCCATATCACCTGCTCCCATTTGGGAGAGAAGTAAAGAAAGGGAAGAAGAGCTGGAAAAGACCTAAGATATTTAGTAGAAAAAAAATATCTGTACAGCTATCTGAAACATCACAGAGTTCTGGCACTGTTTTAAAACCACTGCTTTAAAACCTGTTAGCTTTGGGTTTTGTCCATTTTATACATTGTTTCCCTGTGGTTTTGCTCTATTACTTAATCAATTAAGAGCGAAAATTATGTAAAAGTGGGTTTTGACCATATTAACAAAGTTCCTAGATGCACACAACAAAAGATTAACTTTGTCTTTTGCTTTCTGTAGGGAGAAGGAGATGATTATTTGATTTGCTTTCAGTCCTGTTTCTCTTGCCTAGGTTTCACATGCCGGTGCTTTTGTTTAGCTTGGGTTATTATGGAATGTGCTGTGGGAAATGTGTGGTAATCAGCCAATGAAGGGTTTGGAAATAGGGTAATTGCCTAAAAAAATCAGTGAAAAAGAAAGAACAAAATCATCTTGATGTTGTATTGGTGAGGCAGAGTTGTCAGATTTCTACCACTGCCATTCAGGGTCAAACTTTCATGCTTTATCATCATGTGCAGTCAAAGGAAGATCATGCATTAATGACAGCTGCACTAGCTTCTCTCTGTCATCTGGCCTGAAGCTCCAGTGAGGACAGGCTGAGAGAACAGGGGCTGTTCAGCCTGGAGAAGAAAAGGCTCTGGGGGACACTTCATAGCAGCATTGCAGTACTTAAAAGGGATCTACAGGAGAGCTAGAGAGGGACTTTTTACAAGGGAATGTAGTGATAGGATAATGGATGATGTCTTTAAACTGAGAAAGGGTAGATTAGATGTAAGGAAGAAATTCTTCACTGGCAGGGTGGTGAGGCACTGGAGCAAGTTGCTCAGATTTGTGTACGCTACATCCCCAGAGGTGTTCAAGGCCAGGCTGGATTAGACCTAGAGCATGCTGGTCTAGTGAAAGGTGTCCCTGCCCATGGCAGGGGGATTGGAACTAGATGATCTTTAAGGTACTTTCCAACCCAACCCATTCTGTGATTCTGTGATTAGAGTGCTGAAGACAGCCATGGCATTCCTGCTCCAGAGAGCATTCCCTTCTTATTCACATTTGTCTCTTACCTTCTTTTCTTTATTTCTCTATACAGTTCTGTGTCTCATTCCACAAGAGGTACCCTTATGTGGTTTCCCCCTGTTCCTTCTAACTGCCAGTGCGAAGAGCTTCACAGGCAAAAATGAATCTCCCACAAAATCAGTGCTTTTGAAGGCTCTAATACATCTGCTCTTTATAAACTTGAGTGAGAGGAAGAAACAGAGAAATGTTGTGCAGGAAATTGTTAGCTGTTGTCTCAAAAGGGAAAAGGTCCCAGCAGTGACTCAGCTCTTCTGTTTTGACACATCCTCCCACAAAGTAGGTGCTACCTCTAGATATCAGAGCTTGATATTATCATGTGTATCTGACCTGCAAAAGAGACAGTGGAACAAGTGGGAACACTTCTCTGTGTAGGCAGAGTTATGAGAATGAATATATCAGGACACACAGGTAATTGGCAAGGTTAAAGCAGTAAACATATTTACCTAACTATGAGTACCTAACTAACAAGCAACACATGGCAGAGTTGGTTTTCCTGTGCAGAACTTCTATCACTGACTACTCATTTTTATTTCAGTGTAATTGTTGATAACAGAACAAATCCTAGGCAGTCTGAAGAAAAAATATTCAGAGGATGTCTTGAAAATATGCCCTTCCAGTTTCCTTATCACTGCTGTATTAATATTATGTTGAAGTTAATTGCTTGGGAAAGGTAACTGTAAACATTTTAGTGCCTTCATAGGCAGCAAGTATTACCATCATTATATTTCATTATAAGTCCATTAAAATCTAAGACATCTCTGTATGCATTTTGGCCAGGAATCCTGGGCTACAGTGCTGAAAGTGCTATTGCTAGTGAGCCACTTTACAGTGGGTTTAAAATAATTGTATCAGACAGGGTTTTCAGAGGTGAGCTTTTATTTTGTGCCCTTTAATTTGGGGGTGGCAAATTCCATTTGTTTTGAATCACTTCTGGATGAGCACTCTGCATTTCTGAGGCACAACACAGTAAGAAAAAAGCACATTTTATTGAGTCTGAGCATCCCTCACCAAAAAAAAAAAAAAAAAAAAAAGACTTAAAATAATGTAGGAGTTAAAATGACAAGCCATTTAAAAAATCTGGGCTGGGTGGAAGTACCTCAGAAGTGTTAGCAGCACTTAAGAATTTGTACATACAAATGCTACAGAACTATGCTCAAGGAAAGAAGTTCCTTGGGGAGTTAGAGTGTTACTGCAATGATTTCAGACATTATCTAAGGAATGCCTTCCCTCTGTCTCACTGTGGTTTTACATGAAACTTTCCCTTACTGGCAGGACTCTCCCTCTAAATACCAGTGAATAAAAAGATAACTGAAACAAGTCTGCAAGTAGTAGGTGGGAGATAAATCTGGGCAAAATAAACTGTCTGAATACCTCCTGCTGCCACATCAGTGTGTGACACCAGTGATAGCTGTGCAGTGGGTGCCCAGCCTATTTTCTAATTCTGCAATAAACCTGATTTCTGAATAATAGTAAAATTAATACCCTGCTGGTTTATAATTTGGTTGGCAAAGGAGTCTTCTGCCTCATTTAAGTCAAATCACTTCAGGTTTAGAGAGTAAGGGAACCGTGAAGATGTAGTAGTGTTGATAATAAATCGTGCTAGACAAAGAGTATTGCAACTCTTTGGAAAGAAATTGAAATCAGTACATGAAAGAACCACAAGAGATGTGTCCCAGGCTTTAGCAAAACACTTGATAGTGACTCAGATAAGAGCTCTTCATGTGGGCTGAGGAAATGCATATAAACCATCAGAGCTGAAGGATGATACATAGAGCAGCAAGTGTCTTTGGAAAATCAGACATTATAGAATCCCAGTATGGTGGGGGTTGCAAGGAACCTCTGGAGATCATCCAGTCCAACCCCACTGTTAAAGCAGGGTCACCCACAGCAATGTCCAGGATTATAGTGTCAGGGTATGTTTGGAATCTGTGCAGAGAAGTCTCCACAACCTCTCTGGGCAGCCTGTTCATGGGCTCTGGCACCCTTACAAGAAATCTTCTCTTAGGTGGAACTGCCTGTGTTCCAATCTGTGCCTGTCCTGTCACTGGGCACCACTGAAAAGAGTCTGGCCCCATCTTCTTGCCCCCCAGCCTTTGGCTATTAATAAGCATTGTTCAGATTCCCTCTCAGGCTGCTCTTCTCCAGGCTGAACAGCCCCAGGTTTCTCAGCCTTTCCTCCTCACAGAGATGCTTCTCTCCCCTCAGCATCTTTGTAGTCTCTGCTGGACTCTCCAGCAGTTCCATGTCTCTCTTGAACTGAGGAGACCAGAACTGGACCCAGTACTCCAGAGGTGGCCTCAGTGGGAAAGTGTAGAGAGGGAGGAGAACCTTCTTTGCCCTCTGGCCCCACTCTTGTTAATACACCCCAAGATCCCATTGGCCTTCTTGGCTCACTGTTGGTTCATGGAGAACTTGTCCACTAGGACAGATGAGCCCACCTAGCAGGAGAATGCAAGTGTCAATAGATAGTATCATTTCAGTTGCAAAAGACCTTTAAGTTCATCCAGTCCAACCGTTCTCTAACTCCACCAAGTTTGGTGCTAAACCGTTTCCCTCAGCACCACATCTCTGCCTCTTTGAAATACCTCCAGGGATGGGGATTCAACCACCTCCCTAGGCAGCCTGTTCCAGAGTTTGAGAACCCTTTCAAGGAAGAAGTTTCTTCTAATGTTCAGCCTAAACTTCCCCTGATATAACTTGAGGCCATTTTATCTTGTGTTATCACTTGTTATTTGGGAGAAAAAATGGACCCCCAGGTGGCTCCAACCTCCCTTCAGGGAGTTGTAGAGAATGAGAAGATCTCTCTTCACTCTCCTTTTCCCCAGACTAAACAACTGCAGCTCTCTCAATCGCTCCTCACCAGACTTGTTCTCCAGACCCTTCACTAACTGTGTTGCCCTTCTGTGGACCCACTCCAGCACCTCAATATGTGTCTTGTAGTGAAGGTCCCAAAATTTATGGAGCTAAGATGTTGAGATATTTAGACGTGCTTGGTTGTGGTTCCATGTCCAATTGCCTGTTTTAAATGAGGTGTTCCAGTAACTATTCATCAACTCCTGAAGACATTGCTAATTTTTCCTTTTAAAACTGAGTTTCCTACCTTAGAAAATGTCAGGCTTCACTCAAAAAGTTTCTGCAGTAGATGGTCTTCTAAAATCCAGCTTCACTTTCTTTGCCAGCCTCATCTCTTCTTCTTTCTGTCAAGCTGCTGGCAATACAGCTCTGATGACACGCAGTGTTTGATGTCCCATGACTGAAGCACCTGCAGAATTCAGAAACTAGGCTAAATTAGATTCACAATTTTTAATGAATTTTGAATAATGCAGTTAATCTGTTTGTGAATTTTACAACTCTTTCATTCTGAAAGAAAAAAAAAGGAAAGAAATGCAAACAGACAGTAAAAAAAATTATATCTAGTTCTTGGGCCACGTGGTAGAATGCTGAGATTTTATTTTCTTCTGGAACTACCACCTCTTATAAAGCCCATCCATCACATGTAATGAGGGCTGTCAGGAATATTTAGCTGAGAAATAGCTACTTGATATGCTAATGGTGGTCCCATAGTGAATTCATTTGGTTCTGCTGCCTGACATTAATGGTTTTCATAATCTAATGAATGATGTGTGTAATAGAGGTGAGGCCAGAGGGAATGACATTCAGAAACTAAGGGAAGTACTAGATATGTATCTTAGAAATGTAGGCACTGTTTATATGCATGCACACACACATACACACATGCCTGCACTCACAGAGGGAACAGAAAGCTGCTTCTCCAATCCAGATAAAATAAACACCAGCTGGGGGGGGGGGGGAACTACACAGATGGAGCACATCTTCAATATTGACATTTAAACTCTAAATTCTAAAATATCTGTATTCCCAGGACTGCATGAAATAAGCAGGAATGTAATGAGCAGGAAAACTCCACCTTATTTTCACAGCTCTTAACTTCAGAAATGGAGATCTTTTTCACCCAGCTCATGCAAAAGCCAGCATCCATCCCACTTTTCCCAGTGACTGGGAAGAACAGAGCACCCCCAGAGAAGTCCCTGCACATCTGAATCAGGTCTCTCTCCCTGCTGCAGGGCTGCCAGTTATACTCTCCATCTGTCCTGCTGAACTTTCCATGCTGATCCATGCTTACAATTCCCTAGTGCTGCTCTGCAAGTCTATTTGCCTGGTGTCTCTTATCATAGGTAGAGAAGGGGAATGGCTGCAAATGTAACTTTTGATGTTCAAGGGCAAAAAGACTTCCTTATGGCTACTTGGTAGCCACAAACTTTTGTGGCCATCATTGCCTGGCTAAAGGTAGGTTCTAAGACCAATCATTACTCCCTGCTTCTGAATAAAAATATATTGGAATCTCATTAGCTCCTCAGAAAGAAAAATTCCTTGGGTAGTGATCCCTGACAGCCTCAGCTTTTAGACACACTGAAGATTTTGCTGCTTTGTTTGTCCCTCCATTTTTGCATGTCACAGGCATGGATGTCTGCAGGCTTGCTGCCACAATTTGCCCAACACCCCACCCAATGCTTCCATTTCTCTATGGCTGGCTTTTCTACTGTTACTACATCTGCAGAGCATCTGACCACAGTCTTGATCTTGCAAGTAGCTCTGGATGTTAATAGATACAGCAATGTATGCAGAACGGCAAAGACCTGCACCAGGACAGTTTGTACATATGGCAAATTCTAGTGTACTCTTCCATACAAATACATTTGTTTAAAGCAGGTCCAGAAACTACCTCTCTGTTTGCGTGGTCCTGTCTTTCTCTCAAACCCTGATCTCTCCATGACAGCGTGAGTGGCCTCAGAGCAGTGTTTGAGGTGCAGGAGGTACATATGTTAGAGTCCTCTCTTTGTGATGCCTGAGAGACTACCTGTTCAATTTGCCTGTGTAAAGGAGTCATTCATCCCCCTCTCCTCCTGCCCCAGTTAACAAAGTGGGTCCTGCAGAAAGTCTTTAATGATCTAGAGATATAAAGAGAAATGATTTGTGTTCACAGAGGATAGACCTTGCCACTCAAACTCAAGTACTGTTCTTGCAAACAAATTACAGCATTAGGCAGTGGGGAGAGCATGACAGGTGTAATATGAATTATATTAATTCTCCATGTGTCTGCATATGTACTCCTAAAGCAATTGATTTTGTGCATGGACATGCAATATACATTGAAATCTGGAAGAAGGATGAATCACTACATTATGAAGTAGCAGTATAGAGGATGCTAGAAAGGAGCCTTGGAAGCCTCAGAAGCCATTGAATGTGAAAGATAAGTCAATCTAGAGAAAATGAATACAAAAGAGCTTCAGGGGGAAGGAGAGCCCTAGCAAAACACAGCACTACCAAAGTTCAGGGAGAGAACAGAGCAGAGATCAGAGATGGGTTTGCAGCACAGCAACAAAAAAGTTAGGGAAGCATAGGGAGTCATAATGCTGTGGAGCAGAAAACTCAGGTTCCCTTCTGTGGCTTTTTAGATGTATGGGGTTCCTTCACTGGAGATAAATACCTTGGCAAATGGAATGGAGTTTAAAGATGACCCATAGAATCATTACTGTAATTGGAGAGAATTACCTGAGGTGAAGGATTTAGAAGAGTGAATTGTGGTTTGTTTGGGAGGCAAGAATCCAGTAATGCTGAACATGCATGAACAAAATGCAGTGATTGCTTACAAAGGAATGTGATGGCCTGTGATTAAAGAAAAGCTGGGGAAATCTCTAGGACATTAAGATATATCAGCAAGGAAAGCAATCTGCAGACACCTCATGTCAATGAACAGAGCAGGAAATTTCAAACTTTTCAAACTCACAATCTTTACACCACTTTGTACAGTCTTGTTGAGGCAGGGAAGGGTCTAGGCTGGAAATGGTCTAACTGGTCTTTCTAGCTCACCTTCTGCAGATGCTTGCAAACTGGTTTTAGTGGTTTCCTCCCACAATTCCATTTTCAGGGAACTTGTGCAGATGTGCAGCCTGACTACCTTGTTCTTGTTCCCCGAGGACTCCTTTATCAAAGGGATCCATCCCACTTTCTATTTTCAGCTATAGCAACGAAACCTGATTTTTAGGAAGACTTAACAAGATCCTACGTGCTTGCAGAGATAACATGAGTCCCTGGAAACCTCCCCAAAGAGCAGCCCTCATGGCTTATGTGCCTTACAAACTCCCTTCTCCCTTTACCTGTAGATTTTCAGAGTGGAGGAACATGTGTTTCACAGCACCTACAAGAATTCCAGATCCTAAATTGTACTTAGACTCCTATTTATTCTTTGGGATGAAATTAAGAGAGTTAGGAACTTGCATAGCCTGTTCCCAGGCTTTGAAATTTACTAAATAATAGAGAAGGTTTGGTAAAATGCCATAGAGTTACTTACATATTATTTAAGTTCATTAAGTGACACATTCCACATTAACTCTTCATCTTAATAATGGCAACAGTATGTTCCTGGTTAAAGAATGCAATGATCTCTGTAAATCTGATTTATTAAAAATATGCAATTATTCCCTGAAAGATTATTAATGACCTTATTTGATTTATCCTTCTATCTGACATATGGCACAGTACAGATGGTCCTGCATCTTACCATCAATATTTTTGTTAATTTGAATGAATGTTTTCATTTATACAGCATTTCTACATCACATTTTGTCTCTGTCAAACTAAGACTCAGGATTATTATTTAATATATCATGCAAAAGAAAGAAGCTGCAACAAGTGAGACATATATTCTTTCCCTCTTTCTGAGAAAGCTGGTATCATAGTTAATTTCTTTAGGAAAGGTCTGATTTAAAGAGCATTTACCCACTGAAGGCAGGTGAGCCAAGACTCCCTGCTGCAGGATCTGATTTCTGTAGTGAAGGAGAGTTTGTTACCAGATTTTGGTCTTATGGATAAGACCAGAATCCAAGGTTTTCTACAGCCTGGAATACGCATTTCTGTTTTAGGGCTGATTTAGGAGAAAGTCTTCAGGTGGAAGCATATAGTAAGGCTCTGTCACCCACTTGGAATGATCTGCAGGGGTGATTAGATAAATATTCTGGAATAGAAAGTGCTGACTGTGTCAATAGGCAGATCCACAGAAGAACCTGCAGCAGAATAAAATGGTTGGAAGTTAAATAATCCTCATGAGAACAGCTCATAAATACTTCCCCAAGGAGGTTATTCCTTTCTATTTAAAGAGCGACAAATACAACGGGCTGGTTCTTGCACACCATGTGAAGGGTGTGCTACCAGGCCACTCCAGAGACCTTAATCTTATGAATCCTTCTCATTTACCTGGAGCTGAGCAGTCACAGAGATGGTACAGGCACTGCCTGCTGTGCTAAAAAATTCTCAAGGGTCAGAACTGCAGCCTTTCATGTTTATATTTTGCTTGACTGATACTCTCCTCAAGACAGGTTCCACATTCTTCTTTAGTGTGACAGGAATGATTTCAACAGTAGGTCAGGACTGAAGTTGATGGAAATACACAGAAGTTTTTACTCTGCTTTCTTCATATAAGAAAAGAGCAGGAGAAACCTGTTTGACTCATCTTTTGATCTTTCCTGGTTATATTCCATCCACTTTTACGTACTCTTAACTGCTCACTCATCTCAGTCTCTGTTTCAAGGTAATTCAAGTATGATTTCACTCTCACACTCTTTTCCATCCAGCAAATCCTTACTGTCCTTGCCTAGATCTCCATCTGCTCATCTTTCTTCCTTCTCTTTCACATTTACTGTAAAAGAGCACATGAACTCCTGATTCACCCCTTGCAAGTTCCTTCAGCTGACTCCAGGAATCTAAATTTTGTCAGCTCTTATTTGCCCAAATGCAGCTGCAAATACCACTTCCCTACCTTGCCCCTTTGATAATGTCACTATCTTTTGTGTTGTGTTTACCTTTGTCCTAACATGCTCCTTTATTAAAAGAGGTGTTTACTTGCCTTTATCACCAGGCACTTTGTTACCTATCTCCATACTACCTCTTTCTGAGTACTTTAAAATGCTGTCTTTAGCCTATGATGTCAATCTTGCCTTTCTTCTGGTTAAAATCTCAAACAAGGACATTAATGTTTGAGATTGCAAATGTTATGCCCCCAACTTGGAACAAATTTGTCATGGACAATCAAAGATTTCATGTTTATCAGATTTTCTCATTCCACAAAGCCCCTCAAAACCTGACATTAATTTTCCCAGTTGACAAAGACAGCTGCTGCTCTTGATGATTAAAATATTGATAACTTATTCTCACATTCTGCTGCAAATCATAGAGTCACAGAACGGTAGGGGTTGGAAGAGACCTCTGGAGATCAAGTCCAACCCTCCTGGCTAAAGCAGGATGTACAGATTAGATCATTAATTCTCTTGAGTGTTTTGATGGGAGGTACTAGGGAAAGTGTTTATCTCTTTCTGATTTGTGTTTGTACTAAGTCAGCATGATCAGGTATCAGTCCAGGCCAATGTCCCTAGCTGCTGTGAGAAATATGTTTAGTTCATTGGTAGTGTGAAATGAATAGCTGTCATTTGACGCCTTGTGGAGTTGTAAGTGATCATTTTCCATTGCTTACACCAGACACATCTGAGCTATTTCTTTGATAATTCCCACTATTTTCTTGCTAATACTTCCTGACCTTTCAATTGCCAGATGCCATTGAACCAAAATGACCTCCTACTTCTGTGATTTATTCTAAGGATGTTGTTACCTGGTAAAATACAGGACAGACTGAAAGAGTTGGGGCTGTTCAGTCTGGAGAAAAGAAGGCTCCGAGGTGACCTTATTGTGGCTTTCCAGTATCTGAAGGGTGCCTACGAGAAAGCTGGGGAGGGACTTTTTAGGCTATCAGGTAGTGATAGGACTAGGGGGAATGGAATAAAGCTGGAAGTGGGGAGATTCAGGCTGGACGTGAGAAAAGTTCTTCACCATGAGAATGGTGAGAGCCTAGAATGGGTTGTCCAGGGAGGTGGTTGAGGCCCCATCCCTGGAGGTGTTTAAGGCCAGACTGGATGAGGCTCTGGCCAGCTTGATCTAGTGTGAGGTGTCCCTGCCCATGGCAGGGGGGTTGGAACTAGATGATCCTTGTGGTCCCTTCCAACCCTGACTGATTCTATTCTATGATTCTAAAGTCCCTTCTCCCCAAACATGCATAAAACAGACTAATTTATTATGAAATTTAGCTGCAGTCTAAAAAGTCATAGCTGCTTTATGGTCTAACATACACTGTGTTCCAGAATCAAAAAAAAAAAAAAAGTAGTGTAATTCCCTTTAAATTCACAATATAAAATACACAACAATTACACACAGACGGGTCACATGGGCAACCAACCCCCATTTTCATACACATCTCACATTTGCAGAGCCAAAGTGTCACTTGTAAACAATTTAAACAGCAAGTTCCATATGTTGAATTCATGCAATCATTCCCTAATGGAAGTTAAATGAACAATCTCATTAATACCCAGTGAGGCAGAGGTGCATATGAGAGACTCCCACTGGATAATTTACTGTGGCACCTGCCATGGGTATGGAAATAGATGAGAGAGTTATTTTCAAGTACATGAGCAGAGAGCAGGTAAAATGAGGGTAGTGTGCTGTCCAGGGGAATTCACATCATGCATGTTATGAACTGTTGGGGATGTTACCTGTGGGACTGCTAGATGGCCTTGACTCTGATACCTTGAAGACTCACAGTCCAGTGACTGATTTGAAATCTCATTTATAGGATCTCAATCCTTTTTTTTTTTTTTTTCTTTTTGTTGTTGTTCTTTGATTCACATAATTATGATCTACAAAAATACTTGTCATTATTTATACTTGGAAGCACAGCAGGACAAAAAGAGCTATTTCAGTGCTCTTCCATATGACAACGCATTTTAGGTTAAGGCCTTCCCAAAGCTGTATGCGGTGCCCACCTGCTATGTAGCAAATGTGGTATTTTGCTAGTAAGTCATTTGATGTCGTTCAGCCTCAATTTGTGCTCACTCGAGTTTAACTGCATACATCTGGAAACCCAGTTCAGTGTGATCCTCAGAGAAGGCTGTGAGCAGCCAAGCTGAGGTCCTGAGCAGTCAAATCTTGAGGTCTTGAGAAGCTGAGTTCAGACCTTGAGCAGCCAAGCCTGAGGTCTTGAGCAGTCAATCTTGAGGCCTTGAGCAGTCAGATCTTGAGGCTTTGAGAAGCTGAGTTGAAGCATTGAGCAGCCAAGTCTGAGCCTTGAGCAGCTGAATCTAGTTGAGAGGCATTCCTGCCCATGGCAGGGAGGTTGGAGCAGAGGATCTCTGAGGTCCCTTCCACCCTAAGCCATTCTGTGGTTGTATGATGCTTCTATGAAGTATCAAGAGTATGCAAGTCGCCTATAGAATTGATAGGCACTGATCTAAACTACACCATTTGAGTACAGGAGGTAGTGCCAGTTCTTTTAAAGAAGGCTTTAGTACTTTGTTGGCTTTTTAATTCACTGTTGGGTGTACTCAAAGAGTGCTGCATTCATCTTTAAGATAGGCAGAATGCATTTGACTGGGCCAAAATCCCAAATTAATCAGTAATTGTGTAAATCATTAACTTCTAAACAGCTTTGTTGCTTTATCTTGGTTCTGGATTTGTGGTGTTGACTTCAGAGGAGCCACTTGTTCTCATGACTGACTTGGATTTAGCCCCTCTAAAAGGAATAAAGGAGTGTCACTTTGTGCTCAGTATGTTTCTTTACATACATACTTAGTTTTAGTTTCCCTTCTGATGTTTATGACACCGAAAAATTTCATTACAGGCAAGTGTCCAGCATATATCCAGCCAGTTCTCTCCACACAAAATGCCACAAGGAAGCTAGGAAACTTCAGGAAGGCTGCTGCAGTGCCAACCCTCCCTCCTCCCTCAGCAGGCTAAAATGGAAAGCTCCACTGAGGACATAAAAAAGAAGAGCTATACCTGAGAGTAATAAGAATGAGAGCTAGTCCAGACATGAACAAATGTTGACACTTCTAGTGTGAAGAAAATACACTATTACAAAAGAAGTGTCATATATGGTTTCAGAAAGCAAACAAGCAAGCAAAAGTAACATCAGAGGATATGAATTTGTTATTGCATTCATAGCATTATTGTATGGCTTCCTAAACTAATTTGTTAGTTACTTGATGAAGAGAGAGGGGGAAAGCCTCCTATCTCCAGCATGTCACCTTTCATTAAAATTGTGTTTGTCTGAGATTTTGGTATTTGCAGTTGCTCATCTGTTAAATTAGAAGTTTTAATTCTTCACACTTTATCACCTTTTTAATTCTGGTCTGTTGACACACACTTCTCTGCAATGCAGAAAGGACTGAAAATGAAATTTAAGGGAAAATTAGCTGAGAAGAGGATATTGAAGTGAAGCACTTGGCTCTCTGCTTTTTCTCACTAAATGCAAGGTGGGTCTGGGACTCTCAGGTACATGAATACCAGTGGATGTTGCCACCAGGACATTTCACACATTTCTGGTTAATGCTCTGGTTTCTGCTTTAGAGAAACACAGTGTCTTACTTTTTGAGGGTATTATTCCATTGGGGCCATTCTTTTAAATCTCCATTTATCTAAAGGAAAAGAGTGAATCTGAACTCACATGGACAGGAACTGTCAGCCTTATTTGCTTCTCAGGGGTACAGCATGGAAGGGAATTGTGCCTCAGCTGCTTTTCTGCCTGCCAAGTGTTTCCCAGAGCGAGTGACAGCCAGCTCATACAAAAGCCCATCTGCTTCACACAGTCTGGTGTTTCCTTACCACTGTTCCACAGCACTGGACATGGGCTGGACTTAGGGCTTAATTCAAGTGCTGGGTGAACTCTTGCTTTCTGTGAAGGAATGATTTCCTCATTCTCTGAAAGCACAAACAGTGCTGGCATTATAGTTGGACCTGATGACCTAAAAGGTCTTTTCCAACCAAAATCATTCTGTGATCTGCAGCTACTGGAGTGAACATCTTTCAACAGACTGTTTTGCCTGGTGGCAGGTAGAAATTTGAAAGACTCAGATTATACCCTGTGCTTGGAGTGTGGCTATACTTGAGTCATTCAGGTATGGTACATGAGCTTTTGCACCACTGAATCCCAAATCTCAAACAGAAATCATTGGTAAGCATGTAGCACTCAATTTAGGGGTTCCGCCTTCCTCAGGGCTTTGACCATAAGCAGTGCTGAAGTAAATAGTTTCAAGATTCTTTCAAAGCAGTGGCTTTGATTTGCTTTTGGATGACATTTTGTTCTCCTTAGTGTTTAAGTAGAAGCAGAGTTTCAACACATGTAGTTTCTTCAATGGGAAGAACAAACAGTATATTTTAGTTTTATTATGGCTGTGGTCATGCCACAATGCAGATAAGATTAAGGAAGAAGCTTCTGCTATGACTCTTGTATTTATTTCCTTATCTGGATTTAAAATAGCAAATGATGCTTATTCAGGACCTTAGGCATCATAACATGTCATTAGTATCACAATAATATCTTGGCAGTATTAAACTAATCGCTCACTCCGACAGACTCCTACACAGATTCCTTCTCATTCTTTCCTTGTGGGAAGAAAACCCTCAACCTTACCCCAAAACTAGCAAAGGTTTGAAGTCACACAGATTAGAAATAATTCTAAATGTGGGAAAAAAGTAATACTAGAAACCTCAGCTTTTATAGAAATGACTGGCTGCAGATCCCCTTTCTTTTATGGTGAAGAATAGGATTTGCTAGGATCCTAGCTGTCCATGGTTTTGTACTCACTTTTCCTTTGAATTAGTGTGTCAAGGGTCTGGACTGGGCTGGCTACTAGACAACTGCCAGAGGCTCTCCATGAACTCCTCTGTGCTCCCAAAGGGAAGAGAAAGGGAAGAAGTGAGAGAGACTGATGGGGTGGGGGAAAAAACTAAACCAGCTGGGGTAGAAAGAAGAACAATCCAATGAAATAGAAACAGAGACACAAACCAACATCAAACCCAACCCCTGATGGCAAGGACATTACCATCACCACTGAGGCTGTGATCAGGCACAGGGGAAGTCTCAGACTGGACTCAGCAGTACATGGGAATCAGATTCAGGATCTGTATTCTGCAACTGGATCCAGGAAACACATGGATTGGGATTGAAGGCAGAAGGGGAAGAATCCTTCTGGAACACTTGCCATTGAGAAAGAAGCTTGACCTTGGTGATCCCTCAGCTTGATCCTGAAGGTGACATCCATAGGATACAATCCCTTGTAGGGCAGTTGAAGGTCACCTGCCTTGTCTGCTCCTCCCTGCAGGTGCCACCTCTGACTTCCTGCACGTCAGTGTGGGGCACAAGATGTGGCAGTGCCCTTGTTCTGCAGCCCAGCCCTTAGCAGTGACTCTCCCAATCATGTTCTCACAGCTAGCAGTAGCTCCTGGCCGTGCATATCTGCCCTGAACTGCAGAAAGTGCCTCACTGAGCAGAGCTTGAGCTGAGAAATCCAACGATTGAACATAATTGAGTCTTTTTCAGCTCAAAACAGGACATGGTTTTCTACCTGAAAAGGTAGAAAAATAGTCAAAGATCAACAGAATTTCATCCCAAAACTTGGGAAATCCTTGGAAGATTTGTTAATGTGACAGGCAAATGAAAGAATATTTAAGTTTATTTTAGGGACATTTCCTGTTAATTAATAATAATAATAAAAAACAACCTGGGATGGTTGATTGTTTTAATTCTCAGCCTGTATTAGGGGCAGCACAGGTAGCCCCACACCTGCTGATTCATCACAAGTATTTCCTTGAATGACATTTATTGCTTTTGTGGGAGTCCATCACTCTGGAATTATGTCAGTAGTTGTCCCAAAAGAAACCCAAACAAATGAAAAACTACTGTAAGGATATGCAGCTAGTACAATTTTCTTCTTAATTTGAAGCCTCAGTGAAGGCTCTGCTAAAGTAAGGACAGCATTTGTGTGTATTGCTTTGCACA
This sequence comes from Indicator indicator, assembly GCF_027791375.1. Lineage (NCBI taxonomy): Eukaryota > Metazoa > Chordata > Aves > Piciformes > Indicatoridae > Indicator > Indicator indicator. The sequence goes on along the minus strand of NC_072014.1, from coordinate 8,716,401 downwards.
ACCAAACTGCTCTACTACAGGAATTGTTGCAATATGCCTACTTTCAGAAGAGAGGTTTTCTTCCACATTTTCAGCCGTTTTCTAGTTAATTATCTGAATCAGAGATTACAGGAACAGGGAAATTTGTAAAAACTATGAAGCACAATTAGGTTTCAGCTGTGTTCCCTGAAGCTTTGCCACCAGATTGCATTACCCTGTGGGAACCATTTATAGAGCTGTGAACACAAAGAAGACAGGACAGAATGTTGGCTGCAGACACACAGGGTATTCATGAGGGACTGCCTCAAATCCCACAAAGCCTCTTGCCTTTTCTGAATAGCTTTTTGGACTTCATTTGGGTTGGGAGGGCAGCAGAGTGATTTTCAGAATCAGCCATATGAAAGAGGACTAGAGAAAATCCAAAAGGAAACGATGAACGTAGGAAGTTACATATAAACATGAGGAGGAACTTCCTTAATTTGAGGGTGATAGAGGAGTGGAAGAGGGTGCCCAAAGTGGTAGTGGAGTCTTCATCTCTGGAGTCATTCAAAACCTCTGGAGTCATTTAAAAAAATGCCTTCCTGGGCAACCTGCTCTAGGTGAACCTTCGCTGGCAGGGGGATCAGACTGGGTGATCTCCAGAAGTCCCTTCCAAGCCCTACCATGCTGGGATTCCGTTATTCTGTGATTCTGTAATGCTCTTGCTTCTGTGTTTGGCTGGCCACATCAAGTCCCTTTTGACTCACACCAAGAGGCAGCAGACCAAGGGAACCACAGGGTGGTGCTGATATTTCATTCCTCGTACTCACAGTATTGGATTCCTTTGGAGGCTTCCTTCTCTGAGCATTGCCTAAGTCAGAACTGTTTTGTTAATCATAATATCACTAATTTCCTTTCCCACTGATAGCTGCATGGTGATTTTGCTGCTGTCACTCCCCAGTAATGAAATATCATTGCAAGTAGTACAAAATGTGGCAAAGGTAAGCAGGTGGGAACAAATGGTCTGCTCAGTTACAGCAGTTCAGTGGCGTGGATTAATTTGTGAGGAGGTGTCCCTGTTTTCTCAGGAAGGTTCCCCTTTGCTTGGATTCAAAGGCTATCATATAAACAGTCTGTTAATTCTCATCAGCTTGGTATTTCTTTGGAGGGTGTGATAAAATTTGTTCCATGCTTGGCTTATGATTTCTTCTTAACAGGCTCTTTCCTAGTCATTGAAACCCTCTTCAAAGGAGGTGAAAGCAACCCAGTCTGCTCAGGCTGAAAATGAGTGAGAGAACACACTTTGCACATCCACCTCTTTGCTTCCTTCTGCAAGTGAAAGGAGCACAGGATGAGCTGTACCCTGACTAGCAGCCACTTCCAAAATTATCTTCATGTGTGCCAGAGCCCTTAACCCACAGTGAGCCAAACAGCTCCTTTCAGTGCATGGAGGAGAATTTCAGTTGACAGATGAATTCAAGGCAACCACAATCTGCTCTTGGGAAACCCAAGCACAGAGAGAAAGGGGGGGGTGGGGGGGGGTGGGGGGTGTGGGGGGGGGTGGAATAAAAAGGGAAAAAAAATAAAGGAGAAAAGAAAAAATATACTAAAGTATGAGGGAGAAATGGGGAAATCAACAACAAACTCAATCAATCATGTGTGTCATGAAGTTAAAAAGCAACAATTATGGTCCTAATATTAATTCTCTGATCTCAAGTGATTTCCCAAGGTGTCTAATTTCTGAAGGAGTCAGTCATATGGCAAGCAGTGTTTTAGGGGAGAAATTCACTATGTTCCTGTTATCATAGTCACTACTGCCCAGAATTCTTTCAAGTGAAGCTGGCTTATCACAGCAGCTGTGGGAATAATAGACCAGGGGTCTCCTTTTCCTTAGCAATATTGCTCTGTAGCTTCTGAGCAGAGAGAATGTGCTTCTAATGGTGCTGCAGAAGCCTCCTGGGCTGTTTTATGGAGCCATTGCACTCAATCTCTGCTCAGGAAAATATTGCTCTCTTGCAAAGCAAATAAAACCAGGGAAAAGCGTATAGTGAGACAATATATCTTCCCCCCCCCCCCCCCCCCAATCTTCTATGCAGATCAATACCAACAGTTCAAGTTGATTGAATGTTGTAGTTTTTTGCCCAGTTCAGATCAAACCCATAAAAACTAATGCACTGAGAGAGTGGCCCAACCTTGCTTTAAATGTCAAACTTTTTTTCTTGTAATGCATTAATTAATCAGGCAATCTGGTTGGTAGGTAGGAGCCATAATTTACATTCCCATTTGCAAAATGTGTGAGAGCTTGTTAGATAAATTCATTTCTGGTAACACTTTTGATGGCAGCAAAAGTTGAGAGTTCACTTTCTCTGTTCTCATGCTGGAGGTTATACCCTCCTTAGGAAATGCGTTCTGCAGAGGGGCTGGAGCCTGCATCACTGGAGGAGAGCTGCTGCATGTCCCACATAACACAGTCAGTATAGAGCCTTGTCTTTAAAAGGTCTTTTCCAGCCTAAAAACTACTATGATTCTATACTGGTGAAAAGAGAACAAACCCCCAGATACAGGAATATTTGAGAAGTGACCTGCTTCCTCAAAAGGGTTCCATTAAATTCTTAGTTAAAAGCCTCCATTAAAAGCTTTTGGGAACAAATGTGCCTTGTGTGGCCCCCTGAAGCCTGACAAAGCACCCACCAGAGTAATTCGTAGCTTAGGGCTGCACAAGCACCACAGTGGATGTTAATTGCCATTGTGGCAAAGTCTCTTCCTCTCCATTTTTTTGTTTCCCGGTGAACATTTTATGGGCAATGAACCACAGGAAATAACTGCTACTGATTATAATGAAAATGCTGAAACCCCTTAAATTATGGCATCAGGCAGAAGCAGTGCTGGTGTAATTGCTGTGTTAATGATCAAGTAATATTTAAGTACTCCTGTGTGATTTCCTAGTATTTTTTAGTACTCATCTCTAATGTCCTGTAGAGGGTTTAAGAGCTGTTGCCACTCTCCTGCTGAGTTCCCATGCAGAGAGTCTGATAGCTGCCTCTAGCCCCACTTAGGTCACACAGCAGGGACCAGGACTCCCGTTGCTCCACTGCTCTTCTTCTCCCACATCCTGTTGAGAAGTTGCCCATAATCACCTCTAAGAGCCCTTTAGGTCCTGCTGTAGGGGTCTAAAGAGGCACCAGCACTGTGATTAGGTTAGGATTCTCATAGGGGAACAAAACTCTCATTGCTCCCTTCTCTGAGTCCTCAGGGCAGAACCAGGAGACAAAAGGCAAGGGATCAGCAAGGCCACTTTTGCAAGGAGATATAGAATAGACCCCCCTGTATTTCTGACCTTCTGCTGTGCTACCTGCTATTCTTGATGCATCTCTTGCAAACCAGCAGCTGGTGATTTTTAATGTAGAGTATTAATGTATCTGGATACTTTCCTGGGGAGGAAAACAGATTGTGATTGGAGTCTGACAGCTGACTCCCCAGTGCACCTGCCATAGAGCTGCTGCAACACCAATTGCCCTTCACCTACCTGACAACTGTGAGCTGGAGGCTAATAATTATTTGCTGGCAGACCCAAGTGTTATAAGGCTGTTGCTAAAAACTTCTGATTATTTTATTCTGAGGCATCACTGACAGTGGGAGGCTGCAGATGTTGTGTTTCTTGGTTCTGTTTTTACCCCTGTTTTTCAGTTTTCATTTAAAGACCTCTCCAGGCCTGGTGATACAGTAATAGGATTTCAAATCCCAGGAGCCAATCTAGAATTAGATCACAAGGTAAAGACATTTACTTTAAAATTGAGTACACAAAGTCCTAGACCTGATTTTATTATTTTCAATTATTTTATTTTTTTTAGTGTTGATGATCAGCAATAGATCCAGAACCTCTGTGATAAGGTCCAAGCAAGGCTGTCGGACTACAATGATGGTGAGTAAAAATCTCTTGAATGCCATTACCAATGCCTTTGCATTAGAAAACAACCCATATACTCCAAAGTTCCCACATCTGATGCTGAATTGTTTGCGTGCATCTTTGTATTGTGGCTATTCACAGCAGGAAGCACATACAGGAAATAGGAAACTGAATGAGACAGAAACCCATGTGTGGAGCTGAGGGTGGTGCCTTTCACTTGAGGGCAGGGCCTGTTGCTGAGATGGCAGTCCAGGGCACTCTTCTCCCTGCCTCCTACCTGAAGGCCCTCTAAACAAGTCTTGTTTGTCAAGGCTTGTGAGGCCACCCGGAGCTCAGCTCACTGTGACTGTCTCTACAAAGATTGAAAGGATGAGTGCTGTCATACCTGTTGCTCTGCTGGTTAAAAGGAGCAACCTGCAGCCCTGACTCTTGGCAAAGCCTGGTAGAGCAGTAGAAACATGGGAGGACAAAATAGCAATCCTACTGCAGTAAGGAAAACCAGACAGATGCAAAAGGGAGCATGGAGCAAAGTGAATCAAGGAGACAGTTTGTGAAAGAGGTAACAAGATGAACGCTTTAGCAGTGTAGTCCTTCCTTACACAACACTGACAGCATGACAAGAGCTCTTAAAGAGCGAACCAAGAGCCTGTCCCTGAACTGAGCAGTCTAGGATGGCTAATTAACATTAACTGAAACCATTCTTTGCAGGCTGCCTTGCAGCTTTTCTGCCTCGCAGCTTTCCTGCCTCCTTCCTTGTCTGTAACTTTTCTGTCTCTGTGTACAACCACAACATGCATTGACTTTGGAGGCACACAGGTACATAACCTGAGCCCTGAACCAGGGGGACTGTGATGGTTTGAAACTGTCTTTTTAATTTTTCCTTGCAAAATTCAGAACAGAGAAAGTGAAAGAATGTAAATAAGTCACTATTGGGTGTAAGAAAGCAAAATAACGATTGTTCTAAACACTTCCATTGGATAGATAGAAATGTTTAAGAACTATTACCCAAAACAAAGTAGGCATTCTGCACATTCTGCGTTCGGCAGTGGGGGCAGTTGCTGGGCTGTCTGGCTGCTGTTTCTTCTTCTCTTCTGGCTGAAGATAACACCTTGGCAGCTAAGTTAACAACTTTCTGCTCTAACTAAACTCTGCTTCTCTGTCCAGGGGGGTCTGGGGGGGAAGCTCCTGGGAGAGAGAGGCCCCTTTGGGAGGGTCCCCTTGGGGGGAAGCAAAGGGAGATCGGTTGTGCTTTTTCTGTTGATTGTATATATATATATGAATGTTGTGAATTTTGTATATTTGTACATATTCATTGCATTTCATTGTAGATTTTAGACTCTGCTTGTAAATACAGCCTTTCATTTGCTTCCAGACTGAGCTAGCCTGGTTATTGTTGGTGGGGGGGAATTTCAGCTCACACCGACACAGGGACAATGACCTCTACCCCATGACAAATAAGCAGCAGAAGGCAGAGAAGAAAACAAAGTGATAGGACTGCAGTGTGAGTCAAAGATCAATAGCATTAACAGCAACGTGAAAAAGAAAGGAGGAATCAATAATAATAATATGTAGGCTTGAAGTTTAGAAGTGGAAAGAGGTTAAGTGAGCGGTTGAGGGGTTTAGTGAGAAAAGAGTCTAACAGGTTTTCCTAATGCCTTGCATCTGTGAAAGACTGAAAACCTGTGCTTTAATAGTCCAGCAAGGATAGTTATTATGTGCCTAAGCCATAGGGCAAAGAATTTGTTCTGAATCTGGGAACTGTCATTCAGACTTCTGCTATTCCTGTTCAGCAGCTGAGCCGCTCTACCACATCACACTTTCTTTGTAGAGTAAAGCTGCTGGAGAAGTACCAATTTCTTATCCAATGTGTCTGTTCATGGCTCTGCCTCCTTTTATCCAAATCCTTCCTGTGTCTTCCACCAGCCAGAATTCTGCTAGCCATTTGACACGCTACATTACCCACTAAAGATGCCTTCTCTAATTGTTCTCCTCATATATGCCAGGTGTGCAGAGCTGGGTGGGGATTTCTGAGGAGCAATATACACTGCTTCTCTGTCCTTTGCAGACCCTTGGAAGCACAGACTGGAGGAAAAAGTATGCCCCCAAAACAGGTGACCAAAAGACCAAATTACAATCACAATGCTTGTGATGCTTTCTTATAGGAAAGTAGAAGTAGTCTGAGGACAAGTATTTGCTGCTAAAAGTTGAGCTGAATTAGCTTTGCTGCAGATACTGATAATATCTTTATTTCTCTAATAACAGACAGCTATGAGGACAACTGCTTGTAGTATTGCTAGATGCTTTCCCATAAATGCCAGTTCAACAGCAGGATTCTTAACTGCCTGTTACTATCTGTGTGCCACTAATTTTGGTTTGCAGTCAGCAATCTCAGCCTGATCATGGACAGATGCATTCTGCACACACAAAAAGTCTTGATTCACCTTGATCTGGACACAGTTCAGTCCTTTACATGAAGCAGCTTTGGTAAGGATTTGTTCAGTATTGACAGGAAACCTGTTGTAAGCACTAATCTGAAACCAGAGTTTTGCATTTTAACAACACCGCAGGAGGTCTATAAGTGTATTTCAAATGATTCTTTAATAACTGATGCTTAAATACTTTTAAAGCAACACTGTAATTAGATGTGTCTCTTTGAACCTTTCAGTTAAATAATTGCATATTAGTAAAGGGAAACAGCTTTTCACTAGACAGTTTTTGCATTCATCAGCTGAGATTAATACACTTAACAAGCAGTTGTTATTCAAATAAACATTCAATAATGAGTCATTAGAGCTATATTAAATTGCTAGGGCCAAGTGCTGCAGCTTGTACTGCAAGTGGGCAAGGTTTCCACTGACTGAACAGCTTTGGCTCTTTAGGACTTGTAGGATGTATCTCCAAACTAGCTTGAAAAACTGATAAGGGAAAAATTAGACTGTGCTGAAACTAAATGAAGTTGAAGCCAGACATTTAATTTCTTACCCACTGCTTTTGCCTTAAGCCATGCACTTGCATTACATCTGCATATATTCCCTGCACAATTCATAATCTTCACAACAGCTAAGAAGGGGATGACTGGTTCTGACTTAATGATACTCCCAGAACTGATATTTAGATGCCTATTTAACATAAATACCTCATAGGAACTGAAGATCTTGCTCACTATTTTTTTTTAAATAAGATGATCTAGTTGTAGAATAAAGGTACCATTCTGATATGAAAAAAAAAAAAGTTGTAAAAATAATTTCTGAATTGGAAAAAAAATAGCCTGTTAAAACCAGGGCCATACTAAGCTCAGATGACTTCAAAGAGAGACTTCCATAAAATTTGTCTTCTTTGAGGACACAGGTTCCATTTCCAAAAAATATATTATTTTCTTCATGTTAAAGAACTCAAATTAACAACTTGGGTGAACCCAAAGTCTTTCACACTGATGGTGGTCGGGTGAAATAATTTCTAACATGAACTTAAACAGTTAAATACCTTCATTGAAAATGCAAAATTGTTCTGTAAAAACCCAGCACATGTCATTCCACATTGTGGCAAACATGTTGTTTCTTAGCTATGACCAACAACTTACACATGCAGAGGTCCAAAACAGCTGCAAACTGAAGCTTCCACTAAGGTTGAAGTAGAGCATTTTAAAACCTGAGGAGTTATAATGACTGGACAAATACATAGAATCACAGACTGGTCTGGGTTAGGAGGGACCTTTAAGGGTCATCCAGTCCAACCCCTGCAACTAGAGCGGGTTGTTCAGAGCCCTGGACAACTTGACCTGGAATGGTTCCAGGGATGTGGCTGCTGCCATCTCTCTGGGTTACAGCAGTACTTGTATGGCATTCCAGTTAACACAGAGCTGTACCAAAGGACTTCCCTGGCCAGATGTGATATTGTTTTATTTAGTGGTTCATGTTCCATGAATCTGTCTGCTAAACTCTCCCAAATATTTTTTATTTGATTATTATTAAATATAATTTAGTGTATCATTTTTGAGACAACAAGATGGTGAAGAGAGGCTCAGGGGAGACCTTAGAGCAGTCTTACAGTACCTGAAGGGTACTACAAGAAAGCCAGGAAGGGACTTTTTACAAGGGCTTATAGTGATAGGATGAGAGGGAATGGAGTGAAGCTTGAGGAGGGCAGATTTAGCCTGGAGATTAGGAAGAAATTCTTTGCAGTGAGGGTGGTGAGACCCTGGAACAGGTTGCCCAGGGAGGTTGTGGATGCCCCCTGGCTACAGGCCTTCAAGATCAAGTTGGATGAGGCCTTGAGCAAACTGATCTAGTGGAAGGTGTCCCTGCCCACGACAGGGGAGTTGGAACTAGATGATCTTTAAGTTCCCTTCTAACTCAAACCATTCTAGGATTCTATGATTCTATGCTGTTTAGACATCCTGCACATCTCTTGGTAGCAAACCTTAACTTTTCTGCTTTAAAGCACAAATATTGTACTTTCTGCTGAAGCTGAAGTGACACGAATATTCAGAGATTTATTATCCTTTTGAGAATTGAAGCTAATCATTTGAATTTGAAAAAAGTACTTTGTCCCTTTTTAAAGTTTAATACTTGTAGTTAAGAACAATTTGGTATAGCAATAGTCCTTGAAATGTTCAAATGCTTTTGAGACTTCCTCCCGAACTGCCACTTTAGAAAAGGAATTACTCTCCTTTTTTTCTTCAAATAATGTTGTTTGGGAGTTCAGGCTGCACAACCCACAAATGCCTCAGTGTGGATCCCAAGTGGAGATTGTGCTTGTTATTTAAATTAGTGGTTTCGAGCTTGTTATATAGAGTGGCATTTGAGCTCTCTCAGTCTAGAGCTCTACAAGGTGAATGACTTGCACAAGGACTCCATGGCTTCTTTTCAATTTACCTTCAATCTCCCTCAAGCCTTAAAAAAAATCAGTTTCACTGTAACAAGTATTTAGCCTTTAACATGCAAAGCTCACAAGCCCTTAGTCTTCAAAAGACCAATTTAACAGGAACAAGAACACAAACTTGTCCTGTAAGGGCTGCTGGTGCACTGCATAGTTAGTGGAAATTCTTGATCCTCCCCAAATCTGACATTGGAAGTTTGCACCTAAAAAAAATCATAGAATGGTTTAGGTTAGAAGGGACCTTTCAAGCTCATCTTGTCCAGCCTACCTGCAGTCATCAGGGATATCTTCAACTAGAACAGGTTGCTTAGAGCCCCAAACAACCTTGCCTGGAATGGTATCAGGGATGGGTCATCTACCACTTCTGTGGAAGGTAAGGTTAGAGGTTGTTTAGTGTCAATATATTTAGTGTCAATACATTCATACATCCAGAATATCTGATTCTGGAGCCCCCCAGCACAAGAAGAGCATGGAACTGCTAGAGCAGTCCAGAGGAGGCCATGAAGATGATCCAAGGGCTGGAGCACCTCTCCTGTGAAGATAGACTGAGAGAGTTGGGGATATTCAGCCTGGAGAATAAATGGTTCCAGGGAGACCTTAGAGCAGCATTCCATTATCTGAAGGGGACTACAGGAGAGCTGGAGACTTTTTACAAAGGCATGGATTTAGATGAGACATTAGGAAGAAAGGTGAGGCATTGGAACAGTTTGCCCAGAGGAGTGTTGAAAGCCAAGTTGGATGGCATTGTGAGCAAGTTGTTCTAGTAATAGGTGTCCCTGCCCATGGCAGGGGGTGTTAGGACTGGATGATCTCTAAGATCCCTTCACACAGAAACCACTTTATGATTCTGTGAAATGAAATTGAGTCGTGATGTGACATCCTGCATTCTAGAACACCTCATGAGAGTGATTTAGATTTCTAACTGTGAAAAGACTGGGAGGTCCCTTTCTGAGAAGCAAGGCACTGACCACAGTAAGTGGGTGCATGAAGGATCATGCTGTAGGACCTCCTGTGGGATTTTGATAGGTTTCATTTAGTGAGGTAGCATTAATGGATCTCAGTGCACTTCCTGAAGTCATTAAAATTCCATGAATATAATTGATAAAGCACACCATTGATTCACCAAGGATAGTGGTTGCAAAAGATGCTACTGCCTTCCTTTGGTGAGGCTTAGGGAAAATGCCTCTGTGTTCTACTAATGCGGTTGATACATATCTCATGAGACTGCGTGTGTTAAGATGAAGAACATCACAAGGATAGCAAGGAAGGCAAGCTTCTAGCTAATGAGAAGCTAATGAGAAGCCGTACAAAAGTGGAAATAATTAGGTTGCAGAGAAGTTACTGGTGGAAGGGTAAACCTTGCATTAGATATCAGTCAATATTTTCATTAATTACCTGGCAGAAAATGAGAACATACTATTGAAATTGCTAACAATGTGAAACTGGAAATCTTCATCAACACAGGAAATAAAGATCAAGAAGATAAGGCACTTAGGTCTCCTATTATGAGAAACCTTTTTTTCCAACCTAGAGTAAGTTTAGCAAAATGACAGTGTCACTCAGGACTGTTCACTTTGGCATTTGAGATTCATTGCAACGAGGTTCCAGAATCATAAATACCTAAAGGCAGTATTTGAAAGCATGAGCTCAGTTTAAAAGGTCATGGTTGTAATGATCTCTGCAGATCTAGGAGTACATGCTACCACTTTAAGGGGTAGCACACCTGCTAGGAGCCAGCTACACCACCACAAACACTGCAGCAGTGAGGGAGGCTGGGCAGCTCACAGATTCCTTGTCTAAGCAGAACTGCTTTGGCTAGTTGGACTCAGGGTATTTGCAGGCATATGACTCACTTAAGATAACACTAATCCAGCCCTGCCTGCCTTGTCTAAGGAACATAAAAGCCTGCAGCCTCACACCAAACCTTCAGAACAGCTGTACAGTTCAGTCCTTTCACTAACTCTAGCCAGCAGACCCTCCTTCACCAAGGAGACTGAGCCAGCCTTCTGCTCTCCTGGTTTAGGATACAAGCCTCAGTAGGTTCAGATCCAGCCACTGGTATTCCTAGAGGAAATCTCCAGCTGGAAATCTGAAACCTCTTGCAGTTCTCTAATGGCTGCACTAACAGGCAAAATAACACAGGCTGTGTAATCATTATCTTGTAAAAATAAAGTATAATTTTACTATCACCATTAAAAAATCATTACAGATTGTGTAATAAACCTGATGTAGATCAACCATTGTGCTCTGTCAAATTCACCTCTGCATGCTAGGGCCGAATGTGACCCATACAGAGTCAGAGAGACAAAATGCCTAGAGAAATATTAGGGTAGAATTAAACAACTTAAAGAATTATTATAGGGTTTGTGCTTTGTCAGAGCATGAGCTTAAGGCCAGAGTTTGTTCAAGTATTATCACACTGCTGCAAGAACAGAGCAGAAAAGCACAGCTGCTTGAAGTTTCCCACTCAAATCAATGCTCTGAAAATTTTCTGCGTTATTCCTGGTAAGCTGTAAGTTACAACATCAGCCATGTCTGAAATATTGAAAGATTGGTGAGGGAACTAATAAAAGCCTGTTATTGATCAGGCATGTGCCTCATAATAAGAATCTGCAATAATCTGAGCAGCAATAATAGTTTCTAAGAGAATTGCCACATACATAATGCTGGTGATTTCTGGTGTTTTCTGCTCCCTGGGGGAGGATGGACATATATTACTGGAATCTGCTGCATAATGATTCACAGAGAAGGCAGTTCATAGTCCCAAATCAATTTTTAGGTGTCTTTTTAGGATCAAGACTACATGTGATTAAACTTAAGAGTAGATACAAGTGTGTGGTACACCTACCCTTAAAAAAAATGCTGCAACAACAGTTTAATATTGTTTGTCCATGGTTTTCTTCTTTCCCCTTCATATTTTATTCTTTCTTCTTTATGACTAACACATTGAAAGTATGATTAACACATTAAAAGTACCATTAACACGTGTTAAAATTGTTATTAACACATATTAAAAGCGTTGTTAACACATGTTAAAATTGGTATTAACATGTTAAAAGTGTCATTAACACATGTTAAAAATGTCATTAACACGTGTTAAAAGTGTTACTCAGTTCATGAAATTTGAGTGGCTTTTGAAAGGGAAATGGATGCACCTCACTTTTCCTGATAGCTGAGTGTAGCTGTACTAATTTACATTGGTCTGCTCTCACAGTGTAACAAATCTGGGATAAACTAGCTAAATCTGATCAGGATAATATCTTTTTACACTGGGACAGCAAGACAGGACTTGGGTTCAAGAATTGCTAAAAGCCAGACTGCAAAAGAAACAGGGAGAGCAATGTGCTCTTGGTCAAAGGTGCACTAAGTAGAGAGCTACCCATAAAATGCAGATCAGAGATACCCCTCATTCCCAAAGAAACCAACTTCCCACATTTTAGGTTCTCTTTCTTTCCTGACCAGATTTAGATTTCCATGTGATCCTGTAAGCCTTTAAATGATGAAGAAATAAATTGAAAAGAGGTCAGCTTTACAGTTAACTATTGGATTGACTGCTGGCACTGGCAGTGCTGCTGGAAGGCTTTTATATAGCCTATATATTAAACCTGTATATTAAATTAATGATCCAGCTACTCCCTTGCAGCAGCCATGACTTTTAGTTATGCTGGTTTTGACTGGCTGAATAAAATAGGTGATTCACTTGTAAATACTTTAATAGAAGCCAAAACACTCTAAACGACTCATGTAATGATCTGAAGAAATGGTGGGAGATTCACTTCTGAATCTGTTCATGCTGGAAAATTAATACAAGTACAAGGATTCTAACAAAACAACTAATATTTATCATCATGCTAATTTTCTTCTTCCTTCAGAAGTATTCCTGAAATATATTTACAGAATCACAGAACCACAGAAGTGTTTTGACTGAAAAAGCCCTCTAAGAACAGAGAGTCAAACCATCAACCTAGCACCACCATGGCCATTAAAACATGTCCCATAGTGCCATGGCCAAACGTTTCTTGAACACCTCCAGGGATGGTGACTCCACCTCCTTCCTTGGCAGCCTGTTCCAATGCCTGACTACTCTTGCAGGAAAGAAATTTTTCCTAATATCCAACTTAAACCCCCCCTGGCACAGTTTCAGGCCATTTTATCTTGTTCTGTCACTTTATATTTAGGAGAAGAGACCAACCACACCTTGCTCCAACCTCCTTTCAGGAAGTTGTAGAGATCAATGAGGTCTCCCCTCAGCCTCCTCTTCTCCAGACTAAACAACTGCAATTCCCTTAGCTGCTCCTCACCAGACCTGTTCACCAGATCCCCCACTAGCTTCATTGCTCTTCTCTGGACATGTCCCAGCCCCTCTCTGTCTTTCTTGTAGTGGGGGGCCCAAAACCGAATCCAGTATTTGAGGAGCTGCCTCACCAGTGACAAGCGTGCTCATTTCCAAACTCCTACCAGCCACACACACTAATCATGATCCAAACCAGGATGCTTGTGGCCTTATTGGGCACCTATGCACAGTGCTGGCTCATGTTCAGATGGCTGTCAGAAAACATCCACAAGTACTTTTCTGCTGGGCAACTTTCCAGCCACTCTGCCCCAAGCATGGAGTGTTCACGAGTTTGTTGTGACCCAGGCTCACTACAGGATTAAGATGAACACAGGGCTGGAGCACCTCTTCTATGAAGAGATTTGGGACTGTTCAGCCTGGAGAAGAGAAGGCTCCAGGGAGACCTTAGAGGAGCACTTTGATATCTGAAGGGGGTCTACGAGAAAGCTGGGGAGGGACTGTTCAAAAGTGCCTGTGGTGACAGGATATGGGGCAATGGTTTGGAACTGAAGCAGGGTACATTTAGGTTGGACATTAGGAGGAAGTTCTTTACAATGAGAGTGGAGAAATACTGGAACAGATTGCCCAGAGGTATGGAGGAGGCCCCAACCCTGGAGACATTCAAGGTCAAACTTGGTGGGTCCTCGATCAACCTGCTCTAGTTGGAGGTGTCCCTGCTGACTGCAGGGGGGCTGGACAAGATGACCTTCAAGGGTCTCTTCCAAGCCAATGCATTCTACAGGTTGATGAGAAATCCTACAATCACTGCTGCAACAGAGCTTGAGTGCTCTGAACTGCCTGTGTATAGATCAGGAGACACTTGGAAATTATTTCAGTTCTTTGACAAGCGCCAGGAGATGGAGCTCCAGGCTGCACATTACAATTTCTTGGTGTGAGAGCAGTGAAACGTGTTATTTCTGCATAGTTAAATGCTCCTTTCTTTTCAGCTCATCATTTACAGGATTTCTTTGAATCAGTTCTGTACTTATGGGATTTAAATGCTCTATTTTTTGTGCAGCACTGTATCAACCCCTGGGAGCAATTGCTAATGTTTTCTTCATGGATCTACAGCTTAAAGTTAAAAAAACAAACAAACAACAACACAAAACCAAACAACCTGGTTAGGGAGAAATCAGAAAAGATATTGATTTAGAAAAGTTTTGGGGCATAATTCCAGTAAAATACAGGAATTATAAATCTGTCATCTCCACACAGTTTTGTATATGGAAGTGCTCAAAACAGTAAAATTCCTTGGAAAATATTGGGGAAATTATGCTAGCAGGTACATCGCGACTTCCTTTAGAAAAGAAAATCACAGAATTGTTTACATAAAAGCATTGTGGTCAGAAAGGGGAGATGGGAACATCATGAAAGTTCTCTATGATATAATTTTGACAATCCTTCACTGGTTTAAAAAATATCCCATTTTGGGGTTTCTAATAATGTCAGGTTATATCTAACCACTTCTGTGACAGAAATAGTCATTGATTTTGTCAAAGTGGAGCTGCCTGAAAAGTGATGAGCTATGTAAGCTGTTTTGGACAATGGTGTTAATATGTGAGCGGAGACTGTTTCTAATCAAACCCTTAAAAATGCATCCTCCATGCAATAAAAATGTTTGAGTTCTGGTTTGGCCTCTCACCTCCTGAGAAGTGCATAGGGCAATTATCTCATTTTGAACTGGTATTTAAGCTGTGTGCACATGCTTTGATCTCTAATCAGGTTTTTGATACCAATCAGGGAAACCGTGTCCAATATCCCAGAGCTGCAAGTTTCTCAGTGTATTGCTATTAGCATTTTCCAAGTAAAACAGCTCTATGTTGAGAATAAAACTTTTAAGAGAGATAAAGTAGCTTAAGAACTTAATTCGTGCTGACTTTTACTTACTGTGAACATCTCTCCATTAGAATACATTAGTTTAAATGGATTTTTCCCCCCTCTGTGCCATGTAAGAGTAATGCAACCTGGTGTATGGAGGGTGTCCCTGCCCATGGTAAGGGGGTTGGAACTAGATGATCTTTAAGATCCTTTCCAACTCAAACCATTCTTTGAATCGATGAACACAGAGTGAAAAAACTGCTCTTGTATTTATGTGGTTGTGCCTCAAAACTGTGATATTAGTCCTGGCAAATACTTACTGCAAAAGAGCTTTATGTTAGTCATAAAGGTCTGACGTAGGAAACATATGAAAAACCAGTTATGGGCTGTTCAGAAATATGCCTTGGCATTTTTAAAGTGCATTTTTAGAGTGTGAGAAGAGTTCACCTATTTAATTATGACTTTCTTAAAGAGGTTACTCCAACTCAATGGGAGTCACTGTGGTGAGGAAGGATGATGTAAGATTTTTATGGCAAGGGAAAGGAGAAGCAAGTCTTCAGGCTGAAATGGTTATCACCTTTTAGCTCAATGCCTTTACACAAGTTTTTCCACTGGTGGCAAGATACTAAGATATTTACAACCAACAAAGATAACACTGAATGGATTGGTGTGTGGAAGGAAGAAGAAATAAGAAGAATATACTTAACATGCAGAGGAAATAAGAATAATATACTCAATGTACAGAGTGTAGTGTGTTTATTGGAAGCCTAAAATCTGATAGCTATGAAGTAATTTACCTCAGGTTGTCTCACCATAGATTACAGTGGACCTGCTGTAGCTTCATACTTCTCCTTTTTTTTTTTTTTTTTTTTTTTTTAATGGGGCTTGCCACTATCCAGTCAAAATCTCATTTTCCTAAAACTGCTCCTCTGAGCAAACGAAAACCATGAGCAAACAAAACATTAATTCCCTATCTCATGACATTCATGGAATAAAGTGGCCATTTCAGCTCCTAGAATTATGAAAAGGAGCTTTATTGTGAAGATCACAGGCTGTCACCACATCCCTGTTACCATAGCAGCCCCAGAAACATATTTTGGTTAATATTTTCACATGTGCTATAGGACAATATTGTTGCAAATAACCTGCTCTGTTCTCCAACCTCATAAACAAAATAAATGTTCTATCAACATAAGAATAAGACAGAATAAATTACGAGTAAGAATAAGTTACATACGTACACCCATACATACATACATACACACACCTATAACAGCAGCCTGAGAGGTGATCTTCTCAATGTGCAGCAAGAGCTAGAAGGCGGGGGAGCAAGAGAATGGGACCAGAATCTTTTCAGTTGCAAGATAAGGGGCAGCAGGTACAAACCAGAACACAGGAATTTCCATCTAAACATAAGGAAAAACTTCTTCACCCTTGAGGAGCCCTGGAGCAGGCTGCCCAGATAGGTTGTGGAGTCTCCCTCTCTGGAGATACTCCAAACTCACATGTGGACATTGTGATCGTGGGCAAGCTGCTGTGAGTGCCCCTGCTTTAACACGGAGGCTGGAGTAAATGATATCCAGAGGTCCCTTCCAGCCTCCACCATGCCAGGATTCTGTGATTCTGTTATGGGTCAGTGGTCCAAGAAAGATGATGACTGCCAGCTATTAAGAGGTGGTTAAATAAATAGAACATTGCCAGAATTCCACTGCTTTAGGTACATGATGCAGTTCTGAATAGAAAAAGCCTCTTGTGGCCTGCAGAACTGTTAATGCTCTGTACATGAGACAAATCTCTGTATCAAAATGCAGTTACCAATGCAAAGCAATGAGAATTCCTGTTCTGGTGTGATAACAGGATCAGAGAAGTGCTCTTGTTGCTGCTAGAGAAGAGGGTGGGTATTTATAAAATATGCCTGGTAGCAGCTTCTGTAATTAATGTTGAAAAGTAGTTAGCATTGTAACTCCCTGTTTTCAATCACTCCTAACTTCAGGAAACATCTCCCTTTTGTGCTGCAGTTTTCACCCCACATTAATGCCAGTGTCAGCATTTTGAAGTATGAAGACAAATTCTTTCATATTCACAAGAAGAAAAGATTGAAAATGCCCAAGTGCCTGCTCCATGCAGTTCTGCGCTCCAAACGTCTGGAGTTTGAATGCTACAATATGCAAAGGACTAGCCCTTGCCAAGGCCCACGGCTTTGCTCTCTGAGAAGCTCTTACTGTAAGAGACATAAAAAATGGTGTGCACTGAGTGTGCATCTGCTCTGGGAATTGATACAGGGGGTTTCTTTTCCCCACAGGAAGGGCTGTTGGCTAAGCAAGCACGGGAAAAATTTAGAGTTGGAAAGATCTACATTCAAGCTCCCAGCTTTCACTTTTCACTAACTGTTGCCTTGCATATTAATAGTTTTATTTCCTTATGTCTCACTAGCAGGATACATTTCAGTACTTAAAGGGGCTGATAAGAAAGGTGGGGACAAATTTATTAGCAGGTCCTGTTGTGTCAGGAGAAACTAAAGAAGGAAATTTAGATTAGATACAAGGAAGAATGTGACTGCACTGAGAGTGGTGAAACACTGGCCCGGGTTGCCCAGAGAGGTGGCAGATCCCCTATTCCTGGAAACATTTCTGGTCAGGTTGGTTTGGGCTCTGAACAACCAGCTCTAATTGCAGATGTCCCTGCTGACTGCAGAGGGGTCAGACTAATGACCTTTGAAAGTCCCTTGTGACACAAACCATTATATGATTCTATGAGTCTACACTGACTCTTGGGGGAAAAACAACAACAACAACAACAAAAACCTCTGAAACCAGGTCAGTCCTGTGGAAAGTGTACCAATAGATTGGCAGTGTCTACAGATGCTCTGCTATGCTAGGAGACAAGCACATATGTAGAGGGGTCATAATCTTTGTTAAATATAAGATACAACAAGAAGAAAAAGCCTTTTTGAGTAGCAGTAACTTCAGCTTGATTTTGCACAGAGGAGCTACGCGTGTCGGGGCCACAGAAGACGATTCCATCAGTACTTTGTTAACTCAAGGTTGCTTAATGTTTTGAGAGCTAGTTTCCATTTTCAAACTTTCTTTAGTGTCAAAAAGTGGCCAGATGCATAAGTATGTGGTTATTTAGAAAACATGTTGCAAAAAGCTAGTGCTTCAAAAAAGGTGGTGATCAGTTCAGTTGTTCAAGTTCTGTGTTAAAAGTGCATGATTCCCTGTGCAGCTGCCTGCGCTTGTGCCTCTCTTCTAGACCATCCTGGGACCTTAGACATTTGTCTCCTTCAGCTAAGCCTGAGATTTGCTATTGCAAGTCCGAGATATAGTATTTTTCATCAACAATAAATGCTTCATCAGAGCAAAATTTTCTCCTTCTCTTGGTCTTGTCTCATTGGTATTATGTTTTCTGATAGGTTTCCTCTTCTCCAGCTCCACAGATATCTCTTAATGGTCTTTCCCATTTAGGATTGGGGCATTTATCCCAGTAGAACTGGACAGGAGTCCTTTTGAGGCTGTAGGGTCTCTTTTCACTTTAACCAATTTCCAAGTGAAGCAAAACTCAGTCCCTTTTCCTAATAAATGATGAGTGGAAACTTGACCAAATCATAAGAAGAAAACCCCTGAACTAAATAGCAGATCCAAAAGGCCACTTGTTCAATAACCTGTTGCCAATCTTTGGGCAGAGAAAGACTTCTTTGGCAACATCAGAAAACTCTTAAAGTCAGAACAACAGAGCTACAGAAAGTTATATTTCCTGTAAATAATGCAGCATATCCCTCAAAATTGGAAATATGAATCTGAGGAATGAAACAGCACTGCTCAGGAAGGTCACATTTCACCCCTCCCAGCCAGAGGTGAAGCCAAAGGCTAAACTTGTCTCTACGGAGCTAGAGGCCATGTGCATAAGGCTCACATTTGTCGTGTCTAATTACTGTGGCTAGATCATACTGGACACTGGACTCTGGGTGTGCTGCCTTTCTCTGACAGCTGTGAGAGAGTGGCAGTGTTAAATTATCCCTCTTTAAATCCTTTTATGGTTATTGATCAACATTAGTTCAAGAACCTTTCAGGGAGTACACAAGAGGCTGCACAAATAAGTGGTAAAAAAACACCACCATCAACCATTCTGTGGGCTAGTTCCTGATCCCAGCATTCAAACTGAATAACAGCTCATTACACTGCTGAATGTAGCAGCTGTTGAAACAGAGACCTTCTGAAATGACCAAGGGTTCAACCCAGAACTGTCTTCACACACCTTCCATCAAGTTTGAGGGTGTTGGCTGATACACATAAACTTATATAACCTTTCTATTGTCTCAGGAGAGTAGTGGGGTTATTATTTGATATGTCATTAATTAATTGCCTAATGGTTCTGCTGAAGGAGCAAATTTGACCTTCTCCTATTTTTTTTCTTGCCACCATCAGTAAATGATGCCCAGCTGAACTCTAAAAGCTTCAACCTTTTATTTTCCTCCAAAGAATAAGCTACTCATTTCATTGCAATGGCAGTATACTTACAGGACTAAAGGTACAGAAGCAGAGAAGTAGGATGGCATGTGGGTGATCATAATGGTACTTCAAGATATCCTTGAATGGAAAGCCTTTGTTATTAATCCTTCAATTACATGCACAAAGCAGAAGGTTAAATATTTTCAGGTTGTCATCACCTTTATATATAAGAATATATGACACTGGAGAGACCCTTACAATGGTGATATTTACTTCCAGCTAGTGATAATGGTTTGTTGTTGACACAATGGTCAGGCTGAATGACTTGCTTTCGTCACCCAAGTCTTGCTTCCAACACTAGTTTAGGATCATAGAATCCTTTTTATTGGAAGAGACTTTTGAGATCACAGAATCAGAGACTGCTAGTGGTTGGAAGGGACCTCAAAAGATCACCCAGTCCAAACCCCCTGCCAGAGCAGGATCACCTAGAGTAGGTCACACAGGAACATCCAGGTGGATTTGGAATGTCTCCAGAGAAGGAGATTCCACAACATCTCCTGGCAGCCTGCTCCAGGGCTCTGTCACCATCACAGTGAAAAAGGTTTTCCTTATGTTTACATGGAACCTCCTCTGCTCCAGCTTGCACCTGTTGCCCCTTGTCCATCATCAATTCCAACCATTAATCCAGCACTGCCAGGTCAGCACTAAACCATGTTCCTCAGCACCATACCTACACACATTTAAATACCTCCAGAGATGGGAACTCCACCACAGCAGGGCATGTTGTGACAGGACATGGGGTGATGGTTTCAAACTAAAAGAAGGAGATTTGGATTAGATACGAGGAAGAATTTGTCTATGCTGAGGGTGGTGAAACACTGGCCCAGGTTGCCCAGAGAGGTGGTAGATTCCCCATCTCTGCAAACATTCCAGATCAGGTTGCTTGGGGCTCTGAGCAACCTGAACTAGTTGCAGATGTCCCTACTGCAGGGTGGTTGGACTAGATGACATTTGGAGGGCCCTTGCAACCTTAAGTATTCTATGCTTACATGAAACCAACATCAGTTTAAGGAGTGGTGAGGTTTCTCCAGTGCAGCTCCATGGAGGCTGTTTCTTGACAGGTTCAGTATGATAGCTTCCAGTTGCCATGTGTACATCTCCTGCCATCCTGTACATCATTTTGTATTGCATATTAAGTTGGATAAAGTCAGTTTGCCAGTGATGTGTGAGGGAGATCTGCATTGTAGCTTGTACTTCATGTACATTTCCAAATTAATTTATCTTGTAGAAGTGTTTTCTTAAAGTCAAGAACCAGAAATATAATGAGGAGTAGTTTTCAGAAGTCTATTACCACAAATACTGCTACAGGGAAATGTACAAAATAAAGTTTAAATGCTTCTTCACTGCCAATAGTTCTTGTGGATCCAATTACAACTTCTTCACCTATCATTGCACAAGACTGATTTCAAGATACCTGTCCAGACTGATCTGAGAAGAAATGCATTAAACCATTTATGTCATTATAACATACACAAAATGCATTAAACCACTTATGTCATTACAACATACACAAAATGCATTAAAGCAGTGACAGCTGCCTGACAGAAACCTGCAAAATCAAAGCCTTTATGAGGGGATGCTGAAATGCCATTTTGAACACACCCAAAAGAGAGATTACAGCTTTGTGCATGAGGAAATTACACACTTTTTTGAGACTGCCTAATCAAGAATCACTCAGGCACATTGTAAAGGTTTGAAAATTATGTGGTGCTTTAATCCTCTGCATTTGTCTTTGTATTATGTAAGTTAGATTTCTATCAATATCTCAACACCCCATCTTAGTCAAATTACTATCTTTTCATTACTGTTTCTTTCACAGGAGTAGCAGTATTTAGCACAAATCACCTCAGCTCTGGAGACCTTCCTTGTTCCCTCTGTGGGGAACCTAATGGGATTTTGGGTAGAGGTTTGTTTCTAGATCAGCACTGAAATATCTTTAGATACATTATCTTGCTACTTAGCACTTGAGGTGTTAAAAAGACACAGAGATGTGGTACTCAAGGGCAAGGTTTAGCACCAGACTTGGTCAGACTAAATGATCTTTAAGGTTTTTTCCAACCAAAACTACTATGTGATTCTATGAGTCTATGACTTTGAAGAGTAGTTCTTAAAAACTAAAGCCAGAGGCATGACTATTGGTCATAGGACAAAATCCTAATTATTCTAGAGAGTGGTGAAATGTGTAGATTGTTAGGACAGCTCTGACTAGGACAACTGCACCCTCATTTACAGCTGCTGATTGTCTTGTTAAAGCTTCACAAGTCTCTATTTCACAGAAGTTATTAATCTGGTGGGGAAAAACCCACACCAAACAGTATGATGCTTGTGCTCGAACACTCAGTAACCAACTGACAGTAGTAAATCAGTGAAGGTGTTCGCTGATTTACTGCTGACATACATCTCTGTGTCATCATAGAAGCACAAAGTGTTAGGGGTTGGAAGGAACCTCTAGAATCATCGAGTCCAACCCCACTGCCAAAGCAGGATCACCCAGGGCAGGTCACACAGGAATATATCCAGGTGGGTTTTAAAAGTCTTCAGAGAAGAAGACTCCACAAACTCTCTGGGCAGCCTGTTCCAGTGCTCCAGCACCCTCACAGTGAAGTTTCTCCTCATGTTGAGGTGGAATAGTCTGTGTTCCAGCTTGTACCCATTGTTCCTTGTCCTATCACTGGGCACCACCAAAAGGACTCTGACACCTTCATCCTAACACCCATGCTTCAGATATTTATAGAAATCAATAAGGTTACCTCTCAGCCTTCTCTTCTCCAGACTAAACAGCCCCAGGTCTCTTTCTTCATAGCAGAGATGTTCCAGTCCCAATACACAATGCAATTGGAAATAGGTGATCTCCCTCTTTCTTTGGAGAGGTCAGAAGTGCAAAATGGACACAGATCCTCAATGGTAGTCATAGCAACATGTGTGTAAAGTTCCCAGAAAGTACTAATTCCTCTCAGTACAGGAACAACCTGATGGTATATGGGTCTCTGCACCAATGACTTTAATCAGAACTCAAATTCTTGACTGAAAAGCAGTGCCTCTGGCTACAAAACCCATGGTGAGCTTAGCAGCTGCAGCAAGATTACTACACAGTGCCCAGAAGAAACAATCTTACCTCTTCATGAACTAAGAAGTTTTTACTGTCAGAGCAACAGTGAGGGATAAGGTGAAGGTCTAATAAATACAGTGGATGAATTGAGAGATATCAGTATTAAATATCAAGGAACAATCTTATCATTTACATTTTTTCTAATGCATTTTTTATGTTCATAACCCTTTGCATTGTACTATATTTAGTTCTGTACTAAGAACTCCTGCATGTCAGAGTAAACGTGAGGGATAAGGTGAAAATCTAATAAATAAAGTAGATGAGCTGAATGATATGAGTATTAAACATCAAGGACAAAGCAAAACATTTACATTTTGCACTAAAGCCTTTTTAAAATTCAGACTATTTCACTACTTTCTCATTCTATCTTCTGGCAAACTATCCAGGTGACCAATTGTCAATGAATGTCTGAAAGTTTATTAAAATTATTTAAATGAACAACTATGCTAAAAATTATTCTGCGATGAGACAGGTTCCAGGCTATTCTGGAGCCATTTTTCTGGTGGGCCTCAGCTCTGATTTGGGATACATTACCTACACAACAGATATAAGCAGTAGTTTAAGAGGTTCTAACCCCTTCCCACTTGCCCTACTATTAAATAGCTACTTAAAAAAAAAAAAAAAAAAAAAGAATCCACTTTTAAGACCATTACTGTGGAACTTTAAGAATAAGATCCTTCCTGGTGCCTCACAGGCCAGGATAAATGAAGGTTAGGTTGAACCTTTGGACCAGGTCTGGTAAAGTTAGACAATGGTTAGACTAAATGATCATAAAGGTCTTTTCCAGCCAAAACAATTCTGTGGTTCTGTGATTCTATGAAAAACAGCTTATGTACATCAGAGGCTACATATCTATTTCCATGTTAGTGCAGTTTTCAAATGCATGGTGGCCCATAAAAGCTACTCATTGGCTTTTTGTTCTAGGTGAGAGAGCCTTCAGAGAGAGATCTCTGGAGTCCCTTCTGTCCCCTACCATTCTGTGATTTTGTGTGATTCTGTGAAACTCAGGTTTGGGATTTCATGCTCCCCTCTGGGGGTGGGTGCACAGTTTGATGTTGAAAACCTCAGCTCTGTCTTGAGCATCGTTGCTGAGGGTGCTATGAATGCAGAAATGCTTGTGAGTGAACCATGCTCAGCATGGATTCAGGCTTGGTGTAGGATGGAGCTTTCTTAATGCTCATTAAGTGCAGAATCTTGTGTGCCTTCCCAAACTAAGACACTTTGCTGCTAAAACTTCCTCAGTTCTTGAGGACAGATTCAGCATATGAGCAGCTATAGTTTAAAATAACTGCTGATGAAGAAACTTCTGTGGGAAACTTGCCAGGCTTATAAAAGAAAAAGATACCAGAGCAGAATATAAACCCAAATAAATAATAAATTGCAGCTTCCTCTGAAACTGTGGACTGTGCTGGTATTTATGGTTTTGAAAGGTTTTATGGAGAAAATATTTTATTTTTTATGTTTTGAAATATATAGCAACATAAAAATGTAATGGTTGGCTTAACCTATAAAGAGTTTTCTAATCAGTAAGTTCCTGACAGAAGGTGGAATTTTGTACCTCAGTGCAGAATTTTTTTTTTTTCCTTTCCTTTTAATTTTCGAAGTCCAGGATGCCTTGAAGTTGCTTGACGTTATAGGATAAATTTTCAAAGCTCCATGCAGGAGAGGTGCCAACACAGAAACCATCAAGCAAAGGCTGACTTATGTGTGTGCATCTCCTGTGCTCTGTTTTGATAATTTCCCCATATATCTGCATAAAGACTGGGTTTGGGAACAGAGTGGAATTATAGATCGAGCTGGTTGTTTTCCTTCTCCCACGTTATGTGGAAATTAATAAAGTAATTAAATGTTACATTTACTGTTCATTGAATTACTTGGCTGTTTGGTAATTATTAGTGTGATTACAAAGTGGCATAAACAACCGTGTGGCTCAAACGTGCAATTATGTTCAGTATATGCTGAGCTGACACACACAGAACATATTTTGCTGATTTTGCAGGCAATTAATAAATGCTCATGCAAAGGAGCTTGTGCAAAGAGCTGTAAATAATGTGGCAGGGTCCATTTTTTGCTCAAATGGTGCTTGTACTGAAGCACACTGGTAGTGAAGCCACACTGAGGCAATTTAACTTCTTCATAGCAAAATGCAATTAAGTAAAAATAAAGGCAGTTCTCCTTTCTTGTACCTTACTGTCTTGTATTTTCTCTCTCCTGCTGGGACACTGGTATATAATGTCACACTGTGCTGAAAAGTGTTAATATTAGATTACTGGAGATGTTTTTATGTGATTCTGTCATTAGGTCCCAATTTTTCTTGTAATGTTACCATGATTCTGACAAAGAGAAGTTTATCTGCGTTTGTACATGGAAACATTCATGTTATTCTTTCCTATTTTGTGGTCTTTTTACCGTAAAATAAGGCTATGTGTGACTGACACTGCTGTCTGCTTGCATTGATTAGAAGAGAGACAGTGTTCTTACTGAAATAATTTTTCAGAAGACAGCAGTTGTTCATCAAAAGTGAATGAAGTCATGACTCACAAGGTTGAACCACAGCCACCCCATAAACAACAGTCATGTAGTATTTTGTAAGAGAGGTCAAACACAACCAAACACTTTTATACCAGTCATCTGGAGTATTATATCATTGCAAGGAACAAATAAACACTTACACATCTTCTTTAAGCATGAGGCAATCATAGCTCTGCTCCTTTTCTTTAACTGCACTGGTGTTAAACTTGATTTTGCTATCTGGGATGCATATTAAAGAGCTACTCAGGGTAGCAAAGGTGTCAGGAGCACACACTGCTGCCTTCTGTAGTCACTCTATGCAGAGTAATATAGGCTGTCCTGCTGCTCTGCTCCTCCTCTTCCTTCTCATTTTTCTTCCTGCATCTCTTCTGCACCATGCCAAGGTTTTATGCTTTTCACTGCAGTGAAAAGTTTGGCAGTTTAAGGCTGCACATAATCCATTTGTATGTCTCGACACACCCATTATTCTCACTAGACTGGTAGGGAGATAAAGAGGAGCAGCATAAACCTAGGACTGTACATGACAGAAACTACAGACAGTTTCTTCCTAAAATATCTGGAACCTCTGGGATCAACAGACCTTGAAGGAAAATCTTCCACCAGTGCCACAGCACAGTAAGTTGTAGGCTGATGACTTCAGCGTTGTTTTCTGCATTGGCTCAGTAATGCCTATAAATCTTGTGCATTTTGCTGATAGTGCATGTCCAGGTGCTGCTCAGGCTTTTGGTGTCACTACAGTTACTTCTCTTTCTTCAGTCTTTTTGGCACTTTTGAGTTCTTTCTTGAAGAACTTGAGAAGATTCATTTTTGAGAGCACTTGGCTTATGCAGAGAAACAAAGGAGGAGGAAGAAAGGGAGAAAGAAGCTGGGTTGCATGACCAGAGTCAATACAATTCCAGGGAAATGACACTGATCCCAAGTCTTCCATACTAATGTGAATTATACCATGGTCAATCCATTGACAACATTTCAGTCATCCTTCAGCCTACTGAAGGCTGTAGCTTTTTAGGGTGACAAAGCTGCTGCTTTGGCTAGATGCCTCCTGAGCTCTGCCGGAGTCTTCACATGCAGCACCGTTGTCAGTGAGTAGCGAATTAGCCTGGTGTGTTGATTACAGTGATACCAGCAGTACCTGGTGTACCTCAAGGAGTCAGTGGTGCACAGCACTGCCAACACCAGCAGAGCCCAGGCTGCACTGGGCTGTGCTGGGCCACATCAGGCCATGCCTTGCTGGGCAGCACTAGGCCACTCTTGGCCTTGTCAGGCCACAGTAGGCTGCATTCATTGGGCCACACCAGGCTGCATCTTGCTGAGCCTCACTGGGCTGTGCTCGACTGTGCTTGGCCTCCTTGGGCTGCACACACATGGTGTCATCAAGAGCAAGCAAGCAGTGTTCAAATAACTTGCTTATCATATGTGTCATGCACCATGACCTGACGCATGAAACCCTCAGAGAAGACATGCCCTCTGTATTACCAGCACCTGAAAGTGAAGAATTATAATGGACCAAGCCAGGTTTCATTGATTCCTGATTCATTAAGAGCCGGAGAGGCTAAAGTAAGGAAGTGGGATAAGCCAGGCAGGGTGCAATGCTCACATTTAATGCCAGGAAGCAGCTTCTGTGAAGATGAAAGGATAACATTCAACCTGACATTTCTCATGCTTTCTGGATTTTTTTTTTTAAACATATCATGGCAACCTGTGCTATGGGAGGCAGAAAATGGATGGTCTGAGTAGAAAGACTTTAACAGAAAGAGCCTTGGCTACTGCCCTGTTCTGCCCTGCTGGGTATGCACAATGTGGCATTGTACTAAACCTTCACAAAGCACTGTTCCTCTCCTAGGTTCATGCCTTTTCTTGCAGGCTTGTAAAATGGTGTGCACATTAACAGTATTTGAACAATACAGTTGTGCTGCTTATTACAGTATTTATGTATAGGACTTTGCAGTCAAGCAATTGGAGCAGTGCTGTAGAGCAGATTTAAATAATCACTTTTTCCTCTGAATACTAAGGGAAAGAGAGGAGAAACTTCTAGAAAAGGAAAATAGTGTTAAACTAATAATAACCCAGTTTCTGGGTTCATTTTCTAATCGCCTAGTTCTTCATGCTAAAATGCTTAGAAAAGCAGAAACAAAATTCAGTGTTTGCTCTTCTTTCATCCCCTGCCTTGTTTGATTTTCTCAGCAATATGGTGTGATGCTTCCTGTCTCAATGGCCAGAGAGGACTGAAAAACCTCTGACACAGCTGTTTCAGAAAACACAGCAACCTTGCCCAGTGCTTGAAAATGTTTGCACACCAATTCCAATCTATGTATCAGGAAGTGGAGCCATCATATTTGTTTTGCTCATGGGCAAACTCTTCCAGTATTTTGATATTTGTGTCAACTCTTGCCCTAGCTCTTTACTGTAGACCCTCTTAAGGCAGTCCCTTGCATTCTTAGAAGTTCACACTCCTCATACTGTATATCAGCCCTACAGAGTTCTAGCTGCCATGCTGGGTGAGCCTTCCTCTGTGTCTTTTTTTCATTAGGGAGCTATTCTTCAACTCCTTTTCCTGAGGTATTTGCAGATTTTGGCTCCTTGGTAGGCTGGTAGAAAAGCAGGTCTTAACACATTGTTTGGACACTGACCATATCCCTCTTTGGATGCCTTCTTAAAAATGTGATGGTAACCAGCTATGGAAAGATCAGAGATGTGATGTCACTTCATGATGTTGTGTTTTAGTAGATAAAACAATGTGATGTCACCTTTAGATGTTTCGTTGCTATACTAAACATTATCTTCTTCCATTAATTTCTGCAGGAACAAAGTGCACTTGGTCTAATGTAGCTTTGGCATTGGAGTCAACAGGAATGATTTTCTTGACCTCAGTTTGCTCTGGACTGGGTCCATGGTGTCCAGCAGTGAATTTACAGTGCCATTTAAGCCCTGCAGAGTTTGCATGAGTCATCTCCATGGTACTGAGGCAATCTCAGTAAATAAGAAGAGACAGCTTCCTTCTCAACAGGTGAACCAAATCCCCAAAGTCTATTTTTTTTTTCCCCATGGAAGCAAAAGGTTAATTTGAAGTGCTCATGGCCTTCCATGAATCAAATGAAGTAATCCCACGCCTGAGTTTTAAAAGCATCTGTAAATTAAGAGAGTGTAGCGTGTAGATCAAAAATGGGTTATCAAAGATTAATAAAAAGAGAGAGAGAGGAGAGAGAGAGGAGAGAGAGACTGCTAGAAATGCTCCAACTCTGCTAGAAACTCCAACTAACCTGAAGAGTACAATTCACCTCTTTGGGGGACAGTTAGCACACACTGCACTGTAAACCCCAGGACAACAATACAGGGGTATCAGAAGGGAGAAATAAAAATAAGTTGTTTTGAGATTGTAGATAATAAAATCTGAAAAATAAAATGGGCAAGGAGTGGCGTATAGGAGATATATGGAGAAAAGAAGTCAAAATATAGGAAAAAGGCTGTTTTATCCCATTTGAACACTGGTGGTTTGATAATGCCAGCTCTATCTGAAATTCAGGCTTCTGGATTTTCTCCCTCTTTACTCTGTCCTGGTGAGGTCACATCTGGAATATTCTGTCCAGTCTGGGCTCCCCAGTTCAAGAGAGACAAACAGCTACTGGAGATAGTCCAATGAAAGGCTACAAAGATGCTGAGAGGAATGGAGCATCTCTGTGAGGAGGAAAAACTGAGAGCCCTGGGGCTGCTGAGCCTGGAGAAGAGCAGCTGAGATGGGCTCTTCTCAATGCATATAAATATCTAAAGGGTGGAGGTCAAGAGGATAGGGCCAGCATTTTTTCAGTGGTCCCAGTGATAGGACAGTTAGGCAATGGGTACAAACTGATATACAATAAGTTTCACTTGAACTTAAGGAAAAACTACTTTGAGGGTGATGAAACATTGGACCAGGTTTCCTGGACAAGTTGTGGAGTCTCCAGTCCTGCTGACCACACTACTGTTGATCCAGGCCAGGATGCTCTTGGCATTTTTGGCCACCTGGGCACATACTGGCTCGTGTTCAGCTCCTGTAGACCAGTACCCCCAGGTGCTTTTCTGCTGGGCAGTTTCCAGCCACTCTGCCCCAAGTCTGAAGCATTCATGGGTTTGTTGTGACCTAGGTCTGGGGCCCTCAAATGGCCTTGAGCAGGAGCCACATTGTCTTATCAAGGTGGAATCTTTCAGTCATAATAAAAACCCAGCCCAACCCCCAAATTATTCTATTGAAATCCTGTATTTCAATTACATCGCCTGCATGACTCTGGTTAAAATTTTATTGAACTGAGCAATCTTCAGGAGCTCATGTTTTGCACAGTAATCTGGGTTGCCAAGCAGCAGTTGGAAGAGCAAGAGAAGATGGAGCAGAAAGACAAAAGACCATGTAAAAGCAATTTCAAAACACCGCAGAAAGGCGAGAGCAAGCTGATTGCTAACTCATTGGGTTTTTTTATTTATGTTTGAAAAGTGTGGGGAGAAAACATTAACATTTGAGTTGGAATGAGCTGATCCAAACTTGCATCTCCATAGTGCCTGTAAAAGTGTCACCTGCCAAGACTCCACCTGCCTCAGGGTCCTGGGCAGACTGGGGGAGTGTTGGTAGCACTTAGCCCTCAGATGCTGTCCCTAATGCCATGGACAGGTTAGAC
Source organism: Indicator indicator (assembly GCF_027791375.1). Lineage (NCBI taxonomy): Eukaryota > Metazoa > Chordata > Aves > Piciformes > Indicatoridae > Indicator > Indicator indicator. The sequence goes on along the minus strand of NC_072014.1, from coordinate 8,686,712 downwards.
TGAAGGACCAAGGTAATTGTATGAAGTTCAACAAGCCCAAGCACTAGGTCCTGCATGTGGGTCACAACAACCCCATGGTAAGCTACGACTTGGGGATGTGGGGTTGGAAAGATGCAGCTTGGAGAGGGACATGAGGGCATTGGTTGATAGTTGACTGAACATGAATGTGCCCAGGTGGCTAAAAAAGCCAATGGCACCCTGGCTTGTATTAGAAATACTGTAGCCAGCAGGAACAGGGAGGTGATCATCCCCCTGTACTCAGCACTGGTGAGGCCACACCTTGAGTGTGGTGGTCAGTTCTGGGCCTCTCACCATAGGAAGAACACTGAGGTTCTGGAACATGTCCAGAGAAGGGCAATGAGGCTCTTAAAGCACATGAAGCAGGTGGCCTACAAGGAGCATCTGAGGGAGCTGGGGTTGTTCAGTCTGGAGAAGAGGAGGCTGAGCAGAGACCTCAATGCTCTCTACAGCTACCTGAAGGGAGGTTGGAGTGAGGAGGGGGCAGCCTCTTCTCCTTGGTGTCAAGCAATAGAACCAGAGGAAAAGGTTTCAAGCTGCACCAGGGGAGGTTCATACTGGATAGCAGGAAATATTTCTTCCCTGAAAGTGTTCTCAAACATTGGAATGGTCTGTCCAGGGCAGTGGTGGAGTCACCATCCCTGGGGTTATTCAAGCAGCATGTGCACCTGGTGCTTAAGGACATGGTTTAGTGTTGACTGTTCAGTGATGGGTTGAAGGTTGGACTGGATGATCTTTGAGGCCTCTTCCAACTATATATATTCTGTGATTCTGTGGAGGTGAAGCAACCATGTACTGAGCATGTCGTCTCTGTATCACACATCATTGCAAATGGGAGCAGAACAGTTTCATCAGAGAAGGAATAGTTGGTAGGAAGAGCTTGCAAACATCTCTGCAAGACTGCGTTTTTCATGGAGTCTCATTTTCAGCACCAGTCCTGCTACATCATGCTCTGATGTAGCATCTTATTGAGATGTTGGCTGTAAGCTGAGAGATTTCATGGTCTTGGGCTGTGTTACCACAAACGGCAATTGCTTTGTCAGGAGCTTGATCTTAATAAGTTGATCAAGTCTTGACTGTGCAAAGAATCTTTTATGGAAGCCCTCATTGCTGGTACCCACCAACAGCAGAGGCTTTTGATTTGTATGTACCCACAACACTGCAAGACTCTGCCCCATCTTCCCTTTTCATCCCAGCTTAGCTCAGTTCTCCTGGTTTGTCTGCTCCTTCAGGGTCCGAGCCTGTCTGTCCATCTCCTACTACCTCTTAATTGCACTAGGAAAGTAGATGAGCAGTAATTTAAATCCTGGGCAGAACTTTTTTTCTGTGTAGCCTACCCTAAACATTCAGTTTGTGTGCTTGTATAGGGCAAGCCAGTGAACAACCTGGTTCTACGTGGTTATCAGTGAGGAGAGTAGTCCCTGTAAGAAGGCTGTTCTTGTCAGGCAGAGGTTGCAAGGGCTGCAAGTCAGTGAATCTCCAGCCTAGTAGTTTTGCTTTCATTTCAGCGTATCTTGTAACTTATTACAGATACAAAACAATGCCATGATCCTTATTGGCCATCATGGAATCACAGAACGCGAGGGGTTGGAAGAGACCTCCAGATATCATCAAGTCCACCCCCTCTGCAAAGCAGGACCACCTAGGGCAGGTCACACAGGAATACATCCAGGTGGGTTTTGAAGATCTCTAGAGAAGGAGACTCTGCAACCTTTCTGGGCATCCTGCTCCAGGGATCAATAACCCTCACAGCAAAGAATTTTTTTCTCACATCAAGGTGGAATTTCCTGTGGTTGAGTTTATGTCCATTTCCCCTCATCCTATCAATGGGACATCACTGAAAAGATTCTGGCTCCTTCTTCTTGACACCCACCCTTTAGATATTTCTCGACACTGATAACGTCCCCTCTCAGCCTTCACTTCTCCAGACTAAACAACCTCAGGTGTCTCAGCCTTTCCTCATAAGAGCGATGCTCCAGTCCCTTAACCATCCTTGTAGCTTTCTACTGGACTCCTGCAGTTCCCTGTCCCTCTTCAACTGGGGAGCCCAGAACTGGACACAATATTCCAGACATGGTCTAACTAGGGATGAGTAGAGGGGAGAGAACCTCCCTTGACCTGCTGGACACACTCTTCTTAATGCACCCAAGTATACTGTCCTTCACCACAAGAGAACATTGCTGTCCCGTGGAGAGCCTATTATCAATCAGGACTCCAAGATCCTTCTCTGTGGAGCTACTCTCCAGCAGGTCAACCCCTAACCTGTACTGGTGCAGGGCATTGTTTCTCCCCAGGGGAAGTTCCTTTAGTGACCAAAAAAAAGAGTGGTTTCTCCCTCCTCCAAATCTGTCCTTAAAGACACCATCTAGTGTCTTGCCTAAATGAACTGGATCCTGAAAAAAGAGCTAATCTCATCTCAGACAGCAGTTTCTGTAGGAACCTCTCCTTGTTTGCTGTTGATCTTGCCCACAAACTGCTGGAAAACTTGGACTGTTTAGTTCAACAGCAATAAGTGTGTGGATTGAAGTCGTGTTGGTGAGTCATCAACTTGATTAGTGAATATGTTCAGATTGTTTCCCTCTAATATGATGCTAATTTATTGCTGAAGCATGGTATTTCATTGGTTTATGTGTCAATAATTAAAAACAGTGATTTGAATAAGAGACCCAGTGGTTCAATTAGGAAACTATATGAGTAGCTGGGGGAAACATAATATAGCATAATGGAGTTAACAGGTTATTGATTGTAAAAAAATGCACCTGAATCTGTCACTCAGTTGTCCAAAACATGGTGAAAAATCCAAACAATTGTCCCTTGCTATTACTATCATATTAAATTAAAGTCTAAACCAACTTTCTTCTGTTCATGGCTGTTCTGAAAGCTTGAAAAATACCAGTCCATGTTCTTTGGCTGCTAGAAATTCTTTCAATTCAGGAAACAACCAAAGCCTAAACCATAATCCACTGTTAACTTTGTGCTCCAAGAAAAAGCTGTTTCAAAGTTTTCTGTCTACATAAATCCCCAGCTGTAAAACAGCTAAAGAGGCCTGCTCCAAACACACTGAGATTTCACTCTGGTATTTTGAATCTGTGATGAAATATCCCTTCACTCTGGTTCTATCAGCCAGCTAATATTCATAGGTTGGAAAAGATGTCCAAGATCATCAAGTCCATCTGTTCAGCCAGCACAGCCAGATCATCATTAAACCATGTCCCTCAGCATCACACCTACATGGCTTTTGAACACTTCCAGGAGCAGTGGTTCTACCACTTCTCTGGAGAGCCTGTTGCAGGGCTTAAGCACTCTTCCAGTGAAGAAATTTTTCCTGATAGCCAATCTCAACCTTCCCTGGTGAAACCATTTCTTCTGGTCATATCACTTGTTACTAGAGAGAACAGACCAACCTGCACCTCACTACAACCTCCTTTCAGGGAGTTGTAGAGAGTGAGGTTTCCCTCAAAGCCTCCTTTTCTCCAGGCTGAACAACCCCATCTCCCTCAGCTGCTCCTCAGAGGGCTTGTTCTCCAGACCTTTCACCAGCTTCATTGCTCTTCTCTGGTCCTGATCCAGCACGTCAGTGTTCTTCTTGTAGCAAAAACTGAACCAATACTCAAGGTGTGGCCACAGCAGTGCCAAGCAGAGCAGGATAATAATTTCCCTGGTCCTATTTGCCATATGGTACATAATATTACTTCTGTTTTTTGCAGTTAGTCATGTTCCTAAGATGTTCTGATCCTTGCACTGATGTGATGTCCAAGCATGGTATTAGAGGTCATGCTGTCACATCCTAGATGCCAAAGCATGAAGCAATTCCTGCTGTATTTTGGACATGATAGAATTGCAAGACTCCACCTGATGGAAAATATTTATGAGTACAGCAATATTCTTAGCCCAGTTTTTTCTTTTTTCCTAAGCTTTTATTGATTTTTTTTTTTCTTTCCTCAGTGTCACGTTGTGATTGCAGAACTGTATGCAGACCTCGATGTGCGTCTGGAGAGGTATTTGTTATTTATTCTGCATGCAATCACTAATCTAATCATGGAACGTCAGTCAGTCAGCCAGGGAGCAAAACCCTCTTTCACAAGCTGGATGTCCATTCAGACAATATGCTCTGTGAGCAGACAAAGCCAGAACTCTCAAAATGGGCACAGTTTGGATTATGCCTGAAAAGTACTCTGCACACCTATGGAAGATACATAAGCAATAAGCATCAATTGTGAGATGCTGACTTTCCAAAACAAACCCTCCCATCCATCCCATCTCCCTCGCACAGTATTTCACCAGACCAACAGTTACTTCTCACAGTTTTTGTCCTGAAGGTAGGTTTGGGGTCAGGAAAGCATCTGCTCCTAGTGCATTGATTCTGTGGCAGGTTTTGCAAAGGTGAAGATGGCAGTGTCAGTGACCTAAAAATGTCCAGTATGGAAGGCTGGGGTAACGTTTTTGAGGGCATGTCGATGTCATGAGCTGACATGACACTGGCATGAACTGAAAATCTGGCTCTTATGGCCAGATATTTAAACAATGTGTGTTTGATGCCAGGCTGCTTCTTAGAGATCTGATTTTACCTCAAAATTTGCCTGTGCTGTTAAAAGTTTGGTTCCAAAATGCCTGCAAATACATTTGAAAATGGCATATAAGCACCCTCGAGAGTTTTACTCCACAAATCAAGCCAGTTGCAAGGCAAATTCTCATCTTTGGAAGTGTTAGTGGGGCTTTTTGTAGGAGAAGTGCTTATTTTGGTGGCAGTTGTGATAACAATGAACTGGAAATTGAACAGGTGTGGTGTAGCATAGAGAAAAGCCTTGATTTGACATCCTTAAATAATTTCAATCAACAGGCACATTCAGCATCTTGCAGAATAATCTAATGCTTCCTAGTGCAAGTATTGATGAATAACAGCTCACAAATTTAGAGTGACACATCTCCACGCTGATTATAATTGCCACCGACTACCTTTGCAAGGCAAGGCACATGTGCCTGTGTGCTTGCACACCTTCTCAGAGAACCCAGGCTCTTGCCAAACCTCTGCTTATTCATCTGCACAGCTGAAGCTCTTTAACTGAGGAGGGTTTAAATAGTCCCCATTCCACAGGCTGGAGGATCAGTGGGAATTGCTGAGTGGGACAAGGCTCATCTGTCTTCATTGACTGCCTTGTCCCTCCCTGACTTCAGCGGTAAGGCTAACAGCAATGATGTGCACAGAGCACTGCTCTGATACGGAATAATTTAAAAATAGAAGTGAACCACAGAATCCTAGCAAAGGGGTTGCTGGGGGATCACCTAGTCCAACCCTCATGCTAAAGCAGGGTTAGCCAGAGCAGGTTACCCAGGACTCCATGTCCAGGTGGGTTTGGAAGCTCTCCAGAGAAGGAGACTCCACAACCCCTCTGGGCAGCCTGCTCCAGGGCTCCATCACCCTTGCTACCATTCTCTAGCTGTTTGTTTGGAAGACTGAATATATGAACAGCAGGATAACAGTTATTAATTGTGTTTGCTCTGGCAGAGAACGCAAGAGTAAAAATCTCCTTATTCTATCTTAATAAACCTAGCAATAAATCTATTAGCTTCCATTTAAAAGCATTCCCACAATCCTGAATGTGCAAAAATGATCCTCTCCAAATAGTGCAAACATGACTTACCCCAAGGCATTGTGCAGTTGAATGCTGGTTCTTACCTTGCACCCATAAATATAGAGATATGCCTTCTGTTAGTATTTGCTCTTTCAACAGAAATAATTTGCTCCATATTAAGCTCTAGCAAAGTGCCTTGTGATCTTTGCTGTGGGATGAGTTCCTCCAAGTGATGTGCACGTGTAGGTTTGGAAAGGTTTGCAGTGACTGGTGTGGTGTTTGTTTGTGCATCAGTCAGCTGAGATTGCTGCATGCCATTGGGTTAAAACAATTATCACAGCTATTTTAAGGGTAGCTTTTCTGACTTTTTTGTGAAATCAGGGCTGGAAAAAGAAGAAGCAGGCTTTTAAACAGCCCTTGTGATTATGACTAAATAATCTTTTCAGAGATATTTACATTTCAGTTTGCACCTGTTTCTCTCAGGAGAACAAAGTCTTCCTGTGCTCTATATTCTCATTTCCTTTTCCAGTCTCTTCCCCCCTGTGTTTGCATTCCTCTTTCAGGGCAGGGGGAGTCACTTCAAGGAGAGAGGGCATACAGATTTTTGAGCTACAAAGGGGATCCATCCTGAGGGTTGACACCCCATGTGCTTTCACGTGGAGTCACTCTCTTTCAGCTCCAATCCACGCCCTGCCAGAAACATTCAGCGTGCACGTTTATGTTTGTATCCTTTCTTTACGGATGCTTACTCACTCCTCACAAGACTGTCACACCCATCTCAAAGGAAAATAAGCGTCTTCAGGAGCAGGCTTATCTCCTGAGCCAGTGAGCCCCGGTTTTGAAAGGACGAGTCGTTCCCATGCTGGCTCTGGCCACAGGATGTCAAGCTTGCTTTAGCATTGGCAGGGAGCACACATTCTTGCACTGCATCAGGCTCCACTGAAAAGACTGCTTTTGTCTGTTTAGTTTTTATCAGCCTGCCAGCTTTAAAATACAAGGTCCTGTTTTCTTTTTTTCCTGATGTGTTGTTTCTGTCATCCTCCAAGCTAGAGAGTTTAGTCAGACCCTACTTCACTGCAGCTGTCCTCTTCGAAGGGTCCTGGGCAGCACTGACCCAGACACTGGTGGCCCCTCAGTTGTCCTGGAAATCAGATCTTTGCTTTTAACCAGATTGCTCAAAATCAGAAGCAGGTCTAAAGTCTTAGCCATGTAATTCTACCTGAGCTTCAGAGGGAAAAGTATTCACCGAGTTCAGTGAGGGCAGGATTAGGGCTGAACATTGACCATTCTGACAACAAAATCAATGCCTGCAGGGCTGGCGAGAGGAATATCCCCACGTCTTGAGTGACATTGATTTTCTGTTGTGTGCACGTGCAAAACCTGCAGCTCTTGAGTAAGCAGGAGAGCATCATATTTATTTTATGCCTCAAGAGCAAGCCAACATGCTGACTCCTTAAGATGTGCATCACACCGATGCCTTCCCCTAGGAATTAATGAAACTTCAGGAATTATGATGAACGATATGGAGTGATTTACGAATGCCCATCACATTTAGTCATTTGGCTTGTTGAGGAGGTTCCTGATGTTTATGAGGGCTGCCTTTACAGGTTCATTGCCTCTTATATATGAACAATAAATATCCTGTTTTGTGCTGGAAAAATGGCTTGATAAAAAGAATAAAGGAAATGTCATAAGAAACATTTATAAACAACTTCAGTGTAAAGCTGTGATCTGATAATGTCCATTCAGAAACAAAGAGAAACTGCCCTGCTGGAGAGAGAACAGTCCTCCAGAGAAGAGCAGAGCTGCATAATAAAAGCCAGTGCTCATGTCGTGGGGTGGAAACTTCCTGCTTGAACCTCCTTGTATAAAGCTTGATCTTTCAGTCTCTGATCTCCTGCACTTGAAGTCAGTGGGGTTTTTTTTGATCCTACTGTTAAGGGTATTGCAGGGCTTTGCGGAAACTAATCTTTGGCTCTGCATGTCAAATGAAGCACACATGTAAAGGGTTGTAGAGAGGTGGCTACAGACAGCCCAGAATGAAAACATTCAACGGTGAATCATGGAGTAGAACAGCCCTTCTGGTGTTTGCTTTCACTGAGAGATGAATGGCTTTTGTACGCTCAATACCCCTTTTAGTCTTCAGCTAGGCATTCAGGGGTTGCAGACATGTTTTCAGTGTTACAGGACCCCTCACAAATCCAGCCACCCTTGCTCCCACACCATGATTTTTCCTCTAACCTAATCTAATCCGGGTCTGAGATTTTCCTCTTGTTTATGTGGAACCTCCTAGGTTTCAGTTTGTGCCCTTACCCCTTGTCCTAACACTGGGCACCACTGAAAAGAGTCTGGCGCCATCCTCTTGCCCTCCACCCTTTAGCTGAGCATTGAGAAGATCCCCTCTGAGACTGCGCTTCTCCAGGCTCAACAGTCCTGGGGCTCTCAGCTTCTCCTCACAGAGATGCTCCAGTCCCCTTAGCATCTCTGCAGATTCTGTTGGACTCTCTCCCATAGTTCCCTGTCTCTCTAAGTTCTTGGCTCTTTTGATACCTAAGTGGCCAAATCCCTCCCAGCCTGTGCACCTGACTCTGCAGAATTATGTTCTTTGTACACTGTTTATGCAATTAACTGTTGTTATCCAAGGACAGTTAATGAATTCCTAGTGATAGCATCTGTGTCCTAGTTCCTTTAACTCGGTGATTCTTCAAATACATTTATCTGAATTTTATGGTATTTAATCACTTTCTAGCATATGGGTTTCTCAGTCCTAGGATCCATTAGAACAACAACAAAAAAAGGGATATTTCTAAAAGCTTACTTTGATTAAAACATTGTGTGAAATGGAGATATACTGTGAGCAGGATCAAATTGGATAAACCCCTCCAATAACTGTCTTCTTCTGCCACCACACTCCATGACTCTGTGGTCTCTGGATTTTGCTCCAAACTCTATCAATTGTGTATAGGGCACTAAGCCAATGAGGCTTAGAAAGGATTTTTTAGATGAAAAAGTCATCTTTAATTTCAGTTAGAGTGCCTGTTGATCCCCAGAACAAATATTAACTCGTCTGGAGATGCTAGAGCTTTATGAGCAGAAAATCTCTTCTAAATTACGTTACATACTCACATAGTCCTTAATAAGATGGCATGGAAAGTTAGATATGGATAGCAGCAGAGATCTAAACTCTGGTGTTTATGGCAGATCCATGTGTTTGTACTTTTGGTAGTGTCTATAGCTATGTGGCATTCTGTGAGTTGGAGGAATGACCACCAAGGGCAGGGTGAGCTAAGAATTTCAAAGCTGTGGGGTAAGGTCTCTGTGCTTTTCCAGCCTGGAAAGAACCTAAAGGTGATTTTGATTCATTTGGGGATTTAGGAATCTCTACAAAACAGAGAAGTCTTTTAAGAGACCCAGAGAGGCTGTGACTTGGTGTCTATGGACTAAAGCAAACACAAATGGCTGTATTAATATTTCTGTAAATAGGAACATTTTTCTTAGGTTAGTGACTCAAATATATTTTTCTGCACGTATTAGAATCTTGCAGAGTGGGAGGGGGTTGCTATCAAGTTTCCCATATTATTCCTGTCCAAATGACTATATTCTGCTGAACTCAAACCTCGGCAGGGTTGCAGTGAGGAGTATTCCTTGGCTGGTTTTGCAGCCCAGTGAAGGTCAGAGAATCCCCCTGGAACACCTTCACTTGTGGTCACAGGAGTCTGGTGTCAAGGCTTTGTGTGATATTCAAAGCCCACTATGAGGAGATGTGCCTAACACAAGAGTAGAGAAACCCAAATGAACTCCAGTGACATCGGTAGCTGTCACAGCTCTAGGACTTCAGATGTGTAATGCTGATGTCCCTCAAACCCTTGGGAATGTTCTTGTGATGGGAATGTTCTTGTGATGGTGTTCAGGGACAAAGATCGTCAATACTTTTCTCTTTCTAGTTCGTACTTATTTTTAAAGTCAGATCCAGATTTATGATTTTTGAACCTTTTGATAGGGAAAAGACAATCTCTAATTTGATTTGAAAACCAGAAAAGTTTGTCTCTAGCCTCTGGTTTTTGCTTCTGCCTGAATACAACCACAAATCCTGAGCTATCTTCCCGACTCATTCTCTTCCTCAGCTCAGTTGTGTCAGTAACTTGTATTCCCATCCCCACAGCAGGAGTTTCTCCTGACATCTCTGCCTCCCTGACCTTGCTGGGGAGCAGGAGATCCTCACCAGCTATTACCTCATGGCTGACACTAGCTTCATAGACAGATGGAGGACATCTGAGTCTTAGTCACTAGTCTGAGCTTCAGGCTATCTTCCATCACTCAGGATAATCATAAGCAGGGCACTGTATCCCCCCTGTACATTTCCCAAGTGCTGTCACAGTATTTTTTCTCTTGTCGTTAAACAGGCAACTGCTCATCAGGCCAGTCTGGTGCTGCTCACAACACCATAAAAGCCAAAGGCAAAAATGAGTAGGAAGAGCCTTGTGACTGTTTGCTTGTTTGATCTTTATGTCCAAAGTGACTAACTGATTTTAAGGGATGTTTTATAGAAGTAGTTGATATCCAGAGCAAAAGCCTCATGTACCAAATTTCAGCACAGATGGTATTTTGGTTGGAAAAAAAAAAAAAAAAAGTGGCATATAGTAAATGAGAAGTAGAGAAGGATTGAAAGCCAATATAGTGTCCCTCTTGGGACACCTCCAGCACCTTGATGTCCTTATTATAGTAAGGATCCCAAAACTGGACACAGTACTCAAGATGTTGCCTCACCAGTGCTGTGTACAGGGAGAAAATGAACCAGAGATACAGGGTAGATGTGGGAGTGAACCTCACACAGGTGAGGACAAAGTGTTGGCTCTTCTTTGAGAAATAAAAGTAAAACCCTTAGTCTCTAATCTTCCCTTCCTCTTGAAGATGGTGAGGAACATTCCTCCTGAGGAATATTGAGATGCTGACAGTGTGGATTTTCTGGGTAAAGGAAAAAGCCTGGGCTGCTTTTAGGTCATGGAACTAAGCATTTTCATCTGGTACAGCCTGCTCACTTCCAAGAACAATTCCAGGTGAGTCTTCAGAAATATGGTGTCTCGTGGTGGTGAGCACTGAAAGACAAATGTGAAAATCGCAAGAATAAAGCATAAATGTGTGAATGCAAACAGGCTGTGTATGGAAGAGATACAAGGAGGAAGAGGGTACAGACTTAGAAATGAAGACTGTAACAGTTAAATAGAGCTGGAAAATCCACACAGACAGAATGCAATTCCTACCAAAACTTCTACAGGAAGGATAGGATTGGTCTTCATGCAATGTCCTAGACTAAGACTAATATTGAGAGATGAAAGTTTCCATGGCTTGAAGACTGTGCACGTTACAGCAGGGCATGTCCAGTGGATGTGACTAAGAGCAAAGAAACCCCACACAGCCCCAGGAGTCCCTGTGCTACAGGTGATTGACAGCTGAGGGACTATTGGGGGAAGCATTTGACTTTGTGCTGGAGTCTTCAGCTCTCCTCTGGCCATCTGCCTTCAGACAGGTTACTGGGTTGGACAGATCTTTGGTCTGACCCAGTCTGTGCATTCTGCTGTTCAATGACAAGGGATGAGCATTGTGAAAGTGTTTAACAACAACAATATGTCCAGTGAAAGAGTTCAGTGTCCTTCTGAGAGGTGGGCAAGGTTGATGCTTCACAGAACTGAGCAGATGTGTGCCAGCTATGGGGAACCACTGGAATAATTAATAAATAAAGTAAACACATTTTGTTTTTCTTTAATGAACACAAGCATGTTCAGCTTTGACCTCACTAAGCATCTACTTTGCACACATATGTATCATTGAAAGGATTAGTTTTTGGTAAGAGAAATGAATTTGGGTTCATTGACTCCAGCTTTAATGATGCTGTATCATTACATACTTACATTTTATACTGAGCCTCCATTTATATTATTTCTTTTGCCCAATCTGCTGAGGGATATATTATCTTCTGCATGACTTTGACAGGCACAGACAAGCATCTGCAATGGGGAATCTTTCATTTCTTGTTATCTGCAGGTTTTGTTAGCTCTCCTGAACTAAATCTCAGGACAGTATGAGATTCACTTTACATTCTTATTCTGTATGGATTCTGCAAGGAGGCAACAATTAAAATAGTGTCTGTAATGCTGAGGTTGCTGATCTGCAGGAGACAGCATTTGTTTTCCTTTCAGGATCATTTACAACTTCCACAATAATGGATCTGACATCTAAAGTAATTATGCTCCAAATAAATATTTAAACTGCATAAAGCAGGGTGGTTTGAAGTATTTATAGGAGGTGTCCCAAAAGACACTAATGGCAAGGGGGGGGTTCTTTAAGAAAATGGGTTTGCAAAATTTCTGCAAGTTATTACACAGGATGAAGAAAGGCAGTGGGGGGCTGTGGTTGTGTTCCTGTGCTGTCACTAGGAGCTTTGAAGTGGCAATCACAGAATGACAGAATGATAGGAATTGAAAGGGACCTCTGGAGATCATCGAGTCCAATCCCCCTGCCCAGAGCAGGGTCACCCAGAGCAGGCTTCACAAGATGGCATCCAAGTGGGTTTTGAATGACTCCAGAGGTGGACACTCCACCACCTTTCTGGGCAGCCTCTTCAAGTGCTCCACCACCTTCAAAGTAAAGTTCCTCCTCATGTTCAGATGGAATTTCTTATGCTCAGGTTTGTGCCCATTACCTCCTGTCCTGTCACTGGGCACCACTGACAAAAGACTGGTCCCAACCTCCTGATACCCACCCTTTAAGTATTGATAAGCACTGAGAATATCCCCACTCGGCCTTCTCTTCTCTAGCTAAAAATCACTAAGTCCCTCAGCTTTTCTTCATAACAGAGATGTTCCAGTACCCTAATCATCTTTGTAGCCCTTTGCTGTATTCTCCCAAGCAGTTCCCTGTTCTTCTTGAACTGGGGAGCTCAGAACTGGACACGGTAGTCCAGATGAGGCCTCACCAGGGCAGAGTTTAGAGGGAGGAGAGTCTTTCTTGACCTGCTGGAAACACTTTTGTTGATGTACCCCAGGATGCCATTGGCCTTCCTGGCCAAGAGGGCACATTGCAATCGGTGCTTTTTCCTGCAGTTCATGTAAAGAGAATTAAGGAAGTTGGCAATATCCAAGCCTTTTGAAGGGGTTTCTGCTACTCACACGGTGGCTTACCTTAGACTAAGTGCAATACAAAATGCACCATCGTGTTCAAGGTCTATGGTGCAAGCTGTAGCATTTGCATCAAAATTCATCAAAATTCCAGCTCCAGTCTATGGAAAGAGGATTTTTTCTTTGTTATGGATAATACAAAGGTGCTCTAGGAACTGCTAAGAGGGTAGATAAGACTAAAGATTTCATCATTATGATCTATAACTTCTGTTGTCTTTTGCTAACACAGGGAATTTCAGAGAAAGTATGCTAGGCTTTGCTTGCTTAATTTTTGTAGGTATACCATTACTCATTAATGGTAATTAATATCAAGCAGAATGAGACAACTCCTCTTGGTAAAACCACTGTCCTCTTGTGTGATAATGAATACTTTGCCAATAGCTCCTTCTGAATTACAGCATCTCAGGTTTCAAATGAAAGCTGACATCTCACCTAGCACTGGAGATACTAAATACATGATTTTTCTCCAGAGGGAAGCTGTCTGGTCAGTTGAAGTGCTGCTGCACCAGTGGTGACCTACCAGGAGAAGCAAATCTCTTTGGCAGATAGCCACAGTACAAAGACGCTTTTGGTAGCATTTGAGAAACAGAAAGATGTTGATCCTGGGAAACAGTTTCAATCTGCTGTTAAAAATGGTAAGAGCTGGCAGCATGGCTCAGAGGCTTCCTTGTCTCATCTACAGAACCCACATTTGCTCTTGGCCATTGGAGTGAGTGGTGGCATGTAACCATTGGTCATAGTCTGGATAATCCACCTCTCTGAAAAGGTCCAGTCCACTTGTGATATCATGAGAGGTATGTCCTCTGCTGCCTGCAGCAGAGCCTGCTTCCAAGGGTAATTTGTGATAAAGACAGGGAACAAGATCTTAAGCTCCTGCCCCCAAAACTCCAATGTAGTGCTGAACATTGCAATGTGCTGTTGAGTTTTGCCTTTATTTGTTGTGTGCCAACCATCATCTGAATCAAGGGGACATTCACTGCCTAGAAATCATGTCCACTGTGATTCTTCCCCTGGCAAAGAGCTCTCAGTTAGAGATCCAGAATGTGTCAGGATGGCAAGGAAACACACCCAAAAGGGCTGTTTCAAGGCATGCAAGTAGAAATGTGTGTTTCTTCTATTAGCCAGCTCACCCCCAGTGTCAAAGGACCATCCCAGACCTAGTCAGAGATGCTGCACATGGCAAGTAGGAAATGAGGAGGATGATGTGTGAGCTCCCACATGTGTGGAGCTGGCCCTGAGTTTGATCTGGCCTCCTATTCAAGTCTAGGGAGTTAATTTGAAGCTGAAAAGCTCATTTTGCTTTTGAGGAACTGCTGTCAAAAGCAGCAGCCATGCAGGTAGGCAAAGCTTTGCATTTTCAGCCTCTTTCCCTCTTTATAAGCAGTTTAACCCTTAGGGGTCAGTTATTGCTTCCACCTCAATTTTTTTTTGCAGGTAAGATCCTACTGTTGGACTAGTAGTTTCTCCTTTGACTTACTTTATCAGACCTGGACTGTTAATTAGAGACAGAGTTTGGCTTTCTTTACTGTGAAATATAATTCTGTTATCACTCCAACCACATTCTACCCTAGGTGATTTCCACTTTGCCTTTAATCCTTTTTTTTTTAATCCCATGAAATAAAGAGTATTTCTTACTTGGGTAAGCTGGATAGCACTTTGGTCTAAATGGAGTTCTTTCATTTGGAGATTCCTGATATGCTAAACCTCTGTGAAAGTTTGATAAAAGGTAACTTTGAGGCTTTTAATTAATTATGTACAAAAAGTTGACAGTACTCTACTGGGAGGTGTTCCTAATAATCCATGCATGTAATATAATGGGAACATTGTTTATAAATATAAATGAATTGGAAGGTTTGTAACCTTGGAACAAAAGAAGATGAGAAATCAAATCATGGCTGGCAACCTCACAATTAAATCTTCTAAGATTAAATGACCTACTTGAAAGCTACAATTTTATCTTTGTTTTCCAGTAAGTAGAGGAAAAAAAATAATCCTTGTAACAGCTGCTTTATCTCTTACTGAGAGTGAAGCGAGGAAATGTTGGTTTTAATATTTTATATCTCCCACAAATGAAAAGACAAGCTCTTACAGTTGAGCCTAGCTGGAAAATGCACAGCCCCTATCAGGCTAAAGGAGATGGGAAGAAGAGGAAAGGAAAAGGAGATGTCAGGAGCCAAGCAGTGGTGAAAGGAAATTGAAAGTCAGGGGTAAGCTGAGGAAAAGGGGTCACCAGGAAAAGAAAGGCTGTCTCCGAGGAAAGGGTTAAGAATATTAACAAAGCAAACTGAATCCAATGCAATAAAGGATCGAATTCACTTCTGTCATCATAGCATTTGGTGGATTAAGAATCCTATTACCAGCAAGGATTAACCCCCCCATTATCATCATCAGTATTGCTCCCAGCTTTCTTATGCTTAGCAGCAGCAGAGCAGCTGCCTTCTGGGGAAGGTGCAACTTGTCAACATTATGGGATCAGGTCACTTCTAGCCACTCATTTGCAACCACTGCTCCAGCTCTAATCTGCTGGCATCATTAAAAGAAGCATCTGCAACCTGAACATCACACTTCTGTCTGTTCTCATTAAGCTTAAAAAGCAGCACTTTCAGATTCTCGAACTCAAAGAAATTGGGGGGAAAAAAACCTTTTTAGTTCCTTCCCCTCACTGTCTGACTATTTCAATGAGAGGTTCAAATTCTTCAGAAGGTTACTGCAGCAATAAAGGGCTATGTGTGGCACAAAGTGCTTCGAGATCATTGCAGGGAGAAAATCTGACTTAGCAAACCGCATTTTTCTCCCTGCTGCCCTTTGTTGCACAGAAGTAATCACTTCTGCTCTGCACCAGCAGTGAGTGTTTTCTAGGCTGCTCTGAGCCAGCTCGGCCCAGCTGGCTGAGGGGCTGTGCCACCCCTCCAAGGCACAGACTGGTCCCTCCAACCCTACCTGCTTCCATGGAAAGACCTTTATGCAACTTTTAGTTGCACCTTTTTAAAAAAGGTGTTAATTGTCAAAGTCAGCAAGCTCCCTTTAGCTTTTTCTAGTCATCATGGCAGCACTTAAAGCTTGAGAGCTATAGAGTTACTTCTGAATGTTAATTTCCATGGGAGAATCTAGAAAACCCTCCTAATTTTTTCAGATGTGGAGAACAAGATGTGATTCTTCCTTCTGTGTTCAATGATCTCAAAAATCCTGCAGCCAGACAGATTCCCAGATTCCCAGGCTCCACGATGTGTCTGCTGCTGCCACTGACTGATGGACTAGCAGAGCTGGGAAGATGCTGTCCTGCTTTGCAATAGCAACAGATAAAGAGTGAAAAACAACTCGTAGCTGACACTTGTTTTCAGTGTGCCATCTGGAAATGCTCATTTAATAAATACGTGGAGTTTGGGTTGATTTTGGAAGTAAAGTACTGTTTGGGATCTGTCTTCTCATTTCCATATGAGTCACAATGAGATACAAAGCACCAGAATCACACAACAGGCACCCAGTTAGTCTCCAACCCATCATGAATACTTTTGCTGCTGTGCTTGTTGCTCCCAAGAGATTTTGAACAGGGCTGGTGTTTGGTGGAGAAATATCTAGGGAGAGTGGACCTCAAAGCTCTTTATGAAACATCTGATTTTTGTTGATCTATTCTTGGTTTAGAATGCAAACATTTGATGGAAAGTACCATGTTTGAGATTTTGGCACTGGAAACCCAGAAGGAAAAAAAAGTGTGGGGGCTGTTTCTTGACTGTATTTTTAAACCTTTCTGTAGGAAAACTGAGAGGCAAATTTGCACTTCAAACTAGAGCTGGAACCAAACCACCCACATACCAAGATAATGAGACATCCAAAGGCTTCTGCAATATGCTGGCACGTGTATATACGTTTAAAAAGCGCTCCGAATGAAGAGATGGGAAATACACAACCAAGGTTCTTTTCTAACTGGAGTATCAGTCACAATAAGCAAAGCAGATGATTTTTGAGGGCTTTACCCCAAGCTCAGCTGAAGCAATGTGTTAAAAATGAATCTTTTGCAGCATTCAGTGTGCCAAAACATAAACAGAGAATGTTGCAAGATATGAACGCTACCCAGCCTCATTCAGTCTCTTTGCCCTCAAAATTGCTGGTGCTCTAGGGAATACATAGGAATATTAAAGTGAAAGTTCTGAAAATGCTCACTGTACAGTGAGCTATGTCCCATGCCTGAAGTCTCATTTTGAGGTGCATCTGTTATCAGACACGAAACTGGAAATGCCAGCCCTCACTGGATGGGCTTTTTTTTGGTAGAGGAACAAAAGTATTAAACATCTGTAGCTGATATCCATTGCTATTTTTATATCAAAGCTTCCTTATCTACTTGGCAAGTGATCCTGGGATTTTCTCTCCCTCCTAGGTGCCCCTGCCACATGTTTGTTGTAATCTCTTGCACACCTTCATTGGGCTTTTTGCTCCACATTAATAAGGAATGAAGTCAGGTTGCCTTAGTTGTCTTCTCTTAACTAGCTACTTCCAGAATTCCTCCCCCCAAGTTCCATGCCCTCTTTTCACGTGGCTCTATTGTTTCCCTTTCCTGTGAGCTTTTCTCCTCCACTCTGTGCTCACCAAATCTTTGCTCTGTGACCTGTGCTGACCTCCCCAATGCTTTTACCAGAATGATTAAATAGGCTGCTGTGAGCTTTCAGCTGGGTACGCACACATAAATATCATCCTTGTATGTAGAAATGCACTGCTGTTTTTAATCCTTTTCTTACTGTTACTCCTTCCTCCCTCCCCACCTTTTTGTGCAAGAGGGTTTGCTTTATCTGTCCCAGCAGATGATGTGAGCTGCAACAGCCCTTCTGCCAGCATGTACTGTCTGTAGTCAGATCTGGTCTGCTTTTCTGTAAAGGCTACCTCGGATGCTTCCTTTTGGCTCTGCTGTTAAAAACTATCTCAAAGGCTGATGACTTCAAACTCAGGAGAAACAGACATAGACAGAAGCCTTAATATTTGGATTTAGACTCAGATTTGAAGTCCTACAGAGTTCAGGGTGCCTTGGGTCTGTCTGTTATAATGATAAAGGTTGCAAGTGAAAGAGAAATTTAAGTAAATCTTGTTTCTAATGATCAGAAAGCTCAGAAGCATTAGGTTGGCACCAGATTTTTTTCTAAGAAACAACTTTATTTCCAGCTGAACATTCATCACTCTTTGAGTTATTAATGGACCAATGTCAGTGTTTGCAGCAAGATGGAGACAACTGCTGAGAGCCATGTGACTCCTCTGTGAAATGTAAACGTGGTTCCTTTTGGTCCCAAGAGAAAAGTGATGGCATGGTTTTGGGGGAATATACAGTGATATTTCCAGATGTCTCTGAAACCATGTTACCAAAGGGAAGATGGCACCTTTGCTGCAGCCTGATGGGAGGATGCTGGGTTGTGTGGGCACAGAGTGAGCAGCAAATTGTGGGCTACAAATATGCTTGACTGGAACAGGTAAAATAGCTTCAAACAGGTATTTGAAAAGGAGTCCCTCTGACCATACCTCTTGCCAAAACAGACCAGGGTGTTCCTGCAAATGGCTCATTAGATAGGTCTCTTCAGAGCTGATTCTTTACCTGGGCTCAGCACAATAGTGGGAATTTTACTGCTGGAGGTGAAGCTTCTCAAACAAGGCATAAAGTCCAAAATCACTAATCTAGACTACCCCAATATTCCTTATCTTCAGAAGTAAACAATGAATTCAGCCCTACCTCATCTGAGTGAATGTCCTAAAAAGTCTCTGAAACACCTCAGGATGCATTGGTCTTTCGTGCCATGGATACCAGGGAGTTTTAAGAAGATGCTGATACAAAATACCATGGCATGGCATGGCATGGCTACAGTAGCTGCCAGGCTCCTCAATCACAGTACTGCTCTGTGAGTCACATTTCACAAGTCCTAAAGCACTGTAAGTGGTGGTGTCATCCCCCCCCATCTCTACAAAAAGGCTGTTACATGATAGAAAAAGAACAACTTGTCTTCCTGCTCTAGAAAAAGAACAACTTGTCTTCCTGTTCCATACTCCACCATGTCTGAGACACCAAAAGAGAACAGGGTGAGGCTGCAAAGTGGCTTGCCTGAGCATGGGACCTCCAGGAGCACAGGTGGAGGAAATGGAGGTGCTGCTCAGAGTATGAACTGAATATCCTTCTTTCATCTGCTGTCACTGGAGGGACCTGCCTGCAAGTGAAAAGGCACCTTGCAGCTGGAAGTTTTTAAGCCACTGTTTCCAATTTTCTGAAACAATTCTTCCAAAACGTAAGTTTCCTGGCTTGCTTTTTATGAGCTCACATTAACAGTTCTTGTGTGGAGCTGTTCCTTGCTCTTCATGAGCAGGAAAAGATGAGGATTTAAACCAAACTGCTGTTTCTGAGCCTGTGCCCTTAGTGAATCAGGTTTTTCCATCAGCTTTCTGCTTATTTCAGGTCTTTTTTTAGAAGATTTTATTTTGCTAGGGCTCACACTAAAAAAATTCTCTCTGTGTGGCTGATCTTTGGGTATAGCCTCCAGCCTCCTGCAGTGAGTTGTGTCTGATTCAGCTTCGATCCACAATATATCTCCTTATCTTGCTTCAGTTGCTCTCCATTTCCTCCTTAACAGCAAGTCAATAATCACCATTCCCAGAAGGATTTTCTTTTGTATGTACACTCAAAGTCTGCTCTCAGCCAGGGACTTCTGCCCACTTGTGCTGTGAAAGACAGCCAAATGGGGACAGTTCTTGCAGCATAGGGGAAATATTCTCCTTTTCAAGGCCTGCAGGAATGTGGTGCCTTGGAGGGATAGTGCTGCCTAGTGCTAGACTGTGTGTTGGCTTGTGGGGATGGGGTGGTGGTTTCCTGTGTGCTTCTAGCTAAAGAAACCTCACTTCAGGAAGAAATCCAGCTACTGCCTTAACTTCCATCAACTCTTTTTTATATAAAATAAGATGCAAGTAGGGCAATGGCAATATCAAAGCCTGTTATGTTGTCCCCTTGGTGCCAGGAGGGTCCAGAGGCATTGAGAAGGGAAGGGAGGTGATGATGGGAGAGCTGTGGCTCCCACCCTGCCAGAGCCCTGCAGCACCCAGCCCTTCATAGAATCACAGAACTGTTACACTTGGAAAAGACCTCTAAGATCACTGAGTCCACTCATTGACCCAACACTACTATGACCACTAAATCATGTCCCCAAGTGCCATGTGCAGAAATTTCTTAAACACCTCAAGGGATGGTGACTCCACCACCTCCCTGGGCAGCCTATTCCAATGTTTAACCACTCTTTCAGTAAAGAAATTTTTCCTAATCTCCAACCTAAACATCCCCTGGTGAAGCTTGAAGCCATTTCCCCTCATCCTGTCACTTTGTACAAGGGAGAAGAGACAAACCCACATCTCACTCCAGCCTCCTTTCAGGGAATTGTAGGGAACAATGAGGTCTTCCCTCAGCCTCCTCTTCTCCCATCCTGGAGGTCAGGGGGTTCTACTGCAAGGAGCTGGCAGTAGATCTTCTCCTAGGAGGAAAGATTCACCAGCCCTTGTTCTCCACAGACACTTTCACTGTAAGGGTTTGGGTTTTTTCCCATAAGTATTTTGGAGACAACTGAGTAGACTCTGATATTTCTGACCTTTCTGCTATGCTTATCTGTGTTATTTACATTCTGACCTTCCCCTCTAAACATGGCCTGTCAAAGACAGGTTGGATAGGGCCTTGAGCAACCTGGTTTAGTAGGCAGTGTCCCAGCCCATGGCAGGGGGTTGGAACTGGATGGACTTTAAGGTCCTTTCCAACCCGTTCTATGATTCTAAGATCTATGTAAACTGTACCTTCATGACAGTTTTAGTAGCTGCTGTGAGTTGCACAAGAATGGAATCTCCTGTAAGTCCCCACCACTCATCCATGGGTGGTGCTGCTAAAAGGCACTGCTGCTGTCTTTTAATGTACCATAAATTTGCATTTCTGTAAAAGAAGAATTTGAAATTTTGCTCAAAACACCCTTGCAGGTGTTTGGATCAGTGTTTTGAATACCCATTCAGCAAGTGTTGGGAAGTCTGGTATTCCCACACAGCCTGTGGTGACAATTGTGAGGCACATGCAGGGATGGGTGGAGGATGGGTAGGGTGGAGAGATTTGGGGCAGCTTTTTCTTTTTACCTTGCTGTCCTGTTGACCACCAACTAGCGGTTTCACTTAGTAACTCTGGGAGTGAAAGGTGATGCTGTTGAGAGAGAGGGTAACCAGCTGGGGCAAAATTTACACTCATGGGAGTGGGGCTGCTTTCTAAGGATGGAGATTTTTTCCTTCCCAGGTCTTTCCTGGATGGTCTTCCAGCTAGGGTCATGTGTGATTAATAGTAAAGTCCCAGTCTTCAGATAAGGGAGAGACTCACCTGCAGGACTTGTGTTCCCTCTGTTTATACACACCCTGGTTTGAACTAGACCAGAACTAATTCCGCTCAGTGATTTAACTTCTCAGCTCAGTCTCTGCTCAGTGAGGCACTTTCTGCAGTTCAGGGCAGGTTTGCCATCCAGGGGTTGCTACTAGCAGGGAGAACATGATGGGGAGAGTTCCTGCCAAGGGCTGGGCTACAGACCAAGGGCACTGATAAATCTTGACCCCTTGTTTGGGAGCAGGAAGTCAGCAGTGGCACCTGCAGGGAGCAGGAGACAGGACAGGTGACCCTACATTGACCAGCAAGGGATTCCATCCCTTCAGGATCAAGTTGAGAGATCACTAAGGTCAAGCCTCTTCTTCGGTGTCCAAAGGGGACTTTGCGAATTCTGCCTTCAAATCCAATCTGTGAGTTCCTACATCAAATTATACAATCCTGCTCCTGAAGCCAGTTCCCATCTCCTGCTGAGTCCAGTCTGGAACTTACACATTGCTTGCTCACAGAATCAGTGGTGCCAATGATGACATCATTGCCATCAGGGGTTGGGTTCCATGTTAGTTTGTGTCTTTTTGTCTCTGCTTCATTGGATTGTTCTTCTTTCCATCCCGTTTGGTTTAGTTTCTTTCCCACCCCGTCAGTTTCTTTGCCTTTATCCCTTTCTCTTTCCTTTGGGAAGGTAGAGGGGTTTATAGAGAGCCTTTTTCACCCACCTAGTTGCCAGCCTAGCCCTGCCCCTTGACAGTACAAAAGGAAGGGAATAGCCACAACAGTTTCTTTGAAGGATTTAGGGCTCTTACCAGGCCATTTCCTTCTCATGCAAGTGTAAAGACTGAGGGGAAATGGAAACATCTGCAAGAACTACAGATCCAGAACTTAGAGTATTACCTTGTTTGGCTTCATGTTCCCCTTCTCCAACGGGGAAGGAAGGGCTGTGAACAAAGTAAATGTCAGGTAAAGGGAGAAACATGAGTGCATGAATATTTGCATATGTACAGGAGAGGAAATCTGCAATTTTCTTATGGCATTTCGTTGTTCTTGAGAGGAGTTTTAAATAACAGAAAGAAATTCCTTCTTGGGCTTTCCATAAATGATGATTTAGATCTTTCTGCTTCGAGTCAATCCCCATGATCGATAGATGAATATCTATCAATATTTGGGTAGATACATCTACTGTAGATGAATCATTATCAATACTTGGACAGACACGTCTACTGTAGATGATTCATCAGGCTTTACTCTTGATGTTGCCATTTGCTAACAGTTGTCTTGTCCCCCCATTCATCTCCCTCTGCTCTCTCCATTTTTTCCTCACTTAACAAGCTATTTCATTAACTCTTTGCAAATATTCTTGAGATTTTTTGCTAAATACTTAAAAGATTGCAACAGATTAATGCATTTTGGTGTCATTTCATTAGAATTTTGGGAAATGAGATGCCTACATACTATTTCAGAAAGTGAAAAATTGGTCTTTGGAAAGATTCAAATATTGGTCTTTCATCCAAAGCTACTCTGACCAATTTGCATTTTGTCTTTTTTTTTCTCCCCTCTCTTTCATAGGGCTATTGATAGAAGATCACAGAATCCCAGAATGGTAGGGTTTGGAAGGGATCTCTGGAGATCACGAAGTCCAGTACCCCTGCCAGAGCAGGTGCACCACGAGCAGGCTGCACAGGAAGGTGCCCAGGTGGGTTTTGAACAACTCTAGAGATGGAGATTTCACCTCCTCTCTGGCCAGCCTGTTTCAGTGCTCCACCACCCTCAACATAAAGAAGTTCCTCCTCATGTTCTGATGGAACTTCCTATGTTCAAGTTTATTCACGCTCTCCATATTTTTCTTCTGTATACAGTTATAACTGGATAGTTTAAGGATAACTTTAATAGTCAACATTTAGGAGCAGGCCAAGAGAGGGGATTATTTACCTTTACTCTGCTCTGCTGAGACCCCACTTCAAATACTGTTCCCACTTCTGGTGTTCCCATCATAAGTAGGACACAGAGCTGGTGAAGTGAGTCCAGAGGAGGGCCACAAAGATGAGCCAAGGGCTGGAGCACCTCTGCTATGAGGATAGGCTGAGGGTGCTGGGGTTGTTCAACCTGGAGAAGAGAAGACACTGAGGGGACCTTAGAGCTGCCTTCCAATACCTACAGGAAGGCTGGAGGGCGACTTTTCATAAGGGTGTCTGGAGACAGGACAAGGGGGAATGTCGAGAGTAGGTTTAGACTGGATATCAGGAAGGCATTCTTCAGCACAAGGGTGGTGAGCCTCTGGAATAGGTTGCC
This sequence comes from Indicator indicator, assembly GCF_027791375.1. NCBI lineage: Eukaryota > Metazoa > Chordata > Aves > Piciformes > Indicatoridae > Indicator > Indicator indicator. The sequence continues at coordinate 8,663,301 of NC_072014.1, read as the reverse complement.
CAGGGAGGTTGCGGATGTCTCCTCCCTGGAGATGTTCAAGGCCAGGCTGGATGAGGCCTTGGACAACCAAGTGTAGTTGAGAGGTGTCCCTGCCCATGGCAGGGAGATTAGAGTAGATGATCTCTGAGGTCCCTTCCAACCTAAGCCATTCTGAATCAATGACACCTCTCAGTCTTGTGTGATATACAGAAGAACTACCTTCCTGTTTTCATTAGTGGTGATTACCCAGCTGCTTCCAGCTGTTAATTAACTAGTGCAAATAATTTCTTTAGCATGACTTGAAGGCGCCAATCAGCGTAATTTTGAGCTCCAAAGTCATACCCACTTCTGCAGCAACCCTACAGGTGAATGGTGAAGTAATTGGCTCCCTCCAAGAGAATCCCTTTAATCACATAAATCAATAACATGACAAGTCCCTGTCACCAAGAACAGAGCACAATCAGCTGAGTTGGCTCCTTGCATGACTGAGACAAGGAAATAAATACCAAAAAGGTTTTCCTGAAACATATTTCTAGAAGGCACAGCCTGGGAGATTTTTGCCTGGCATTGGTCCTAGGTGCCTTTATCTTCAGGAAGAGAAGTGGAACCTCAAAGGCTGCCTGAGCTGCTTGTACTGGTTGTGTAGAGATTCTTTACTGCAGGGCAATCTCCTGAACAACTCTGAGCAGAGATGCTTTGCAGGGTGGGGAACTCAGATTACTGAACTTAAGAGAGAGAGATGGGGGTCTGATGGGATCTTCTCTGTCAGCCTGAGGAAAGAAGCACAGAAAAGAAAGATCTGAAAGCTCCTATAAGTCCTTGGCACACAGGGTGAGAATAAATGCCCATGCTGGCAGGTAGGTTTGGAGCTGAGTGAGTGGACATGCATGTCCAGCTCTGGGAGAAATGCTCCTCTTTCTTTCACAGTGCTTCTCTCAAGCTGAAGCTCTTCTGATGCACATCATCCAAGACAGAAAAAAAAACAACTGGGGATCAGCCCTTTTTGATTTCTTGTCATCCTTCCCACAATGAGGGGTCAGAGCTTCCTTCAGGCAGTGTAGTACGTGTGGGTGACATGGGACTCTCCTTGTCTCTGTATTACACCCTAGAGCTGTGTCCTTATGAAACACTTGACCCTTTCCTTCAGTTTCACAACAAAGAAAGAATATCACATTTATTTCCAGAATATGTCCAGACTATCCTCACTTTTTAGACAATCACACAGTGATAAAACCTGAAGACAAAGGATCAGGAAACTCTCCTCAACATCCTCTTCTTCTGAGTCTTGCTAATGAGCATCTTAGTCACCAGGACTTATTACTCTGCCAGTAATAACAGTGATGACAGTGTCTGAAGTGAGTGGGATGGTAAACTGTTTTGGGAAGGAGTCATTGAAAAGAGGAGGTGTCAAGAGGACATGGCCAGACTTTTGGTGGTGGTGCCCAGTGACAGGGCAGAGTAATGGGCATGAACTGGAACACAGGAATCTGTTCTTAGACATAAGGATAAAATTCTTTGCTGTGAGGGTTCTGGAGCATTGGACCAGGCTGCCCAGAGAGGTCACAGAGTCTCCTCTGTAGAAAATCCAAGCCCATCTACATGTGGTCCTTGGGCAATCTGCTGTGGGTGACCCTGCTTTAGCAGGGATGGGGGGTTGGATGAGATGATCTTGAGAGGTCCCTGGAAAGCCTCATCATGCTGGGATTCTGTGATTCAGTGATTTAGTTTTCAAAGGATGATTTTTGTGACTTGAGGAGTTTGTCACTACTTCTGATAATGCAGCCCCTGAGGTGTACCTTCTTTTCTTCCAAAGGTAGCAGAGGAAGACATAAAATATATTATAAATGAAGAGCAGGTCCCTGGAATCTTTGTAGGACAGATATTGCTGTTGTGCATGGTCTGGAATGCACTCTTTCATCGTTCTCTACAGGAGCCTTCAGCAATGAACAGATGTCTGAAAAACACCCCATTTGCTGCAGTCATGCTGCATGCAGCCATACCAGAAATACAAACTGCAGGCTGCTGGGGAGATTCTTCACTGAACCTGGCAGTCACATTGGGAACCAGCTGTTGGCTGAAGGCAGATTTTAAAGAAAGCTAGAGGATCATTTGAAATTTCTATAGCACAAGCCAAGATAATTCCCTGAGCAGTCTCACCAAGAAAATTGCCCTGGTTCTTGAGACAGTGCTACCAGGTGGGATAAGCTTTTGTCTGTGCTGCCTCATGCTAGAGAATTAAAGGAAGTGTAATGGATTCTGAGTGTCAGGGTTATGATGGGTACACAGGATGTGAAAGGAACAAATGTATAGAATATGTTGGGAATAGGAAAACCTTTCTGGTTTATGTCTGCCTACAAAGGTACTCTGGTCCAGCTGGCCACCATAATGACAAAACACATTCTGTGTGATCACAGGCAAGTTCTCCTTGTGTGTTGAGCAAATCCCTCCAAGCCTCTGCTTGACAGATACAGTTGTGTTTATCTACCTAAAAGATAGGTCTTTGAGGTCTTTGTATGAAACTCCTTGTTGTAGAAAGCAAAAATATTATTATGCAATCCAAGGATAAAACTTAGCTTCCAGCTCCCTGAGTGTTACTAGCTGAGAGAACTTCACCTGCATGAATGACATGGAGGTGGACACAACAGAGGACACAAGTTACCAGCTTTGTGATTTGAGGAGGATTTAAGCCAGTACAGTGCTAATTGGTTTAAGGTGGAAGCTGGAGCTGCTCAGGTGTATGCAGGCAGGAGTGCTGTTGTATGTGCTGCTAGATGCAGCTGCAGAGCCCCATCAAGGAACTTGAGCATCCAGGCCCTGCAAGCACAGTTTCTCAAGGTGTGTGGAGTGGCATATGTCTTCAAGCTGGATTGCAGATTTTAAGAAAGAATTTGGGGAAGGGGCGTCTGAAGTAGATACAGGTGAATGAATATCAGCTGATGGATAAATCTGCAGACCTGTATCATTCAGGCAGTTTCTGTCCATGTTAAGACCATCTTTACCTAGATGTGAATATCCTGAGTTTGCAATTCACTTTCATCAGTTGAAAATAAAATTATGAAGAATACAAATTTTCAGCCACTTTTAGCAGACTTCAATGCTTTGCTCTTTCTCTTCTCTCCTAGGACTGCAATTCCATTCTGGCACAGGCAAGAGGTGTCACACTGCAACTAAGAGAAGCAACAAAAAACAGGTATGTGACCTTGCAGTATTTCCAGTGCTCTGTGTTCCCTCTTCCCCCAAGCTTTATTCCTCTCAAAGACAGTTTTAAACCCCAGTTATTAGTTTCAAGCTGAAATGTTTTGGATATGGATAATTATCGTGGTTATTCTGATACTCTTATACCAGTTGACTCCCCATGGGTTAGGAGCAGTTACAGGGAGCACACTACTTTCCTGCCCCTTCCTCAGGGGCACTTGCTGATTCAAAACACTATAATGCTGTTTTACAGACCTCTTCAATTTTTGGATAAATAGCATTTATTGTGGTATCATTTATTAGAAGCAGCTGAGAAGGTTTTCTTGTTGGGCTGCAGAGAGATGGGTGGGAGGTGACTCCCTTCATTCCAGGAATTTGGTGGAAAACTTCTGCAAAACACCATCCTGGCTTCCAGCAAAAGACTCAACCTTCAAAGCCTTTACATGAAGTCTCTCAAGCACTGCAATATATGAGATTTCAAAACTCACTCCAAGTTATTTGCCCTCCCAGGTGGTAGGCAGTGATTTGTATGCAGATGCAGAAGGTCAGTGCTCTGTAGATTTAATGAAATCCTCTTATTTCACTCAGTCCTCAGTGAAATGAATCAGCTTTTTAACTTGTCAGCTTGAGGTGAGATGACCTACATTTGAAAGGGACTAAATACTGCAAAATTGACCCCAACTAGGAACGTTCCCAAGAAGGGTTAAGGAATTGTTTGTTTTAAAAATGTGTTCTTAGTATATGGTAATGTTATTGCTAGAAAGCTTGTTTATTTAGGTAGGCTTTCCCAGAGAGGTCTAATGTGTGTACATGACTCAGCCATAATATCCTCAAAATTCCCTATCAAAATAGCTCTGTTTTGGAAGAATAAGGTAGGAACTATGGGTGAGTGTAATAAAAGTAAACTATGGGAGAGTGTAATAAAATTAAACTATGGGAGAGTGTCATAAAAGCAGTCTTCATTTGCATGTGCTAATTAATTTCTACTTTATCCCATCAACATTTGGGAGTAGTGGCCTTATTAGCAGGAATGAATTTGCTTATAGTCAGAAACTAAACACTGAGCAAACTCAGTGAAGGTCACCCTTTTCCCTTTCAATTATCAAGGTTAATTATAAAATTAATTAGGTCAATTTGTAACTTTGATTAGGAGAATTTACCTTCTTTTGGCTTTGGCACAGTGAGAGATTTTGCAGTGAGACATTTTGCCTTCTCTACTATGCTCAGTAGTTTTGTGACATCCTTCTTAAAAACATTTCCAGGTTGGTTCTGCTGGGATGGTGTCAGATTACTGAACTCAAAGTCGAGACTTGCATTTGGTTTATCTAGTCATTATCCTGTTCCTGGTCTAATTCAATAATGAAATCTTTGGTTTAGGAAATAGTTTAGCAATTTAACAGGAAAGAGATTAAAAATTAATTGGGTTGTGTTCTTTTCATGTCCTGTCAGTTATGGTTACAACCAGAATCTAGACAGCAGTCATTGGAGGAATATTCCCTTTGTTTCTGCTTAGCTTCAACAGCCTCTTTTTAATTTTTTTTTTCTCCACAATTATCCTAAATCCTGGTCTTTGCCTTTTATAAATAAAATGAGGAATAACTAAGGACATTTATTTTGCTCATATTTCCAGCTGCTGTCTGGCAGATATGAAAAGTGTTACTATGACTTGATCCCACAGTGTCTTAGCTGTGTGCAGGCAAAGTGTGGACGTTCTCCTCCAGAACTGGTCTACATCAACAGGGGTTAATTGGCAAACAGAAAAGGGCCAGGCCAACAAATAATTATCCCATTTACTGTGGGGGTAAAGAGGAATTTTAATTGATTTGCCCTCTGTGACAAACCTGCTCCTGGATCAAGAATTTAATCTTTGGCTGAAATTCACTGCCTTAATGAGAAGAACATCTTATTTCACTGTAATTTGACCCTTTCCTGATTAAACGGATGGAGGAAGCATTAGCAGTTAACTTCTGCAACCTTCTGCCTCTGAGCAATTAACAGAGGGACTAATTCTGCAAGGTAAGGAAGGCTTTCTGGGTGGCAGTAAACATTTCTCTTGCCTTTCATGGCGAAGGAGTTTGAGGTCTTCATGATGCTAAAAAACCCAGTTCTGATGTATTGTCTGCTTAAATGTGAGGAATGAAAGTGCCAGGTCAAATAGACCAGGATTAGTACTGGTTTGTGTCCAGATCATAAGAGACAATTAAGCAGCTCTTACATCTACTCTTTGGAGGGATGTAAAGACATCCTTAAGTGACAGTTTCTAAAGAAATTCCTGGTGAGTCTCCATTTCTTCTGATGATCACCCTTGATTTCTCTGCTCACACACTGCTTTACTTCATTATTATCTCTGACACAACCTTCCTTCTCCATATTTCCAAAACATTTTCAATAGTCTCTAACAGCTGCACATCAATAGGACAGGTGCTAACCTGAACTCTATCTTCTGTGCAGATCTTGTCTTCAGGGCATCACTGATGCTTTACTGCAGTCACTGTCATCAACCTGATGTGTGCTACTTTGCAGTTCTGTGCCTACAACTCACCCCTCAGCTGGACCTTTTATGAGCATGATTATTAGCTCCCTAAATCAGGAGGTAGCTCAGAGATGAAAAATGGGCTCTGTCCTCCCAGCACGACTGGGAGTTTCTCACCCTCCAAACCTGACTCATCATCTACAAAGGCTTTGTCAAGCAGTACCTCGGTGAATAGCTTCTCTTGCTTGATCTGTCACATCCATTCTAGGAGCTCAATGGCTTTTTTTCATTTCAGCCTGACTGACAGGCAGCTAGTATGCTCATCAACCTCAATGAACTCAGAGCTTCTACATGAAGATCCATTTGACAGCAACTATGAACCCTTTCAGTGTAACTAACATCACTAAAATATTTAATAATCTGCCTTAAGCAGGAGAAGCAGTCTGGAAGCATCAACATTTCTTCTGGGCTATTTGCTGAATAGAAGAAAGATCCAACTGAGAGGCTATGAGAGATAGAGATCTGAGACCTTCAGTTACAAATACTGCATTGGTGGTGTTTGCATGTGAAAACATGAGGCTTATATATTAAAAAAGAACGAAAATTAGGGAAAAATTAAATAGAACTCTTAAAATTTCCTTTTCCCCTTTTCTCATCAGCTTTTGCTGTATGCAAAGACTTCCTTTTTTTTTTTTTTTTTTTTTTTTAAAGCGATCATCAAAGTCATCTTCCCTACTCAAATTATCATTTCTTAGCTAGTCCTTAGCTATTGAAGAGTCTGGGTTTCGTCCATCTGAATGCTCCTTCTCATTATTTGCAGCTTTCATGTCATCACTGGGTTTGCACTGCTGTGCCTTCCTCAGGTTTCTCAAACGTCATTATCTTCAAACCAGGAAAATCCAGTAGTTTTCTCCTTGTCTACTGGGAACTATATTCACTATTTCCTTTTAGTATAACAAGCAGAAATGTAATAAAATTCAAATATTTTTCACTTCATCTGAGATGAAGAACAAATAAATATCTCCATAAGTGTGCCCTTGCATTTCATTGCCTATGGCTATGGGGAGCAATGAAAGGAGCAAGTTGTTTGCTTTTGTGAGCAATAGTCAAGGATGTCATGGTCAGTAAAATGCAGGAAGCTGACAGGTCCTTGCTGGAAATTTTCTGGGGGACTGTCTCAGATCCCTCTTTCTTTACCCTGCAGTGACAGCCTGTATTATCTGTGCTAAAGCTCAAGCAACCTGCAGGTGTGCCTTGAGGAATTCAAGCTGAGGGGGCTACCCACCACTTTGGTCCTAATTGTTCTGCTGACCTATTTCCTTTTGGAGATTAGGGTCTGCTGGCACACCGTGGTATCTCAGGACTCTCTCTGTGCAATACATGGTGCAGAAAAGCAGCTTACATTTGTCTTTTAACAAGTGAAACTTGTTTAAGGATGTACTCTGCTGACTTGTCAGCTTCCTGCTGCTGTGGCTTAGCTTCTGTGACTTGTCCTCACGAGTCCTGAAGATCGCTTGTCTATACACCAAGAAAGTAAGTGTTTCTTAACAGAATGGGAACTTTTCTGCTAAATCATTGTGGAATCCTTAAGGATATAGAGAGAAGTGAAGAAATAATAATTTAAGTCATGAATTCATCCTCACACTAAGTATTTAGCAAGAGTTTTGAGGCTTGGAGATACTCTTGCCAGGATAGTCACTTCTTGCCATGTTCAAAATGCTTCTGAATGGAGTAAGCAAAGCACTTCTGACAGAGTTCCAAAAACCACAGCAAAAGGGAATGTTTGCTGTGACTGGGGAAATTGCACTGGGTACGTTCCACTGTCCCCATCTAGAGATGTGCAAAGTCTCAGAATCATAGAATGCACCAGGTTGGAAGGGACCCTTAAATGTCATCTTGTCCAACTCCCTTGTCAGGAGTGACACCCCCAACTAGATCAGGTTGCTCAGAGCCCCATCAAGCCTGACCTTGAATGTCTCCAGGGATGGTGCCTCCACCATCTCCCTGCACAACCTGTTCCAGTGTTCCACCACACTCTTTAGTAAAGAGCTACTTCCTAATGACCAGTCTAAATCTACCCTGCTCCAGTTTCAAATCACTGCCCCTCATCCTGTCACTACAAGTCCTTCTTCACAGTCCCTCCCCAGCTCTCTTATAGGACCCCTCAGGTACTGGAAGGCTGCTCTAAGGTCTCAATGAAACCTTCTCTTCTCTAAGCTGAACAAACCTAACTCTCAAAGTCTGTCTCCATAGGGGAGGTGCTCCAGCCGTCTGATCATCTTCATGGCCTCCTCTGGGCCCACTCCATCAGGTCCACTCATGATCACAGCAATATTGATACTGATCAAATAGGAGAGAAGGGTCTGGGTAGACTTTATAGCAGCCTTCCAGTACTTAAACAGGGTCAGTACCCTGAATCTGGGTGGAGGAAGTTCTTTGTTATGAGGCTGGTGGAATACTGAAACCAGTTGCCCAGGGAGGTGGTGGAGGTCCCATCCCTGGAGATATTCAAGATCAGAATCAACAAGGCTCTGAGCAACCTGATCTAGTGGAGGATGTCCCTGCTGATGCAGGGGGGTTGGACTAGATGCCCTTTGGAGGTCCCTTCCAACACAAACCATTCTATGATTCTATGCTGATACACCTATTGACAAGAGAAGCAGAGACTCCAGAAATCCATTTACAGTGGCCCAAACTGGGAGCAGATTGGGGTTTGACTGGGAGTGAAGCTGAAGCAGGTGGCTTTGTTTAGCCATGGCTGGGCACTGCCATATGCCTCTGGGGCACTGCTCACTCTGTAGATGTGTGTGTGGGAGGGTGGTGTGGCCCGTAGTGCTCTGGGCAGCTGTGTGGATGACCACAGGAAGTGTATAAAACTCCCAATCAATGCCAGCTTGTAATTTTTTTCTTGCATTTAAGCCCTTGTTTTATAGTCCATGAACTTGCTGTGCCCACACAGAGGTACATTGGAAGGGAAAGCCACCAAGAATTACAACCCTGCAGCTAGAGTGCATTTTTTTAAATACAAGTCAAGATAATTTTGCACATGAACAGTGCCTTCTTGCTGGAAACTTAATCACCCTCATCATGGAGTTGATATCTTGAGCAGAACTAATATCTCCTTTCTTTTATGCTTTTAGCTTTGGATGTTGCAGGCTGGTATGCAGGAACAGCAGAAATCTCTGCAGTAGCCTTGGCAATTATCACAATATTTATTGTGCTTCATGTGAGCAAGAGTGATTTATGTGGGCTGCAAGTGACCCAAAGGAACAGTCTAATAAATTTCCTTTCCCTTGATGAGAATTCTGGGTCAATGCAGCAGACAAAAGGAGCTCTACAACCTCCCAAACCTGCATCCATTCTTTAGGCAGCCTGAAGCTCAAATTTGCTGCAGGATACCAAAGAGCTGGTTGCAGATACTGCACTAGAACATCAGTCTCAGCATAAATTCACTCAGCTCTTTCCTCTTTTCCTGGATTTCATGGAAATCCATGAAATCCAAAAGCCATGAGCTCTGAAGTAGTGATGAAGATTTGCTCTGTCAATGCATAATCCCTGGGCTTTTGAATATGTATCTTAAAGTCAGAAGCTAATAGGAAACTTTACAGTGTTTTCCCTAAATTATCATGTCTTAAAACCTATCAGAACTTTTCTCCATGTGAGATACATTGCAAAAACACACCCATTTGCATGACATTCACTGTCCTTTTTACTGTCTCTTCTTGGCTGGCTGCCTTTATCTGCTTTTCTTTATGACTACTAGAAGGTTCAGACATTTTATCACTTCACTCCCAGTCTAAAAACTTCTTTATTTTGCATCTCAGAGTAATTGTGTAAAAATGGTTTTCCATCTGTTTTTATCAGAAGTCTGAGGCCTGTGTCTCGGGGCCAGGGCAACAGAAGATCAGCAGCAGGACTGATCTCTTCTGACTGGTAGGATGTACCTATCCCACCATATGCCCTCATTCTTCAACTCAGTGAGACTGTAGAAAATGCTACTAACACACACCTACAGCTTGGTAGGTTTGTTTTATTTTAGTTTAAAAAGCAAACCAAGGCAACACAACCTCACGTGAGGGAGCATCAGAAATCAAATGCAAGATCCTTGCCCATTAGCTTCCCTTGAAGCACCACACAGTGATCTCTGAATTTGTTGGTATCACGTTAGTTGTGAGGAAATGTACACAATATGACAGCCTCACTTTTATCTACAAACACCTTCAAGAAGGGAAGTCATGTTTCAGCTACTGTAGACTGACACAACATGAGTGGAAAAAAAAAAAAAAAAAAAAAAAAAAGCCTGGACAACCTGAATCTATGGATGGGAGAGGGGAAGGTGAAGTGCCAAACCCAAAGTCACCCCCAGCCTGTGGAAAGCTGGCTGTAAGCACAACCTAGACATGATGGTCAGACCTGTCTGTGCATCTGTTGGCAAGTTTGGGGGATAAAAATTAATGTACTTAATCTAAAGAGCACGAGCTTTCAGCTGTTAAGGAGAGCCAGATGTCTTCAACAGGAAAGAAAAACATGCCCCAGAATGCTTAATGGGCACAGCAAGAGCGAGGGATTAGAAAATATTTCTGACCAACTCAGTGGTATATGGTGTGGAATTTGCATTCCACCATGGAACCTAAGACAGTTTGTGCTACTTTCCTGTCATAAAACACCATAAAGAAAGAAAAGGTAATGATGTGCTCTGCCTTTGTATGCAGCTGAGAGATACCTGTAAGTACTGCAACAGCTTGCTAATGTACTGCTGGGTTTGAGTAAATACCTGAAGTAAATAGGTTTATGAAACCTCTCATAAACTGCCAGGTGGATAAGGGGCTATTAGGAAGGTGCCATAACTTGCTCTGTCTTCTCTTTGTAAAGGCTGTTTCTGAGCAGATCTCAGCTTCACAGGTTGCATTGGGTTGAAAGGGACCCTCAAAGGTCATCTTGCCCAACCCCCTGCAGTCAGCAGGGACACTTCTTAACTAGAGTAGGCTGCCCAGGGCTACATCGAGTCTGATCTTGAACGTCTCCAGGGACTGGACCTCAACCACATCCTTGGGCAGCCTGTTCCAGTATTTCACCACTCTCATTGTGAAGAACTTCTGTACAAGGGTGGTGAGACTCTGGAATAGGCTGGCCAGGGAGGTTTTGGATGCCTCCTCCATGGGGGTGTTCAAGGCCCGGTTGGATGAGGCCTTGAGCAGCTGAGTCTAGTTGAGAGGTGTCCCTGCCCACGGTGGGGAGGTTGGAGTAGAAGATCTCTGAGGTCCCTTCCAACCTGAGCCTTTCTATGATTCAGAGTTATCTATTTTCCATTCCTCACCTGCTGATTAGACTGTTTTATTTCTGTAACATTTTGTATTTAAAACACTTTATCCTGGTATGAAATGTTTGTTTGTTATCTAAATGATGGAGGAACTATGGATGCTCTCAAAAGAACACTGACCTTTAAGCACATGCACAACATCTGTAGGAAACAGCTGGGAAACCTATCAGATATTTTCTCAAATACAAGTGCAATGAATTCCTCCTGCACAGCCTTTTCTAAATCTCTTCTTCTCACCTCATGCAGCACTCGGCAGTGCTATTCATTAAAAGCTGGGGAAAAAGAAGCCTCTGTTGAGCTGAATATTCTAAGGCAGAGAATACCAAGTCACACAGCTTCCCATAGGTGAATTTGGTAGTGCAAGGAAAAAAAGACTAATGGATTTTTTTACTACTGCTTTTAGCTTTCAAACACTCATTTGCTAAATAGCCTGCTTTTCTCCCTGAGACTGGGTGGGACTGACAGGACTCCTCCTGACTGATCATTGCTCAAGCATTTACACACCTTAGCTAATTGGTTTGCAGGGCTTAAAGCCAGTGGCTGGCAAAGCCCAGCTAATGCTGGCAAACATTCAGAGGTTCAGATTGTTATCTCAAATTTACAGATTCACAGATAGCATTGGATTGGAAGGGACCTTCAAAGGTCATTTTGTCTAAACTTGAGTGTCTCCAGGGGTGGAGCTTCCACCACATAGCTGGGCAACCAGTTCCAGCGTTTCACCACTCTCATTGTAAAGAACTTCCTCCTGATGTCCAACCTAAATCACTCCTGCTCCAGTTTCAAACTGTTGCCCCTCATCCTATCACCACAAGCCCTTTTAAACAGTCCCTCCTCTGCCTTCCTATAGGTTCCCTTCAGATACTGATATGTAGCTCTAAGATTTTCCTGGATCCAAGTCCCTCAGCCTTTCTTCATAATTCAGATATTCTAGTGCCCTAATCATCTGGATAGCCCTTTGTGTTGCTGCCTTTCAGGTTTCCTTAAGATACTTTCTCTGTAGAAATTGTTTCCTATATACACTTCAGATATTATGGGTAAATGATCTCTCAAAGTGGATGGTAGGGATTTTGTCCCTGAATTTAGAGCATCCTATTCTGGACTTCTTTATGCAGGTCCATGATGTGGCCATGGCAAGAGCCACATAGCTGGGCATTGTTACTAGTTTCTGATCCCTTCAGTGCTGCCACTTTAAGAGTGCTTTGTGCTCTGAGCTTTTTTCGTGCAGGATACAGCTCATGACACACGACCCCTGCATGGAGACTAAACCAAGCCATTCTTAGGCAAAGGGGAAAGGTCTATGGGTCTGGACAAAAGTACATGCTTGACCTTCTCCAGCCCTGGTCCCTCTGGTACATTCCTTTGATTGGACTAAATAAGTGCTTGATTTCTGTAGAAACCTAGAACTGTGGAGGTGGGAAGAGACCCTTGAGATCATCAAGTCCAACTGCTTGCCTAAAGCTCACAACTCCACCATTACTGCTAAACTATGTCCATGAGCATCATATCTATACATCTTTTAAATACTTCCAAGCATGGTGACTTTACCACCTCCCTGGGCAGCCTGTTCCAGTGCCTGAGAACCCTTTCTGGGAAGAAATTTTTCCTAATACTAAACCTGAACCTCCCCTGGCACAACTTTAGGTTGTTTCCTCTTGTCCTGTCACTTGCTGCATGTGAGAAGAGATCAACCCCCACTCCACTCCAGCCTCCTTCGAGGGAGCTGTAGAGGGCAATGAGGTCTCGCCTCCAACCTCCTTTTCTGAAGACTAAACAACCCTAGTTCCCTCAGCCAGTCCTCATCAAACTGGTGTTCAAGGCATTCCACCAGCTTGGTTGCTCATCTTTGGACATGCTCCAGCGCCTCAATGTCCTCAATTTTCTGAGGCAATCCTCTTTCCTTGCCTTACAAGGCCTTGCTTTAACCTTGGTTGCTATTGTGATAAACCCAAACCCTATTTTCTAGCTACAACGGTGTTTCTCTGCTCTGAGGCTTTTTGTGTGCTCCTTGTGCTTCTGTTTAGCTCAGCCTTCAGGGCCACTGTGAAAGAGCAGCCACCTCTCCCCCTTCCCACAAGGCAGCCTCTGTTGTGGTGGGACTCTGCCAGGGCTGGATAGCTCCTGGGGGGAGGTGTGCAATTTCTGGGGGCCACCAAGCACCAAAGTGTTCCTGAACCAGGTCTGGCTCAGCATATCCCTCATTGAAGCTGGAGCCTGTTTGCTCTGCTGTGTGAACACACCATAAAGCAGAGAGCTGGGGTTGTTCGCTCAGTGTGCTGGGCTGGCACCTGCTGCCCCCGCACCTAAAGCAAGGGGAAAGGACAATGAAGGATGTGACTGTCACCTTGAGAAATACATGAGCACTCTCCCCTCTTCCCCTGTCCCTGAACTCTGGGGTTGTATTTCATCACATCCCAGTGATCGGAGAAAGTTTAACCTGCAGAATTATGTGCTACAAATGACAACCATTTTCCTCTCAAGGTGAAAGACTTAGAGACAGAGAGAGAGAGGGAGAAAGAGAGGCCCAGTTTCCATGGCAACCCTGGGAAACTTGCACACCAGAGGAAAATGTCATTTTCCCCAAAAAGACAAAACTTCATGGACAAGTGGTATGGTACATCAGGAGAGGAAGTGGAAGTCTGAAAATGAAAAGCTCATTTGCATTTATAGTTCTGCACTTCATTTTCTGGTTACAATACCCAGTTGTGCACAATCTAGTGGGGAAAATGATATTCAACATTTTGGGTGAATAATGTAGATTAAGATCAAGTTGAGCCAGAAGCAGTTCTTTGTGTCAGACTTGCGCTTGGAGGGTGGGGTGGATCACAGGGGTGCATGGATTCTGCTTTAGCTGGGTTAGTGCTGCTACACCTGAGAAATCAGCTGGCATTTTACACCCTCTAACAGACCTTGAGAAGTCAGAATATGTCCAGAACTGTTGAGATTCCTGCCACAGCTCACAATTTCAGCATGTAAAGTTATACCTCCTAGCTTCCATGCTACCTTTGATACCATCAATCACCATCCCTTGTAAGCCACATTGCAGAGGAGAGGGTTTTATGATGAGCATTAGCGTCGTAATATAGCAAAGAGCATTGTTAATGAAGCGTGGAAAAAGAATAAATTCAGCTAATGGGTAGATGTGTCAAATTTCAATTAGGGCTATGCTGGAAAGAGAAAGAGAGAGACGAGCATACAAATGAAACCTTTGACCTTCAGAGTAAAGGGAGAAAAACCTGAGAGAAAAAGGGGGATGTTCAGAGATTTTTCCTTGCTGAATGGTGAGAAGTCTGAGCAGAAACTCTGTTTTATCTTTGATTACCACTATATAAGGGATCACACCAAAAATGCCATTTGGATTCAACTGGTATACTGCCAGTTACATGCTTGTGCTATTTACTGCGTGGGAGAGAGACAAAGATTGTGAGCATTTTATGGTGACGGAAGACAAAACCTCACCTACATGAAGCCCAGGCAAGGAAAAATTAAACCTTCTCTTTCCCTGTGTGTGCAATGCAATTGGGAAGATCCTCCTTCTTGCTCCTCTTAGGCTTTGAGACAGGTCTGAAGTGATTCAGAGTGTGCTTTAATGCATAATCTGATGAGCCTGGTTTCTGGATACAAAGAAACAGCAGTGGGAGGGGTTGCAGCAGAGGCGCAGCTGAACAAGCTGCAAGGTTCGGATGCAGTCCAAGGCACCTGAGAACTGCTGGTTTTATGTTTGTATCCCTAGCAGAGAGAGCAATGGTTCAGACATACAGCCCTGGGTTCATACAGGTGCCATCACACCCCTGCATGCAGGTGATTTAATAGCATTTGCCCAGCTTGAGTTAATAGGCCAAAATTGCCATTAAAGATACATAGAGACTTATAGATGTATATGTCAGGGTTTAATTCAGCTCATTTGTCTGCATGTGGAGTAAGGCTCTGCTCCCAGAGCACTGTGGCTTGTGGGAAACTCCTAAGACCTGAGCCCAGGCAAGAATCAACCTGCAAAAGGGAGCTGACTTCTTGAGCACCGTTGCCCTTGCAAGAGCTATCACACTGATGCCCTTCTGACTCACTGGCTGCTAGAGAAAGGTCCTTCCCTGGATGCTTGTCCCAAGAAGTTTGGCTGCTGCTTGTGCCTATGGTGCCCCACATAGATGCCTGCTCACCCCTTGCCCTCAAAGGGACACCTCAAGTCTCTTTCCCTGGGCACAGTGTCCTGCAAGGGTGGGTCCAACACACCAAGGAATTGTTTCACAATGCTTCTGTGATGATGTGAGGCTGTGTTTCAGTTGTAGTGTTGGTGCAGCTCTTCTGTGTGCTGCACACCTGATGCAGTGCTAGGGCAGACACCTCTGCATGTCCCCTCAGATTCAAAGGCTAGGCAGCAAGCCACTACTCACTGCCAGTCTGGCAAAGAAACAGAGCCCATTTGTATTATTTCTCTCATGATCATAGAATCAGAGACTGGTTTGGGTTGGAAAGGACCTTAAACATAATCTAGTTCCAATTCCTGCCATGGGCAGGGACCCCCCCTGCGAGACCATGTTGCTCAATGCCCCATCCAGCCTGGCTTTGAACACCTTTGAGTGCCAAAAATAGTTGATCTCTTGGCTGGGAAACCAAACCTCTACAGATCTCTCTAGGCTTGAGTTTTCTGATGAAATTTCATCATTGTGAGGATCTCCATTATCTTTATTTTGCCTCCCCTGACCAGAGAAGCCTCTGGTCCTTGATGGTGCAAGGCTTTCCTCTCATCTCCAGACACCCCTTTGATCTTCCCCTTTGGGAGTCTACCTGCTCTGTGGGTGTATGCAGTCAATTTACACTCGGTACGGTGCTGTACTTCTAGTCCATTTCAGTGCAGGAGTCAACATTATGCTGTTGTGTAGTAAAATCTGGAAAGTGATGGGGAAAAGGAATCTCTAGGTCTTGAGGATGCTTCCTTTCTTGTGTCAAACAATCCCAGGCTCACCAGGAGGAGCCCATGTGGGCCTGGTGTCTTCTGACCAGGTCTTTCAGCTCTAGGGTTTGTTTTCCAACTACAGATTTTTCAAAGCTCGCAACCCCTGCAGGCCAAAGATTGGCTTTGCAGTAAGCCCTATCAAATGCCTGCTATCAAAAGGGTGTGTTCCATGGAGGGTTGTGCTGCTCTTCAGCAGCTTATGAATTGACTCAAAAAAAAGTGGAATTTATCCTTCATTCAGAACTCCTAACATTTTTTTCCCAGGAAGTTTTGCCCTGTGACAGGTAGCTCCAAAACATTGGTGTGATTCTTAGTGTTTGATCATGGAAGTATGGAAAGCAAACTACCTTGTTGAGCTGTATGATATCTCTTCTGCTTCATGCCTGACTGATGCATGTCCCCATAAGTAGCTAACACAGCAGCATTTTTAAATGACAACATTTGCTTTGACAGATCCTGCAGCCTGAAAACCTGCCTTCTCCTTCTGGTTGTGCATATTTAAAACTGTTGGCTTTTTTTTCTTCTTGTGTATTTACTTTTATTCAGTGGTTAGAAAGAAAATCTTTTCAGTAGAGCAGCTTCTCTGGTATAATGAACATCTACATTATTTCCAACTCTATTGATTTGGTTTAGTAGCATAAATGGGTCACACTATTGTTATTGGATAAATATTACCCTGTGGAAGCATATTTCCAGTGCTAATATTCTCATTTACAGGCTGGATAAGGAGTCTTCTGTGAACCTGCTCCAATATTTACTTTCAGCTTCTGGTTAAGTAAACGTTCTTGCCAGAAAACTTGTTCAGTAATGTGTTCAGGGAATGCAAATATGCCAGGAAAGCTACAGCAGCATATGCAATGGCATTTCTTCATCAGGTGAAAATGTATCAAGCTCTGTGTGAAATGAAAAAAGTCAGATATGGTCCATATAGGGCACAGTCAAAGTCAAAATCAGTTTTATCAATCTCAAATATTACACATCAAAGTTGTTGTATTTATTGGGATTTCTGCCATCACTCTCTCATTTTTAAAGCCACAGAACATGTTTACAGGTTTTTTGCTATGAAGGTGGTGAAATACTGGAATGGATTGCCCAGAGAAGTTGTGGAAATGTTTAATACCAGGCTGGATGAGGCTTTGAGCAACCTGCTCTAGTGGCAGGTACACTTGCCCATGGCACGGGGTTGGAACTAGATGATCTTTAAGGTCCCTTCCTACTCAGGCCATTCTATGATTCAGTGACTTTAGAGGTGGGTTTTTTGCTGTAGTGTTTTGAACCATGGAAGTGTAGCCCTATCTTTGGTCATTTGTGACCAAACCCACAACAAATAGAGGCTTTCTTCAAAAAGAAAGCCCCACATGAGCCAAGGTTCTTCAGGCATTGCAGTGCTCAGACACTTGCCAAATTGCTCAGGAACATCTGTGGCCAGATACAGTCTGTGGATTGCATTGGAAAATGAGCTCACCTGGCTCACATCATCACAGGACATCATCACATAAAGCTGCAGGTGAGATCCAGCACTCTATTACAAACCCCAAGTTTCCAGAGTAGCACTTTGGAATGTGGGTGCTGCAGAGCCCTGACCCCTCCCTGTCCCCTCCACTCTGCCTGCATCAGCATTCCCCAGTGAGGAATTAGTCCCTGTTCAAGCAGATTGTTTGAAAGCAGGCTGAAGCTTCAGATACTATTTTTTCTTCTCCACAAGCAGAAGAGATGATCAGATGGGTGCTACATGCTCTGTCCTGGTCGCCAAAGTGTTCTTGTTGCAATCAGTGAGGGACACCTTGACCCTCAGCTGCATCCCATTTCTCTCTTGCCAGTCAGGATGGAGATTTGCCCTCCACACCAGCTGTGGATTTCCTTGCTGATTAGAAACAATATCTAATGCAGTATAAATCTGACACTGGGGTGCTGTCACCAGACATAGAGACATTGCTCAGGGCTTTAGAAAGAGTTGTTGGTGAACTAGAGAAGAAATTACCCTGCTTTAATTTAGGTCTGGATATGTGCACTGCACCAGCATGTGCGGAGTCAGACAGATCAAATGCAGGAATCTGTGGCCAAAACAAAGGATTTCAGCACAGTGTTTACATTTTACATCTCTAATCTTGCCCCTGTGGTGCAGATTTTAAGCTTCCATCAGCAAAAAGAGGACAAGTATGTCTATCTTCAGGGACAAAATGGAGGGCTTAGGAAATTTAAAAGGCTGGAAAAATGAAAAGTATGACAAGTCCTTCTCCCACTCAAGGGATTTTTCAGGACCTCTTGCTGTTTGATGCAATATGGATTCCTACAATACATTGTTAGGAGAATGTCATAAAACATAGATTAGTGATTGCTGCATTTTCACCCTTTTGATGTGCCACTTAATGAGGTGTGTGCTCTTTACTACTTGACATCAAAAAGACAACTGCTGGAGTTTTTCACATATGCATCAAATGGTTTTTTTGTGTTAATGGGTATAATCATCTAGGCAAAAGAATGATGCTTTTATATCATCTGGTTCACAGCTAATTTGAGTGTCTAGTGCCAGTGTTTACTCACTAGAGGGAAATGAAAATCTATATGGAGGTTCTCCAGCCCCTGACCATGCTACTTCCCAGTCCCAAATCAAAGGGAATGAGAGCTTGCTTTCAGGGAGTTGGATAAAGTTTGGCATTCAAAGAAGAAATGCCTCGTTATCTGTGGTACCAGCAAAGGGCAGCAACCAAGGTGGAGCTTAGCTTTTGTTTAGCTTTCATTAATACCATTCATTTAATGAAAGCTAATGAAAGCAGTGTTAAAGCAGGGCTTATCCATTTGCTGCTCTGCCAACACTGCTGGAACACAGAATGGAGAGAAACTGAACCTGGACACTTGGAGAGAGTTGCATGCTCCCACCCCTCTGAGATTTTCCATTCCCTGTGACCTCCCAAATGAAATTTAAACATGGTTTATTGATGAGGTATGAAATAGGATGTGTCTTGTTTGTCAGCAGTTGTGTGGACACAGCAATTGGACTCCATTAACCAAATCTTCTCTCTGACCATTCAGTGATGCTGCAGATACTTTTGTCCAAGGTTTGGCTAGTCTGTTGGTGTTTAAAAAGAAGGATCATCCTTCAAGTCTGTTCTGTGCAGGGACAGCACTGACCAGGAGGAGGACCATGCATTAAAATACCTACTGGCTAGGCATGAAAAAACTTCATGGCTAGTGGTCACCATCAGACTGGTCACACCACAGACTGACAGGTCCAAAGCAAATCTTTGTGAAACCAAAATCTTCCTATTACTGATGTTAATGATAGTCATATCCATGTTTCTCTGAGCCCATGCACATGCTTTTGAACATGGCCAGCTTACTTTTACTTATCAGCTTTCATTTTACTCCATGTCCTCCTCTTTACAGGGTCCAGCATTTAACAGTGTATGGTGTGCCTATAAAGTGAATGGAATTACCCTGAAAGCACTTCACAAAACACTGGTTGGGTGGCATGTTGGAAAGATGTTCAGCTTTTCTCAACAGCTGATTTGCTTCTGCAGGTAACCATCATTCTGAAATCACACCACAGGTATCTTGAGCAGGTTTTGTCTCACAGAACAAATTACCTCCTAGAAAGACCAGGATGTTGTCTGGCTCTGCTGCTAAAATGGTTTTGTTTCACTGGAAACATCAGGAACAATGCAGTGTCTCAGTTCAGACAACTTATATTATTGATGATGCCTCTGTACAAACATAGACACCTGTTAAGTGTTGGGAGAAGAAGAAGAAACTTCCCACCTTTGAAATCTGTGTTCCTATGGCCTTCAAGCAGTATTTTTAATTGTCAGTTGGCTACAAGCACAATGTCGAGGCCACTGTCTTTGACTCCTTGCCAAGTTTCCTACCATGGAGGGATTATTATTGTCCTCTTTTTTTGTGGGCTTTAGTGTGGCTTGAACAAGTGTCCCAGCAGACAGCAGTGTTGCCTTAAAGTGTTGGGAGTTTGCATGGAGAAAGCTTTCTACCAGACATTCCTAAAACTCACTCTTTTCTCTTACAACTATTCACTTGAACACAACATGGGCAAACTGCAGGATGTCTCCCAAAACAAAGCTCTAACAAGCATGGATTTCAACATTCATTCCTGCACGTTGTTGCATTTTAGCAACCTGTTCTTCCTTGTACCACTCAGTCATTCGGTGCTTAGCCTAAAGACATTTTAGAATTATGATTTAAAAGACAACTAAAGAAAAAGAAAGTTTGATGTTACGATGAAAACTAATGCTAGTGTCAAGGGGCAGGGCTGAGCAGGACACTAGATGGGTAGCAAAGGCTCTCTGTGAATCCCTCTGCCTTCCCAAAGGAAAGAGAAACAGAAGAAGGGAGAGAAACTGACAGGGTGGGAAACCAGCTGGGATGGAAAGAAGAACAATCCAATGAAATAGAGACAAAGAGACACAAACCAATATGGAACCCATCCCCCGATGGCAATGATGTCACTGTCAACACTAATGCTGTGGGCGGGCACTGGGGAAGGTCCAGACTGGACTCAGCAGCAGAGGGCAACTGGGTTGAGGAGCTGGATTATATAATTTGATTTAGGAACTCATGGATTGGGACTGAAGGCAGAACAGACAGAGTCCTCCTCGGACTCCAGATGTTGAAGAAGAGGCTTGACCCTGGTGATCCTGCAGCTTCATCTTGAAGATGACATCCATGGGATGGAATCCCTTGCTGGTCAGTTGAGGGTCACCTGTTCTCTCTGCTCCTCCACACACGTGCCACCTCTGACTTCCTGTACCCAAACAAGGAGCCAAAATTTATCAGTGTCCTTGGCCTCCAGCCCAGCCCTTGGCAGGAAACCACCCCATCAAGTTCTCACTGCTAGCAGCAGCCCCTGGCTGTGCAAACCTGCAGAAAGTGCCTCACTGGGCAGAGACTGAGCTGAGAAGTCACAGCACTGAGAAGATTCAGTTCTGTCTAGCTCAGTGCAGGACTTGGTAGATTTGAGGCAGAAGCCCATTCTTCCTGTGGACCTCAGACTAACAGGTGGGTTTTCAAGAGTTTTTAAATATATCTCTGAAGATTTAAAAATAGTTTTGTACCAGAAGGCAAATACAGAGCAGCTTCCTCCATGCAGCTTATCTTTCACTTGGCAATAAATAGTGTACGGCTGAGGGAGTTTTGATATAGTTTGGCCTATTTATTCTGTTACACCTGAGTGGATTGCTTTAATGCAGGACTGAGAGATGAGCTCCCACTCTGGAAGGTCATTCTATGGTGATGAATTCTCATCTTTTTCTTCTCCTGGATCCTGAAGCACAGCTTTCTCAGCCTGCAGTGCTATCAATAGGCAACTGCAGGGAGAGGGAAGCGCTTTGGCTTCAGGCTTGCGATCTGTGAGGCACAGGCAGCCAGTGGACCTTCCCTGTTATCTCCTGGGAGGCTGACATGGCTTTATCACACAGAAGGCTTCAAAACAGATCTTTTTCCTGTGACTTTCTACTGCTAACCTCACTGGGAAAGGTGACATTTAAAGCTTCATACCATTTTCTGTAATATTGCTTGAGATATTTTTTCATCTTCTTCTTTTATTTAGCCTATTTTTAAATAAGCATTCTATATGAATATTCTCTGGGCAAAGCAAACTTGAGAGAAAAGCATGAGGCTGGTTCTTTTTCCTGGAAGATTCTATCATGTAACAACCATATGGAGCTGCAATGACCTCCAACTAACAACTTATTTACCCCATGTTCCACTTTCTAAGTATAAAAGAATACTCTGCAGGTAAGACATTGAGCTTCAACTGAATTGGAAATTAAGCTGAATCTTGGGGACTCAGGTCCTTGAGTTGTGTATTGGTTGAAGTTTGTCATTATTAGTGCAGTCCCTCAAGAACACCAGTAAGAAGTCTCACCAACCTGTTGTTTGAAGTAGAGGGACAGAAGGGGAAGGTGTAAACCTCCCACGGGAGTCTTCAAGTGAAGTAGGTGGGTTTGCAAAGTAGGAAACCTCCTGTTCCTTTCAAAGGAGGGACCTTGTGGAGGCTGACTGATCGTGGCATCGATATTGATCTGCATCTGGGCTTCCAAGAAGAAAAGCCTCATCTAGCATAGCAGAATTTTAATCTTCAGATGTGTTTGTGGAAGCTAAGCTGGCATTAGCAGATGGGTTCTCAGTTAGTTCAGCTTTCTGTGTTCTTCCCCTTCTCTCTGTCAAGTGGAAGGGGACAGTCTCTTTTTATCATGTCCTGTGATAGGTCAAGGGGCAATGGATACAAACTGGAACGCAGGAGGTTCCACCTCAACATAAGGAGAAAATTCTTTGCTGTGAGGGTGCTGGAGCCCTGGAGCTGGCTGCCCAGAGAGGTTGTGGAGTCTCCTTCTCTGAAGACTTTCAAGACTCATCTGGATGCATTCCTGTGTGACCTGCCCTAGGTGATCCTGCCTTGGCAGGCAAGGGTTGGACTCAATGATTTCCAGAGGTCTCTTCCAACCCCTACCATTGTGTGATTATTTGAGGTAGGTAAAATAGCTTTTATTTAAATCTCGGGGAGACAGGTCCCTGGATTGTGTGTTGAATGAAGTTTGTCATTATTAGTAAGTAAACTAGGTTTTATTCAATGTGTCTTCATAAAGACAGCCTGTGGTATTAAGAAATGTCATCTAATACACAGATAACTGAAGGTGAATTGTCTATGAATTCCTCTTACAGAAACCCCTTCAAATGGTGGCAATAGCCCAATAATTCTGATAAAGAAGCTGAAAAGCAATTATTGAGCAGTGAGATGGTTACCTACCACCTGAAGGCATAATTCTGTAAGACAAATGCACATGGATTTTTGACAAGTGATAAGATCACAATCTACCCAGAAGATAACTCTCCCCTCTTACCACTTTACAGTAGCCTTCCTTGTTTGACTGTTGTCATTCAACTTCTGCACTAGATGGAAAAACTAGTTTTGGTGAAGGTAAAATACCTGAGAGCTTACCTAGGCTTTCTCTTTTAGAAGTTAAAGCTCTTTGTCCTTATACTTCCCTACAAAATCAGAGAATCCCAGAATCACAGACTGGTGGGGGTTGGAAGGGACCTCTGGAGATCATGTAGTCTAATCCCCCTGCTGATGCAGGTTCACCTAGATCAGGATGGACATGAACACATCCAGGAGGGTTTGGAACTTCTCCAGAGAAGGAGATTCCACAGCCTCCCTGGCAGCCTGCTCCAGGGCTCCAGCATCCTTACAGGAAAAATTTTACATGAACTTTCTTAATTTCAAATGAAACCTCGTGGCTCTAGTTTCTATCCATTGCCCCTAACACCACTGAAAAGAACCCAGTCCCATCTCCATGACCTCATGATTGAGAAGATCTCCTCTCAGTCTCCTCTTCTTCAGGCCAGGTCTCTCAGCCTTGTCAGAGAGATACTCCTTTGCCCTGAGAAGCTTCATGTTCATCTCTCTCCCGTAGTTCCCTGTCCCTTTTAAACTGGGGAGTCCAGAACTGGACACAATACTCCAGGTGTGACCTCACTAGGGCAGAGCAGAAGAGAACCTTCCTCAACCTTTTGGTCACACTCTTTTTAATGCACCTCAAGGGACTATTGACCTTCCTTGCCACGAGGACATATTGCTGGTTTATGGTGACCTTGTCTGCTAGCACTCCCAGGGTCCTTCTCCACATAACTGCGTCCCAGCAGACCAATCCCTCACCTGTGCTGGAGCAGGATTCTACATATGCCCTTGCAGGACTCGATGAGGTTCACCTCTCCCCAGCTCTCTTTACTGTCTGGTCAGCCTCAACCAGCTGATCCACAGGCCTCAATATTCAAGGAGAAGGCCAAAGGAAATTTCCATGGACGATCCACCTTATGTTATTATGAGATAGACACTGAGCTGGCTGCAGAGGTGCTAAGCTGTACAAAAAATGAATATGGGATTTCTTACCTGATGTGAAGTGGTGCATGGATTGACATTCTCCATTTTTATTCTCATTGAATCGTGGAATTGTTTTGTTTGGAAGAGACCCTGGAGATCATCAAGTCTAAGTTCTAACCCAGCACCACCATGTCTCTTGGTACCATGTCTATGCAGCTTTGAAATCCCTCCAGACATGGGGACTCCACCACTGCCTTGGCAGCCTGTTCTGTCCTATTGAATGGGACTGAATGAGAACTGAAGGAAGTGTCACTGAAAAAGGGAAAGGGCTGATTACTGCAAGAACCTGAAATTACTCCTGCTAAGTTCTGTGCATTTATGGCCTCAAGTTGCCCCAGGGGAGGTTTGGACTGGATATCAGGGTCATCAGGCACTGGAACAGGCTGTGCAGGGAAGTGATGGAGTCCCCATCCCTGGAGGTGTTTAAAAGATGTTTGCATGAAGAGCTTAGGGCCACTGTCTAACCGCTGTGTGCAGGGAGATGCTAGGGTATGGTTGGATTCAATGATCTTGAGGCCTTTTTCAACCAGATGATTCTGTCTTTCTATTCTGGTAGATAGGAGCTTGGTGTTGGTAATGGTACAAGTCTGTTTATGCAACAAAGACTAAAGGCACATTTTAACAACATTTGGGTTCTAAACTTGTTTATATAAGGAAACAATGGCTTTGTGTCCCAGGTGAGATTTTAATCTAACAGAAATCATCTGCAGGAGCAGTGATTCTTTTTGATCAGGTGCTCAGCATCATTACCCTGTGTTAGGAAATGTAAAGACATGATACATAAAAGTTAATCTCTGGTGTCACATGCTCCCTACTAAATGAAAAATAATTTCACTCCTGTCAGTTGAGCTTAACCAACATTAAATTAGTGCAAATGAGTTCAGAATCAGGCCCTGAGACTGTGCAATATATGGAGGGAGAGAGAGTGAACTGTGTTATCTATCATTAAATTAATTTCCTATTTCCCCAAACTGCTCTTATTGGTACCAAGAAGACTGGATGTGTTTTAGATATGAGTATCAGATTACAGACCTGAATATGCTACTTTTGTGTAAGCCATAAATTGGACCTTGCTTTCACTGCTAGGGTTATTTAAGTAAATATATATTTATTTAAATAAATACTCCTATCAAGATATTTAAATAAATGGGAAATGATAATTGAATTACTAAAGAGAAGAGTAGCAGAACATGCACAGCTTGAAGACCTTACATTAAGGAATTGATGTACAATAGCAACCTAGACTGAGAAATCCTTGCTAATTTTTGTGTTTAGAAAGTCTTGAAGGCTAAAGCTGAATTACTTTCCTGCTGGATGAAATTCAAAGGCAACAATCCTGAAAATAATTTTGATGTAGATAGCATAGCCATACAGAAGCTCATACTCTTAGATTTGCTCTGTGTCCCAGCATGTCTGTCTGAACGTTCTTGATTATTGCTTCCTTAATTGAATATAAATTTATAGAGTTGTACATAGTTGATACATAAAGTATACATTTAAAAACAGTTTCTTAGTTCCACAGACTTGTGACAATCCCTGGAAGAACTCTGGTCTCAAACTGCTAGCCATGCAGTTAATTGTTTTTCTGTGATAATTGGAAGCCTCAACACATTTTGCTGGGTTTTTAATCAGAAACTGTTTCCAAATTAAGGACTTTGGCTCAGACTTTGTGCCTGTGCTTTGTGCTCCCCAAGAAATTAATCTTAATAGAAAACGATCAAGTAGTTGCCTGCATGCTCTGAAATCCATGGAGATTAGAATTTAAGGTGCTTATTCATGTGAAAAGCTTCACCCCAGACTGGTGTGACACAAACAAACATTCCCCATACAGAACTGCCTTGGCAAGATGGTGTTAACAGAACAACTTTCCTCCCGAAATGGGATTTCGTCCATGCAGGTACAAGTGCAGCCTCACCCAGGGTTGGTTTTGCCTTGTACTCTTGAGCCAAGGTGCCAGACCAATTGCTGCAATCAGGAATTCAAGACATTCCAGTTACGGAAAGCAAATCTCATTCTTAGTGCAAACCTTTTCTTGGGGACCCCCCCCACTCATACACTCCGCCCCAAACCCCTGATCTCTTAATTCCCAGAAGCCTTGAGAGAAGGTTTTAAAGCTGGTGGAGTGGAGATAAATGCAAAGAAAAACACTTTGAAAGCATGTTTCAAGCAAAACATTTCAAAGTGCTGCCAATAAACACTTCCATTACCACATCGCTTCATGTTTGCAAACCTCAGCAAATTCTCTTCTTTGAGAAAAAAACACTTTGGATCCCTCTGAGGAGTCACCACCTCAGCAGTCCTAACAGCAGCTGCCTGGGTGTTCAAGGGTTTAGGTTTAGAATTAAGGGAATCCTGTAACTGCTCCCTCACTTCACACAAAGGGTTTGCAGATGACCCGAGCAAGGTCTCACCTTGAACAAAACAGGGAAAAGTCACAAAAACAGGCCAAGGCGGTTTCTGTTTCCCAGTGTTGCAGATGGTGGGACAAATTTCACTGTCTCTCGGGTTTTAAGCCATAGGTGATGGGAAGAGAACCCATGAAAATATATGCTAATCAGAGGAGAGAAGATGGTATCAGAAAATACAAGAAAACAAGGCTAAAGAACAACCTGGAGGGCAGATGGAGGAAAGACTTCTGCTCTGACATTGGTCACCACCTCCCTTGGCAGCCTGTTCCACAGCAACATGAATGACTCTGGGATTAAGTGTGAAAAAATGGCTGGATCCTGCAGATGAGCCTCGAATCATGGAACCATTTGGTTGGAAAAGACCTTTAAGATCATCAAGTCCAATCATTCTCTAACTCTACCAAGGCTGGTGCTAAGCTATGTGCCTGAGCACCACATCTCTGCCTTTCTGAAACACCTCCAGGGATAGAGATTCAACCACCTCCCTGAGGAGCCTCTTTCAGTGTCTGATCCTGCCCTAGAAATCTTAGGAGACTGATTTTTTTTGGACACAATATGCACAGAAAGAGAGGTATGAATCTCCCTTTTAGGGCTCTTAGGTGTTACAGCACCGAGTGCAGCATCTCTAAATCCCACTGAGGCAGATCTCAATTCCTTATTTCTCCAAGGAGGAGACATGCTGCACCTTGACTATTTATTCTGGGAGATGTGCTGCATCAAAGGGCATGCTAGATACCACGAAAGGACTGCAGATCTGGTGCTTGTTGATGGTTGCCTTGAAAGGGAGAGAAGAGCAGCTGACCTGCTGGTAAAGTGATTTTTTTTTAGGGAAAGTCGGCAGGGTTTCTGAGAACCACAAACCAGTCAAACGGAGCTCAAAGAGGTCAAGGAAGTGGAGGCAGCAAAGGCATCACTGCTCAATGGTGCTAAAACTTAGCGTGGAAATATCTGCAGCTGACTTTTACCTCTGAAAAGAAAGGCTAGTGATGAAACTGTGACATGAGCTTAATGATCCCACTGTGAAAGAACTTCTAGAAAATTATTTCTTTTTTTGTTGGCTGCTTCTAACTCACACTTTAGAAACACATAAACAACTTACAGCAACAAAGGGCTTTTTTTTTTTTTTTTTTCTCCTGACCTGAATGTAATAATTGCTGTGCAGAACTAGAGGAGATAAGTAACAGATGGTCATTGAATGACCACATAAAGTAATCCTGCAAAGGACTCTGGTCCAGGGAATGAACAGCATGGTGCGGTTTCCCAAACTTAAGTAGGTACTTTTGAAACATGTCTCTGAACTGTTTTTAAAATGCCTCAGTATTGTGCCCACAGGGGAACCTTTTTTTTTTATATGTGTTGACATCAATTTCAGGAATGACTTTTGGCAAGCTCAGCTCACTGCACGGTACATGGTGGTGGTCATGATGATTGTATCTCATATCCATTCTGTGCAGAACTAAATCTGATTGAATTCTGAACCAAATCTGAACTCCTTCACACCCAGGAGTGTTCTTGACCCAGAGTTTCCTTGCTAATTAGCCCACCCCTCCTTAATGGTTAATTTCTGAATTTTGTACAAAACTTATTACATTTACCATTGCTACTTTCTGAATGGTAAATATTTAGTAGCCCCAGTCAATGGGTCTATGCTATTATAATGTTTTGGTGTTGTTAGAGGCCAAGAAGTCACAACACCGGACCAAGAAAATCCCTGGTGCTTTGTTCTGATCTCCAGGGCTGAAGCTCTGCAGAGTTCCGAGTGTCAAAATTTTCTAATCTTTTATTCTGCTTTACTTCCCCAGCAATACATATTCATGAGGAAGGTCATTATAGCAGCACCCAGTAGTGTGGTTCCAGTTTCAAGTGGTGGCACTGGGCCCTTTGCAGCCGTGCTCATGGAAGAGGATTGCAGAACTGAACACCGAGGTGGGGACAAGAAAGTGATTTTCTGAAACCTAATGAAACAAAAAGAGCTCTCACTAACATTATTGGACTACCAGGGGGGAAAGAGATTTCTAACTTATTTGAGTCTGTCTTCCTATTGATTTTTAAATGGGATTTTGCCTTGGGAGTATGCAGGCTGGGTGCTGCATAATGTACTTTTCAGAGTGCTGCATAGGGTGTGTGAGGATGGTGGGCTGAAAGCACGGATTCAAACAGCCTGGTCACAGAAATTCAGAGAAGAATGGGCTGGAAGACACTACAAGGAACAGGTCTGTCCTACTACAATGTCTGTGACTACTCAAAATCTTGATGACACTAAAAAACCCTTGGTGTAAAACAACTAACCAAGAAAGCTTTGGGTAACTGCGGTGCGGAACTGAGAAGCTCCTCGGTTCTTTCTCAGACCACCGGAGCCTGAAAGAGATCTGCATGGTCTGAAGTTAGCCCAAGCCTGTCCCAAATGCATGCTCCTCTCCTCTTTCAGGTTCAGGTGGCCCGAGCTGACCTAATCCAGGGTGTGCTTTTACATAACTGCTCATTCCTGCTGTTTGAAGCCCTTTTCTTGCCAGAAAATGGCCTCCTCTTTCCAGGGGATTTAAGTGACAACTTAGTTCTAATTTGTTTCCTTTTTATTTTTTTTTTTTTTAAGGAAGAAATAATTTGTCCACAGCTGACATTGTTTTTATTGGAATGTTCTGAATATTACACAATGATGCCATTCAATGAGCTAAACCGACCACCCTCCAGAGACTACTGAAAATTCAGTAACCTTGGCAACAAAAGAAAAAGCAATCCTGGTTTAGTTGTTCAAAAAGAAGAACAAGCACCCATCTGCATGTGAACATATTGTTAACAGCTTGGATTGGCTTGCTTTTATTTTCCTAATCTTATGGCTCAAGCCTACATTTCCTTCCCTTGCTCCCTTAAACATTCCAATATTACAAAATACTTTTTTTTTTCATCATAGAAAGATTGTCCTGCATTGCAGAACACAAAATGAGCAGGAAAAAGAATCAATTTTCTCTCTAAAACTGGACCAGAAAGTCTAGAAATGCTACAGGAGCCTATAGACTTGCCTATGTCCACAGAGAGTTGAAAGCTGACACTTGTCAACTGACTATAAACAGAAAATAAAAGTGTTCACTCAGGTAATTTTTCTAGCAAACCAAGCAGTCCCTCAGGATTATTTTCATATCAAGACTTTCAGAGAGTGTATAAACTCGCTCCGTTACAGTGCTTTTCAGAGTTCTGAATTTGCATTTTGAAAGGCTAAAAAGTGCATGAAGAGGTGGATAGTGTGTACTCCAGGTTAGCAATCAAGAACAGAACCATTTACTTTGAGGGTGCTGGAGCCCTGGAGCAGGTTGCCCAGACAGGTTGTAGAGATTCTACAGCCACCTGGACATTGTAATCCTGGGCAATCTGCTGTGGGTGCCCCTGCTTTAGCAGAGGGTTTGGACTGGATGATCTCCAGAGGTTCCTTCCAACCCCCATCATGCTGGCATGCTGCGATCCTGTGATATTCCCTTCAAGGCTGAAATCTGGTATAGCTCCCAAGGCTAAGAGACAAGGTGGTGATTTTGGACAGTGCTCCCAAAGAGTATCTGGGGATAGTAAGGAAAGGCTGGATAGCTGTGTGCCCTGGCACCCAGCATCCTCAAGGTCACTGGTGCTCTGCTGGGATCTGTGGTTGAAAATTGCTCTTACATTTGGCTGCCTGAGTTTTTGTGTGTGCCTTTGCTTCTGCAAATCATCCCACAGTCCTTCCCTTTGTTCATTTCAGGAACTTGAGGGAGTAAGTTCAGGCCATCTAACAGCAAACTATAAAAAGTGCTGGGTGTTGTCTTTTTTGTAAGGTTGTGGAATAATTTCTTTCTCCAAGCTAGTGATAATATGGATTTGGAGCACAGCTTCCCCAGATTTATTTAATAAAAGGTTACCATTCTTCTCCAAGCAGAAACAAGCAGAGAAAAGAAAGCTCTTCTCCTGCACACAATGGAAGGTAGGATTATAGAATAAATGCAAGGGAGATAAAAAAGGTGAATCAATTTGAATGACCTTTATTCAAGCTTCATTGAAACAAATGAATAAAGTGATTTATCCCCTGGGAAATAAAGCAGAAATAAGAAAATAATTACTAAATAGCAAACTAAAGGGGGAAAAAAAAAGGTAATTGCATTGAAAAAGATTTGCCAAGGTTTCTTAGTTTAAAATTAAAAATAGCTAAGAGTATGTTAAAACGTGGATAAATTAAAGCTAAGCAAACACAATAAAGCACTCAGATAGCTAAACTGGGAGTAGGACATAGCATGCTCTTGCAGCTGAGAAATGGCTTTGCCTGTTTGCACCATTAAGCTTCTAAAATTTAGTCCTCCTACCTTATGGATCAACTGGTTTAGAGATTAATTGGCTCTATAATCCTGTGAGATGCTGGGTTTATATTCTTCACACAAGACAGGACCCTAAATATTCCTTGGCAAAAAAGCAGGTAAGTGGGGTTTTAATGGAGTCCCAAACCATAGGTGTGGGGCTCAAGTGTAAGAGGGTTAGGACTTGATGATCATGGTGCACAGCATCCCCAGATAGACTTTCAAGTGTCTGATTGCGCAAAGCAGAAAAGTCTCTGAGCCAAGTTCACAGAATCACAGAAAGGTAGGAGCTGGAAGGGACTGCTAAAGATGACAGAATCACAGGATGTTAGGTGTTGGAAGGGACCTTGAAAGATCACCTAGTCCAGCCCCTGCCAGAGAAGGATTACCTAGGGCAGGTCACATGGGAATGCATTCAGGTGGGTTTTCAATGTCTCCAGAGAAGGAGACTCCACAACCTCCCTGGACAGCCTGCTCCAGGACTCTGGCACCCTCACACTGAAAAAGTTTTTCCTTATGTTCATGTGGAATCTCTTTGGCTCCAGCTTGCACCCACTGCTGCTTGTCCTATCATTGGACATCACTGAGCAGAGCCTGGCTCCATCCTCCCAACACTTGCCCTTCACATTTTTATAAACGTGAGTCACCTAGTCCAGCCCTCTCTGCCAAGCAGATTCATCTAGGGATGTTTCCAGGTAGGTTTTGAAAGTCTCCAGAGAAGGAGGCTCCCCAACCTCTCTGGGCAGCCTGCTCCAGTGCTTGGTCACCCTCAAAGTAAAGTTTCTCCTTAAACTTCCAAGTGCCCCAAGACATCCTCTCCAGCCCAGGTGCACCAACAGCTCTTGCAGGTCCTGGGCACACGTCCACAGCCTTTGCTGCTTGTGGCCAGCTGAACACTTCTTCTCGCCATGCTGCACATCATTGCCTTGCCGTGGTGGGCAGGATTTTATGTGGTATTTTCCCTCCAGATATTTTTCCCTATGATTCAAATCACCCCCTTGATTTCACGAGCTGCAATGTAGCTTTGTTTGTTTGTTTGTTTGTTAAGCTTAAAACTCCTATCTTGGCCACCTTTTGATATGGCAGCCAATCACCTGAACCCACGAATTACATGGTGAGAAATTCCTGCTGGTGCACAGGTTCCTAGAGTCATAGATTTAAGCAAAGTGATGGAATTTGGCAGCTTTCCTCTCTAAGCAAGATTATGTCAGTTGCTCCTAAGTCCATTGATCCAGAGAGACAGTAATTAGTTAATTTAACGAGAAACAAAGGATTGTAGCCTGAGGAATTTACAGTACTAACAAGGCAGGTTATTATCAGAAGGTATTTCGAATAAAAAGCTTCAATCAGCCAACAAGAATATTGTCCCTTGATTAAAAAACCAGAGCGTCCTTTGTGGTTATCACCACAGGACAGACTAATGCTGGAAAATCTCCTGCCCTCACAACGGTGCCGGCTGCAGTCATGAAGTGTCTGCTTTCTTTGAAGAGCAGTAATAGGAAATCACCTTTGTGACCATCTTTGCAGGGTGCAACCATGTCCATGGATGGTTTTGGTTCTTCTCATTACTTCACCACCAGTGAGGAAATTTGCATCATCAGTTTGCTGAAATTCAGTGGGACCTGCCCCTGGGGAGGAAAAACTCCCTGCAGCAGTACAGGTAAGGGGTTGATCTGCTGGAAAGAAGCTCCAAGAAGGAACTGGGAGTGCTGGTGGACAACAAGTTCCCCATGAGCCAGCAATGTGCCCTCTTGGCCAAGAAGGCAAATGGTCTCCTGGGGTGCATTTGAAGAGTTTGGCTAACAAGTAAGAGAATGTTCTCCTGCCCATCTACTCTGTCCTAGTGAGGCCACACCTGGAGTATTGTGTCCAGTTCTGGGGTCCCCAGTCTGAGAGGAACAGGGAACCACTGGAGAGAGTCAAACAGAAGCAACAAAGATGTTGAAGGGCCTGGAGCATCTCTGTGAGAAGGAAAGGCTGAGAGAAGTGGGGCTGCTTAGCATGGAAAGGAGCAGCCTGAGAGGAGATCTTCTCAGTGCTCAACAAGAGCTAAAGGGTGGGGTGCAAGAGGATGGGGCCAGACCCTTGTCAGTGGTGCCCAGTGCTAGGACATGGCAACAAGGGGCACAAAAAGGAACCTAAGAGGTTCCACCTGAACATAAGGAGAAAATTCTTTGCTGTGAGGGTGCTGGAGCCTGAGAGGTCATGGCATCTCTTTCTCTGGAGAGATCCCCAGAGGTCCTTTCCAACCCCTACCAGTCTGTGATTCTGTGACTTTTCTGGTAGTGCCTGACTGCTGCGGTTGCCATGTGGGGTAATGTAGTGGACAGGGGAATTTGGACTGGAAAGGGAGATTTGCTGCTCAGTAAAATGGTCCCCAGAAGTAGTGGCTTCAGAATCCAGCCAGCTTAAGAATCCAGCTTGCTTCAGAATCTAGCCAACTGCATAAAATTCCCATCACACAAGCAGTAAGTCAGTTTACACATGTAAATACAAGGCCGTCTCTTACATTTCTCTTTGCTTACATAAAATAGACATTAGAGTATAAAAACATTGTGATTAATTTGGGAATTAGTTGGCTGGGTACTTAAACAATTCCCACACCAGGATAAGAAGAACTATTTAACTAAAAGGAAAGTCACTATCTGCTCTGAGGAGGCTTTAAAAGATGATTTAAATCTTATAAATATTGAAAGGCCTGCATAGAAGCTAATGGATTTTAAAGGAAAAGCAAAACAACAACTTGTTTATGAGAAGCAGCATCTTATCTTCTCCTAAACCGTGTAAATAAAAGAGTAAATCCAGTCTTGTGACTATGTTTTGAACATTCCCTGTGTTGTACTAGGTTGTGACTCCACTGAGATGCAGTTGGGATTTTGTTAAGAAGAGGATGGACCTATTTCAGGTTGAACAGGTAAAGTGCTCTATAGGGACATCTCATGGCCTTGAAGAACCAAGGTGAGGATGCATCTTTCTCATCCTTCCCTTTCTTTGATGTAAATAAGAGACCCTGTCCAGTGCTGTGCCCACTTTAAATTGTGGTTGCCTGAGAAGACCTTCGTGGTCTAAAGGAGCAGGCATGATATTCCTGGGGGGCAGTTAAAAGAGAACTTGACATTTCAGTAACTTCGTTAATACATCTACACGGTGCAATCATGTCTGTCTCCTCCACTGTGTGCTTGAGTGTATCTTTGCACAGATACTTGTGCATTTGTAGCTGAGCACAAGGTTGTGGTGTGCTGCTGCGTTAGCTAGGACCTCACACAGCATGTCTTGGCCACTCCTGCTGGATCACAACAACCCAATGCAATGCTACAGGCTTAGGGAAAAGTGCCTGGAAAGCCACCCAGCAGAAAAGCACCTAGGGGTGCTGGTTGACAGCCAGCAATGTGGCCAAGAAGGCCAGGAGCATGCTGGCCTGGATAGGGAATAATGTGGCCAGCAGGACCAGGGAAGTAGTAATTCCCCTGTACTTGCCACTGGTGAAGCCATACCTTGAGTACTGGGTTCAGTTATGGGCCCCTCACAAGAAGGACATTGAGGTGCTGGAGTGTGTCCAGAAAAGGGCAGCAAAGCTGGTGAAAGGTCAGGAGAAGAGGTCTGGTGAAGAGCAGCTGAGGGAACTGGGGCTGTTTAGTCTGGAGAAGAGGATGCTGAGGGAAGACCTCATTGCTCTCAACAACTCCATGAAAGGAGGCTGGAGTGAGGTGGAGTTAGTCTTTTCTCCCTAGTATCAGGTGACAGAACAAAAGAAAATGGTCTGAGACTGTGCCAGGGGAGATTGAGGTAGGAGATTAGGAAAAATGTCCTTCCTGCAGGAGTGGTCAGGAACTGGAACAGGCTGCCCAGGGAGGTGGTGGAGTTGCCATCCCTGGAGATTTTCAAGAAACAAGTGGGCATGGCATTTCAGGACATGGTTTAGTGGCATTGATGGTGTTGGGTTGATGGTTGGGCTTGATCTTAGAGGGCAATAATTCTATGAAAGCTACAAAATCTATATTCACAGGAACCAATCAAACCCAAACATCTGTCACTTTTATCCTTTTTGAGTGAAGGCTGCACCTACATGCACATTGTCCACTTGGTAATTAATCCTGGTCACAAAGACAAAACCATGACTTGCATGCACTGTGAAGATAAAACAGTGCTGGTGTGCACCATGCCTATCTATGAGGAGAAATATGTCCTTGTTAGTGCACCCCTTGAATCTGTAGAAAGGCAGAGGTGATGTTTGTGGTGTGGGGTTTGGTTTGGTTCTGTTTAAATAAATCTCAGGGAACAAGAAACCTCAGCTGAAGGAGATTCTGCAGAAATCCTGCCTTAGCAACACTGTTACCATGCACAAGCAGTACATCAAACCTTACTCCACTAAGAGACTGTGTTTGAGAGGGGAATAAAACTTTATTTTATTTTTGACTAAAGATAAGGTGCTTGCAAATGTTTCCCTCACCTCTAAAGATACTGTGAGCACAATTTGAATAGAATCAGGACTCAATATAAACTCAGAATAAAGCCTGTGCTACAAAAGCAGATAGCTGGTGGGTCCTCAGATACTGATCTTTGCTGTGCAAAGCCTGTTTCTGCCATTATTGCATTGGGAGAAACAGAGCATTTGGATTTGATTCCAGAGAAACAGGAGTAAAGAGCACAATAGCAGGCACAAAGGAAGAGCTGCTGTAATAAAGGAAGAGGGCATATGAATGGAGAAGGCTTCTGGCAGCTTCATAGAATCACAGAATCATTTTGGTTGGAAAAGACTTTTAAGATCATCCAGTCCAACCATTCTCTATCTCTGCCAAGTCTGGAGCTAAACCATGGCCCTCAGTACCTCATCTCTGCATCTTTGAAACACCTCTGTGGGTGGGGATTCAACCACCTCTGTGGGGAGTGTGTTGCAGTGTTTGAGAACCCTTTCAGTCAAGAAGGGTTTTTTTTAATATACAATCTAAACTTCCCCTGTTGCAGCTTGAGGCCATTTCCTCTCTTTTATCATTTGTTCCTAGGAAGAAGAGATCAACCCCCACGTGTCTCCATCCACCACTCAGACAGTTGTACAGAGCCAGAAGGCATCCCCTCAACTTTCTTCTCTCCAGGCTGAACAATCCCAGTTCCCTCAGTCCTAGAGGTAGGTTTTGGGAAGCTCCTTTGTGAATATTTACAGAGAGGGACAGGACTTCAGGGCAGTCCCATACACTGGGTCTGGCTGTGGGGGTGGCAGAGATGTGCCAGGACGTCACTAGAAAGAATGGAGGTCATTGATGCCTGTGCATCTGGGCACTGGCATCTCATTCAAGGTGCCACCCCTTGAGCAAAGTCTGGGCTCTGGGCTTGCAGGAGAGTACTCCTTGGACAAGCTGCAGCTGTGCCTCTGAGCCAGCCCCTGCTCCATCCTCTGTGGGCAGAGCAGTGGCTAGCCAAGGCTGGGATCTCCAGCGTGGCTCCAGTCCACTCTGGAGGCCAGGCTGGCACTGGCAGCCATATGGCTATCACCTAGAAGAGACCCAGACCCTGTGAAAAGAGATGGTTCAAAAATGACAGTCCTGCAAGTGGGCAAGGTGAATAGAAGAAAGACATGAAGGATGAGGAAGATGAAGGATGCACTCAGAACAATGTGCTTCTGGGAATAAATCCACTTTCTCCTCTCTCAGAAGCTCACTGAGGAGCCACAGCCTACACAGTGTTAATGACTGCCATCATGGAATAGCCTGTTTGGAAACAACCTTAAGATCATTGGGTCCAACCATAAGAAATCCTAATATCCAATCTAAACTTCCCATGGTGCAACCTGAGGCCATTTCCTCTTGTCCTGTCACTTGTTATCTGGGAGCAGAGACCAGCCCCCAGCTCTCTACAACCTTCTTTCAAGGAACTGTAGAGAGCAATGAGGTCTCCCCTCAGCCTCCTCTTCTCCAAGCTGAACAACCCCAGGTCCCTCAGCTGCTCCTCGTAAGTCTTGTGCTGCCCTTCTCTGGACTTGCTCCAGCCCCCCCCATATCCTTCTTGTTCTAAGGGGCCCATAACTGAAGCCAGTACTCAGCATGGCCTGGCCAGTGCCAAGTGCTCAGGCAGGGTGTGCTACACTGGTGCAGCTTCCAGCATTTTTTACAAACTCTGCTTTATCCTCCAAGCTGTTGCTAAGGACAAATTGTGTCACCAGGAAGCTCTATGCAAATTCTTTGCTTTTTGTGGTTGTATGTTTTTACTGACTAAAGTGTTTGTGAACTGCTGCAGGCTGCAGTGCGTGGCTGTCCCTGTGTTTATCAAACCAGCTTTGATGAGATGCACAGGGTTATAGCCTTCTGCATTTTGTCACCTGAAACAAAAGTGCTTTACAGACTCAGGTTGCACCAGGGCTGGGGATTAGATTGGATATTAGGAAAAGATTTCTTCACCCAAAGGGTGATGGGACACTGGAACAGGCTGCTCAGGGAGGTGGTGGAGTCACCATCCCTGGAGGTGTTCAAAAGAAGTTTGGATGAGAAGCTCAGGGGCATGGTCTAACAGTTGTGTACAGGGAGATGTTAGGTTATGGCTGGACTTGATGGCCTTCAGGTGTTTTTCAACCAGGAGATTCTGTGATTGTATTATTTCTGTTTCAGCAGCACAAATCCACACAAAAAGCAGACTGGGCTGCTGAGAACATAACTGTGGGTAACTGATGGTGTGAAAATGTGGCTGATCCCTTGGTAAGAGGGACCTAAGGTCTGTCACATTTACATGTTCTTGGTCACCCCATCACCATGATGCTGACAGAGCTTTGGAATTGAAGGGCAGTGCACAGGGAGGCATTTTGGTACTCAGAACTGGCCACTTTGCACCTTGGCTCTTGTCAAGGGTTAGGGCTTGGCTGGCCACTAGACAAGTGACAGACGCTCTCTATGAACCCAAAGGGAAGAGAAAGGGAACAAGTCAGAGAAACTGATGGGATGGGAAAGAAACTAAACCAGCTGGGGTGGAAATAAGAAAAATCCAATCAAATAGAGACAAAGAGACACAGACCAATATGGCACCCAACCCCTGATGGCAAGGACATCACCATGACCACTGATGCTGTGGGAAAGCACTGGATTTTTTTTCCCTTTAAAAATATTTCCAGGAGCAACTTTTCCACAGCCTGATTTGCTCTCTCAGCTGAGCAGACTCAGTGCAGGTGCAACCCAGTGGAGTTCTCTGCTTGTGTACACCCACATTCCCGACAAGGCTTGCCACAGAGGCTACCAATTACACTTTGTGTCTTACATGGCAACTGTTTACAAGAAAATTACATTGTTTATGCATTTTTGCTGCAGTTAGCAAATTATCTTAAATGTCAAGTTGCTTGGTACAGAAATAAGGGAGTTTATGCTTGGAAGCACTACAATTGTTGGTAAATTGCATTCAGCAAAGAATTACAGACATTTAAACATCATTTGGAAGGAAAACACTTTCCCAGGAGATTCATCTCACACCATAAACTACCCAAGTGAAAGCTTAGCAATTTACAAATGTCAGCAGCACAAAACCAGCCCAGCTCCTGAGCACGATTAGTCACGTGCAGTTAACGGCTTAACTAACAGTTGCACTGCGCTGCTATTGATTCCTCATTGCTTTCCTGAAATTAATTTGATAGCTGTTCATTAATCATTAATTGTGCTGCGAGCCTCAGAGGGACTCAGGAGCACTGGAGGAGGTCAGCTCATGGACTGGACCCAGCAGTTTGTGACATAATGATGAAAAGTGAGTCACATCTGTCATTCTGAGTGTAAGAGCCATCCGTAGCCATCACCCTGGGTCTCACTGCTGCCTTCAGCACCTCCCTGACAGCACCTTTTCTCCTTAAGGCCCATCCCCCACATGGGAAGATTTTCTGAGCCATCTGGAAATCTGCCCTATTACATGGCTCTGCTGCTGCTACTTCCACTCCCTCTCCTCATCTTCCCTAAAGTCTTTAGCCTTCCCTAAAGAATCCAGCTCTGGTAAGCAAAAATGCCCCATTTCAACACCCTTCTTTTCTTCATCTTTTCTTGTGTAATCACATCATCACAGAATAGTGAGGGGATGGAAGGAACCTCTAGAGATCATCCAGTCCAACTCCTCTGCTAAAGCAGGTTTGCTTAGATCAGGCTGTACAGGATTGCTTTTTCCAGTTGGGTTTGGAATCTCTCCAGAGAAGGAAACTCCACAACCTCTCTGGGCAGCCTGCTCCAGGGCTCCAACACCCTCACAACAAAGTATTTTTTCCTCAAGTTCAAGTTCACGAGGAGATATGGTCTCCTGGTCTGTTTATCATCCCCACAGAGTACCCAAAACCTGAGTGCATCATGATGAACAGTCTGATGTGTTCAACTGCTGCTTATCTGGGAAAGTGCACCAGGAGGGACTGACATCTCCTGAGGTTGTGCTGCCATTCACTGAGACCTGGACAGGCTGGAGAGCTGGGGAGAAATCCAATAAAATTCAGTAAAGGCAAGGCTAGGGTCCTGCATCTGGGGAAGAACAACCCCATGGACCAGTGTAGGTTGGGGGCTGATGTGCTGGAGCGGGACAGGAAGGATATTTTTTCCCTGTCACACAACCATTTCAGGCATGTTTCACTGTATCTTCTTATTTATATTAAAGTAAGATTTATTTTTATTTGGGTTTATTACAAAATGTGGTCATGACAAGCTATGATAAATACAGCACCCATTTTTCTTCAGCTGGGACAGCCTTACGAAGGAAAGATTGGTCTACAGCAACTCAAAATCCACAAACAGGACCTTGATGCCAACTTGCCTGGTGCCAGTCAAATCTCTGCACTCCAGGGGCCTTTTCTAACAAGTGAAGATTACGTTTGTAACAGTGTGAGAGCTATCAGCTCATAACTTCAGGGAGCTTCAGTAACAGAAGTGCCATATCAGGGATATGCAGTGTTGTGGTGGAGGAAGGAGAAGACTTATGGATGAAAGGCTTTAAAATAGGATTCCCCCTTCAAAATGCCACTTGCAGCACTGGATACACAAGGTAACATCTTTCACATGTTGTTTTGGTTTCTTTTCCATTTATCAAAATGAAACATGACATCTAATGTAAATGATATTCCCATTTAGTGCTTAATGATACATCTGCTGCACATTATGCACAAATTCTGATGGTTTGCTAAACAGATACTTTGTTTCAGTGACAACCTTTATGCCAGGTTCAAGGTTTGTTAGCTTCAGCCTACCCACAATGGAAGCTGGTGTAATTATGAGTTGTGTATTACAACAGAAAGAGCGAGTTTACCAATCCTGGATTTCTCACCAGGCTGAGTTCCAGAAAAAATATCAGTTTCAAAATGTGAAGTGCCTTCAAGAACTGTTACTCTTTTCCCTCACAGGGTAAGAATGGCATTTCATCAACAGCAAGTTGACCCAGAAGCAATTACTATCAGGATGGAAAATGTAAGAGAAAATAATCATATCTTTTTGTTAGCTTCTGGTGTGCTAGATAAGCCATGTGGACACATTCAGAATTTCATGGGATTCAGGGGTGAAAGAGCATAGAAAAGCCTATTGCTCCACTCCTCCCATCCATGTCCTATTTAGCAGTCTCTAAGTTGGGCAGCAACTCAGCAGCAAGGTAATTTTTGAAAGTTAAGCAGTGAAAAAAATATTAAATGCATTTTGTTCATTCCTGTCTAAATAAACTTTATAGTTTCTTAATTTTTTTCTCTTAGACTCTAGGCTTTTTGGAAGAAATTTCCTGAAATTTGACAGACTCAGTGGGAGTCTCAGTGGTGTAAATTATCTCTTAACATCACTGAGGCAATGATCCGAAGGAGTTAAACATACATGTTAGTGAAAAAAAATCCCAGTGAATTTGGGATTGGTGTCCTGCCTGCATATCCAAGACACACTCACTGCTTATAGTCATGGGAGTGGCTGTTGTATTGCTTTCAAAACAGTTCATGGAGATCACTTTTCTAGGGCTAACTGCACTAAGTTGACTCTGAAAAAGGAAGACCTAGATTTATAAATGAGGAAAAATCATTATTTTTCCCCTGATTTCAGTCACTTTCTAAGGCAATCAAAAGCTTGTTTGATCAAATGAGAATGAACAGTAAAGAGTCTTGCTTAACACCTTTATAAAGGATCTGGATGAGCAGACTGAGCGCTCCCTCATTCTCACTGAGGTAAATTTGCACATGCCCCCATGCTGGGTAGGAAGGCAGGAAGGCCTCTTCTCCAAAATAACTAGCAACAGGACGACAGAAAATGGCCTCTGGGTGTACCAGGGCAGCTTTACATTGGATAGTAGGAAAAATTCCTCTACTGCAAGAGTGGTGAGGCATTGGAGCAGGCTGCCAAGGGAGGTGGTGGAGTCACCACCCCAGAGGTGTTCAAGAAATGTGTACACTTGGCACTTCAGGACATGGTTTATTGGGCATGGTGTTGGTGGTGGGCTGGCAACTGGACTTGGTGATCTTACAGATCTGTTCCAATCTGAATGATTCTATGATTCTATGAATCTATGCATAGGTCCATACTTAAAATCTGCTTCTCATACACCATATGTATAATAGAGCTTTACATCATGGTAAAGAAGGTGATTTCTGTGAACTGACAATACCATAATTCTCTATAAATTTCAATGCTAGAAATTCATGCCATGACCTAAAATGGAGAAAGTTTCATGGCCATGGTTGCTTTAACCAGGCATCAGTTTAAAAGCCAGGCTGTATTTGATCGTGTTTCAGCACAAAGCCACCAAATCTGCTCAGTCTGAGGGTTTAAAAGATCAGCAATAAGTCTTTTGATAATATTTGTTTCAGAATCATCTGTCCTCACTCTGAGTTTGTATCTGGAGATTGCACATCCACAATTTTGGGACTGAACTGAAGAAAATTTTTCCTGACATCTGTTGCTTCCCTGATAAAAAGTTAAATTCCCTTTCCATTCTTAGCATCAAACCACCCTCGGTCAGGCCTCACATACTACCATGCATTATAGAGCTGCTTCACGTGGGACCAGGGGCAATGGCTTCAAACTAGAGAAGGGCAGATTGAGGTTGGATATCAGGAAGAAGTTCTTCCCTCTGAGGGTGGTGGAACACTGGAACAGGTTGCCCAGGGAGGGGGTTGAGGCTCCATCCCTGCAGATATCCAAGGTGAGGCTCGACGAAGCCCTGAATGACCTGATCTCGTTGGGGATGTCCCTGCTGACTGTGGGGAGGTCAGACTAGGTGACCTTTGGAGGTCTCTTCTGGCCTGGACCATTCTATGATCCTATGAAAATAAACCATACTGTTATGCACTTGTTACTATTAAATAGTTATAATTTTAGATCCCCAAACTGTCCGTAGAACAGAAGTAGTCAATGCTGTAACCACGTCTCCATTTTTATCTCTGAAGAGAAGTTCTCCAAAGCTTTTGGCCAGGCTGGAGCGTGGGAGGGGGCATTGCCTTCTTTCTCCATTCCCCTCACGCCTCAGCTCAATCTCAGGAGCAGATGGCTCTCTGGTCAGCACCTCAAACCTCACCCACACACTTCTCTGACAACACACTGAGCTCTTAGAGGTTGACAGCGATCCTGAGCATTCCAGGTATGTGGCCTTGTCAAAATAAGCTGACCTCTAAATGATGCTCCAAATATTAAGATACCTGAGATGCTACCGAGAGAAAGCAAAAGATTGACTTAATGTGAACCTTTCACCTGAGTTTGAAGCCTCTGCCATGTTCATATCAGGTTAAAGGAAAAATAAGAGGCAAATCATTATTTTTGATCTTACCTGTCACTCAGTGTATTTCCTCCTAAGGAAGCTGATGGCTCAGGAGACATGCCCCAGGTACCACTTTTTGGCACCTGTCCAAAAGGAGAACATAGCAATCTGTTATTCTGACAGACAGTTCAATATTTAATGAGAAATTATATATTTTTAAAATATTACCACTTTTCTAAGTGAAAACTCACCAGTCAGTTGAGAAGGTCATGCCCTTACCTACAGTCTCTAGTCCTGCCAACTTCCCTTTCTGCCACCACAATCTGTTTTCTTGTGACATCCACAGGAAGGCCCAGGATGAGCCAGTTGTGGTGAGTGTGGCCATTTCTATACAACCTGTCCTAGACTTGGGGTTTGGAGCTGGCTCCTGTCCTTTCTTCCACCCAGACCACCAAAATGATGCTGATTTCCTCATGCTGCTGCTGCCTTTGTCTCTATAGTGCACTGCTGCCATCTGAGCAGCATAGAATCATAGACTGGTTTGGGTTGGAAGGGACCTCCAGAGGTCATCCAGTCCACCCCCCCTGCAGTCAGCAGGGACATCCTCCATTAGATCAGGTTGCTCAGAGCCTTGTTGAGCCTGGCCTTGAGTATCTCCAGGGATGGGGCCTCAACTACCTCCCTGGGAAACCTGTTCCAGTGTTCCACCTAGTGGTGCAGAACTTGTTCCTAACATCCAATCTAAATCTGCTCTTCTCTCTCATTTCAAACCATTTCCCCTTGTCCTATCACTGCAGGCCTTTTGCAACAGTCTCTCTGAAGCCTTCTTGTAGGCACCCTTCAGGTACTGGAAGGCTGCTATTAGGTCTCCCCAGAGCTTTCTCCCGGCTGAACAACCCCAGCTCTCTCAGCCTGTCCTCATGGCAGAGGTGCTCCAGCCATCTGATCATTTTCTTGGCCCTCCTCTTGACCCACTCCATCATGTCCATGTCCTTCTTGTGTTGAGGGTACCAGAACTGAACACAGTACTCCAGGTGAGGTCTTACCAGAGCAAAGTGGCAGAAATCACCTCTCTCAATCTACTGGCCACACTTCTGAGCCCCCTCTCTTCTTCCACCATCCTGGTCCCACTGCTTCGTGTCAGGACATGGGGATGCTGCTTGCAGCTGAACCCCTGTGCTAATGTTTTATTTGCCTCCATTGGGCAAGGGTGGTGGAGTCACCATACCTACGCATGTTCAAAAAACGTGTGGACATAGCACTTCAGGACATGATTTTTTTGTAAGGGTGTCTAGCAACAGGACAAGGGGGAATGGTTTGAAGCTGAGGGAGAATAATTTAGATTGGGATCTTAGGAAGAAGTTCTTCAGTATGAGGGTGGTGAGACTCTGGAATAAGCTGCCCAGTGAGGTTGCAGATGTCTCCTCCATGGGCCATGTTAAGGCCAGACTGGATGAAGCCTTGAGCAGGTGAGTCTAGCTGCCCATGGTGGGGAGGTTAGAGTAGATGATCTCTAAGGTTCCTTCCAACCTAAGCCATTCTATGGTTCTATGATTTAGTGGGCATGCTACTGCTAGGTTGACAGTTGGACTCGATGATCCTAGAGGTCCTTCCCTATCTTAACTATTCTATGATTTCCCACTTACTCTGCTCCAAAATGCTTTTAGTTCTTTCTTTCCAGTTCAGCTGCCAAAGGAAGAAAGAAATATTCATTACGTTAGACACGTCCAAAGTGATTCAGGTTCTCCCCTGCATTTCTCAGCCCTGTCCTGGACTTGCATGCAACCTTCTGTAGTTATAAAAGGAAATTATCTTCACACAGATAATTCTTCACACAAATACCTTCACACAAAAATCCCCTGCTCAGGAGCAGAAGTTACATTAAAAAAAAAAAACAGTTTGGCTGTGTAAAGCACTTGATGAAAGAAAATGTGATGGGCCAAATTCCCTTCTCTCATCTGTGTACCTCCTTGGCCTGACACACACTCTGTTGAGATGAATGGAAAGACTCCCATTGATGTCAGTGGGCTGGAGATCAAGCTCTTGATGCCTGCACTTGGAGGGGCTGAGCAGAAAGCACCTTTGTAGAGTACCTGTCAAGGTAATTGGAACCGTGGCAGTGGAGTGGAACATCACATGTACGTAAAGGGTGAAGAAGGGAATGTTAACACAGGGCTGGGAAGTGCTGTGAGACAGGAAAACTGCCTGCCAGGGACAGCAATGAGGACTCTGGGAGATTAATAAAGATTTTTTTAGGAGGATATTTCAAGTTTAGCCTCTGCCTCCTCTCTGGGTAAGTGCAGAACTGACTTTTTTAAATGCAGGGTAAGCAGGACATGCAGATCATTCTTTAGGGCAGGTGTCAGGAGAATGAGACCAGAAACTTTTCAGTGGTGCCCGGTGATAGGACAATGGGCAGAGGGCACAAACTAGGACCCAGAATGTAAGAAAAACTCCTTTGCTCTGAGGGTGCCAGAGCCC
Source organism: Indicator indicator (assembly GCF_027791375.1). NCBI lineage: Eukaryota > Metazoa > Chordata > Aves > Piciformes > Indicatoridae > Indicator > Indicator indicator. Next base: position 8,618,629 of record NC_072014.1, on the reverse strand, counting down.
TGGAGCAGGCTGCCTAGAGAGGTCGTGGAGTCTCCTTCCCTGGAGAGATTCCAAACCCACCTTGACATAGAGATCCTGGGCAAGCTGCTGTGGGTTTGATCAGATGATCTCCAGAGGTCCCTTCCAACCCCCACCATTCCAACCCTCACCATCCCAGAACTGTGGGATGCAGTTCTCCCCATTCCCCACCAGAAAATTAGCTTCTGCTGCACATTGGTCTCAATGTCTCTGCTCCCACGAGCACAAAAGTACTAAGTTCTCTCTGCCAGATGCTCCTTTTCTCCTCTGAAAGGCTTTCTCTCCTGCCTCCTCTATGCTAAGACTTTACCTATGGATGCAGGACTCTTTCCTCCTCCTGCTCTCCCAGGTGAATTTGTCCCATGTGCACTATCTCCAAGGACAGCCTCAGTGCTGTGAGTAAGATATGCCTGATGGTATCAGGAGCACAGGCCTGGAGGATTAGCAAGGGTTTCACACCACGGGGAGCTGTAACTACTGCAATTTTCCCTCAGGACAGGACATCCAGCCTCCCCTGCTGCTTGATCCTTAAAATAGCCTCTTTATTTTGCTGTTTGCAGACTAGTTCCACTTTCTGAAGATTAAATTCTTTCCACATTAATGACGGAGGCAATCAGCTTTCTTAACAGAAGTTACTTTAACACTTCCTCAGCTACTAACAAAGCTCAGCTTTGAGAAGTTGTATTTCAGCAGGAATGCCTCGGAGTTTGGAATGCTCTTCCTGGTATTACAGGTCACTGCCCTTCTCAGCACTTACCAAAGCTGAAATCCTAAATAGCTTGTTATTTCTATTTAGAAACATGTCTTATGCTTGCACCTGCTAGTAACCTTAGTGTAGCAAAGAAAGATTAAACATTCAAGTAATTTAGCTTAGTTCCAGTTCATTTTCAATTATCAGGAGAAAATCCTCTCAGACATAATAGGCTGTTTTCTGTTTGAGTTTACTTTATTTGCCTGACAAAAGTAACCATTGAGGCTCACAAGTTGAAATCACTAACGCTGTTAAAAATATAGTTTATTAAATAAAATGATAAGAAAAAATACTAGGAAATTAAAATACTGATTTCAAGGGTATTTTCCCATTTCAGGATATTTTAAAGGGGGTTGATACTCCAGAATTAACACTATACACAACATTTATGGGAAGAAATTGCAGCATTATTATTATTATTAATTATTATTATTATTGTTGTTGTTGTTATTATTATTACTTTTCTTCCCTAACCTTTAACTTTTCTATATGCTTCTTTACTCTGCTTAGAATGTCAAAACTGCCTCTGCCCAATTATTCACAGAAAAAGTGGTCAGGCATTGGAATGTACTGCCCAGGAAGGTGGTTGAGTCACCAATCCTGAATGTGATTAAAGGTGGTTTGGATGTGGTGCTTGGGGATATGGTTTAGGGGTGAACCTTGTAGAGTAGGGTGATTGGTTGGACTTGGTGATCCTGAGGGTCTTTTCCAACCTGAATGTTTCTGTGAAGTAATTGATGTCAGCATGTTTCCTCTGATATCATCTTTGGCTTGCCCATGTCAAGCCAGGAAGGTTAATGCAAATAACCATTTTCTTTAACATATTTTAGGCAAGAAGATGGATTCTAAAGACATCTTCCTGACTTTACAGGCAAGGGGAACAGAAGTCCAGGGAAATGAGAAAGCTGTTTTGCCAACATCTCCCATTGAGGCTGAATACTGTGGTCAAACAACAGCAAGAAAATAGTCTCTTCACAAGCTGAGGTAATTGTTAGGAAAGCCCAAGTTTTCATTCTATGTGTCAAATGAGGTCCAACAGTGCCCACAGGCAGAAGACCAGAAGGTCTGAGGGTGAAGAAGAAAGCAGAAGTACCTCAGGATTCTTGAGTCAAACCTCATATAAATGGATACATCTGAAAACACACACATCTGAGTTCTGCTGGTTCTGATTTTATATCAAATTACTTTCTCCTCAAATCAGTAAGACCTCAGACTAGGAACTTCCCACTCCCCCATCCCCAAGCTGCTAATTTTTATACTTTTATGTGTTTCTTGTGTTTCTCCCTGTCTTTGAAATGTTATAAACCCATAAATTGATTCATGGGCTCATTTTGTTTTCTCTAGCAGGACAGAAGCTATTGATGGGTACGTATCAGTGAGCTGTGTTTGGAAAGGTGGAATGGAAAAAAGGGGACAAGCAAAGCCAAAGAAAACTGCAGACAATCCTAAGAGTATTTTTAAGCTGCCTGGTGAAGTTTTGATTTACACCTGGCAGGTGTAAACCTGGTAGGGATTAATGAGAACATTTTGGAGGTACAAGGAATCAGCAGCACAGTGGACACTTTGCATCTGTGAGCGGTGCAAGAGGAAAAGTGACACCATGCTCATTCAAAATGGTGTGACAGAATTAAAAATGAGTGCTTACACCACAAACCAAGTGAACATCATCATCACCCCTCCTCCAGCCGTTCTCACTGAGCAAACATTTCCTCCTGCTTTCACCTGGTGAGAAAAGGAGAAATTGTATCTCCAGTTCCTCAAACACAAATGCTCCAGGTCCACAGGAACCTGCGGTTAAAAAAAAAATCAATTGAAGTGACAAGGAGACTGATAAACGTTTAAGAACAGTGGAGAGCTAATGATCCTTTTACAGCCCAAAGACACCACTTTTACTGCAATCTTTGCAGAAGACTGAGAAAAGCAGCTCCCACCCTAAGTGCATGTGTGGGAAACCTCTCGCAGGACCGAGTGCTTCTGAAAAGCCAATGTGCAGTGACAAAGCTGCATCAGAGAGAAATGTAGGACAGCCACTACTCTGAGGTGAAAGGCAGGTCTGCTTGGGGCCATGTTGAGGTTAAACTGACTCATCTCGTTTCAGTCAGGTCCTTTTTAATCCTTTCTTCTCTGATTACTTGATCATGATTTTAGTGTCTTTGTACTTTGCCATCTCCCATTGCAAAAAAGGAGAAGGGGACAGAAAAATAACCACTCTGGGACCTGGATGGATTCATCTAGATATAAAAAGCCCTGTTGCAGCCAGGCATTTCCTACAGAAACATGCCTCAGTGCCCTGAAACCCAGCCTCTCCCCATTGCTTCCCAATGCCAGGCTATTCCCAGGTTCATAGATTCACAGAATGGTTTAGGTTAGCACCTTAAAGATCAGCCAATTCCAACACCTCTGCCACGGGCAGGGGCACCTTCCACTATGTGCTGGTTTGAGGCCAGCCAGAACATCTCTTGCCCCGAAAGGGACAAAAGAATGACACACGCAAACGGATTGGAGAGTGATGGAAAGTTTAAGTGGAAAAAAAGCGATTGGTGAAAATACAGAAAAACTACAAACTACAAAGCATAGTGGAAAAGAACATCCCAAAGCATACAGTGCCCCACACAGTACCCAGAGGTTTCCCAATCCTTCCCTCCTCCCACCTGAGGGTCTACCCAATCCCTCAGGGCTCTTCCTTCCCCTCCCCTCCCACTGCTAGGCAAGTCTCAGGCTGGCCAGGTCTGAGACTGCCTCCCCCTCCATTCTCCTCCTGGCATTCGGCCTAGTCAGGCCTAAGAGGCCTGAGATACTCCCCCGGCATTACCCGATAAGAGAGGACATCTCCCAGGGGAGCAGAGAGGGAAGAAAGAGGAAGAGAATGACTCTGCCGATGGCTTTATAGGGCGCAGGACTTATGGGTAGAAATACACCGGTTCCTGTGTCCACCCCTGTGGGTGGGCACCCAGGACACCAGAGGTGTGTCTCATGCAGCAATGGCAGGGGGCACCCAGCCTAAACTGCCACACACTAGACCAGCTTGCCCAAGGCCTCATCCAGCCTGCCCAAGACTTGAACAACTCCAGGGAGGGGGCTACCCATGAGAAGATCCCTCTCAAGCTGCTCTTTTCCAGACTCAACAGCTCCAGGTCTCTCAGCCTTTCCTCCTGAGATGCTCCAGGCTCCTTAGCATCTTTGTGGCCCTTTGTCAGACTCTCTCCTGTATTTCACTGTCTCTCTTGAACTGGAGAGCCCAGAACTAGACACAACACTGCAGGTGTGGCCTCACCAAGGCAGAGCAGAGGGAAAGGAGAACATCAACCTGCTGGACACACACTTTTTAATGCACCTCAGGAGATCATTTGGCTTCTTGGTCCCAAGAGCACACTGCTAGCTCATGAGGAACTTCTTGTCTACCAGCACTCCTAGATCCTTCTCTGCAGAGATGCCCCCAGCAGCTCAACCCCTCACCTGTACTGGTGCAGGGAGTTCTTCCTCTCCAGGTGCAGGACTCTATACTTGCTCTTTTTGAACTTCATGAGGTTCACCTCTGTCCAGCTGGAGGGCTGTAAATGATTTACAATCTCAGTGATTCCAAGGCTGCCTCTTTCTAGAAGTTCATGCAAATAAGAGAAATTTCCTACATGCTTGATGCATGTTCTTCTCCTTATTCTACTTGTTCAGAGCCTGCCTCCTCTCCCTTCAGCAAAACAACTCCCCCCCCAACCAGTGACATACTTAGCCCAACAGAAAATCTGTATTATTGACTTCAAAGAGCGTCAAGCATTAATTCAAAGCCCAAGTATTAAGATGCCCCATTTTGGATGAAAAAAATTTCCATTTAATAACTGTTTTAGACACGGATTCTAACATAGTAAGTAAGATATAAAAATAAGATGGAGCTTACTTTCCTCCCCCTCCCACAATGCTCATGTGTAGAATCCCAACTTAGAAAAGTGCCCTGCTAGTCTTCCAAATGTGGAGTTAGATGGGGTAGTCAACCTGTGGGAATGCTGACACCATCTCTTTTGCCTTGCTTGCTGGCTGAATAAAGGAATATTTGTGGAAATTATTCTCTGCACAATAAGGAATTTCTTTTAAGAACATTTGTGGCTTTTTCACAGAATTACAGAACGTTAGGAGTTGGAAGGAACCTCCAGAGATAATCGAATCCGACCCCTCTGCCAGAGCAGGATCGCCTAGGGCAGGCTGCACAGGAACACACCCAGGTGAGTTTTCAGTCTCCAGAGAAGGAGACTCCACAACCTCTCTGGGCAGCCTGTTACTGGGCTCCAGCAGCTTCAGCTGCTGTGTTCCAGCTTGTACCCATTGTTCCTTGGCCTATCACTGAGCACCACCAAACAGTCTGCCACCTTCATCCTGACACCCACCCCTCAGATATTTATAGACATTGACAAGATCCTCTCTCAGCCTTCTCTTCACCAGACTACACAGCCCCAGGTCTCTCAGTCTTTCTTCATAGCAGAGAAGTTCAATCCCCCAATCATCCTCACAGCTCTCCATTGGATTTTCTCTCCAGCAGATCCCTGTCTCTCTTGAACTGGGGAGCCCAAAACTTTTTAAACATGCAGGTCATAGAAATGGTGGTTAACATTAGGATGGCTTACTGCTTTTCTCTGTATTCTAACAGAAATAGTTTTAAATACTTGATTATTTTCTGCAGTGATGAAGCTTAAGTAGAAATCCAGAGTGATGCAGTTCTGCCTTTCCTAAACCAGAAAAAAAACAACAACCCAGAAACTCCTCCAGCAATTACCACTGTGCAAAGCTCTGAAGTTCTGCTTGCAAAAGGAAACAAAACACTCCTTGGAAAGGAGGATGGGCATCCCAGCAGAACCAGTTTAACCTGTAAAATGGCCACTGGTGTGCTGGTTTTGGTTTCAAAGCCAAATTTACATTATGAAGACTTCTGTGATTTTTGCTGGGTCAGGCTCTGAATCCAGAGCTCAGCTACTGAGACTGGGGAAGGTTCTTCGCTTAGAGATTCTTGAGAAAAAATAAAACAAATCTGAGACCAAACCTCTTATTTTGTAATTTCTAAGAGGGTTTTCTACAATTTTCTGATTGTTTGTCACTTTAAACTTCCTACTGAGTTTCTGTCCTCTGCACATGGATGACTTTTTCACCAAAATTTAACCATATTGATTTTCATTGCCAGGTTTGGGAGACAAGATTTGAAGTTTGCTTTTACACAGCAAAGAAAGTCACTGGAAAATGTCTGAGTCAAAAGAGCTCTTTTGGATATGAAGAATTTGAGTCTGATTTTACTCTCCAGCTGGAAGAATTGCAAAGTCTTTGAAGTCACTCCATCAAAGTCAACAGCTACATGGTAATAAAGGAAAAAAACGAGCTCTTTATGTCTTCTTTTTTGTTTCTTTCTTGACTTAATCTGGAAAAAAAAATCTGATTTTTGATTGTTCTTTGTGTATATAAGGCATGAAAAATGCAGTCAAACCTACAGACCAAATACAGGTCTGATAAAAAATTCAGGATAATTTCATTTTCAGGGAGCAAGTTTCAGCTTTTCATTTGTTTTTGTTTTTGTTTTTTCCCAGAATTCACATTTTCTGGTGTGAGCTTCTTTATTTCCTTTATTAGTATTTCTCATGCCATAAGCAGGAAGGACAGAGGTTCTGTTGCTCTTTTGACATTCAAAGTAAAGAATCTACATCAAGTCAAAACTAGTGGAGTTCACAACTTTCCCTCCATTTGGTTTTCCATGACATCACTGGGAGTTAACACTTCAAAGAAGTGGTGAATTATAACTTTGATGTTGTAAAAAAAAAAAGGGGGGGGGGGGGGAATAAAGAGGAGAAGCTCATGTAGAAAATTAAACAGAGAAGAGGGCTGAATTAACTCCAATGAATGAACTATTTTTTTCCTGAGATGAGATTAAATTAATTTTTACAGAGAGAACTGGAAGTGATTTCAAGTGTATAAATACAATGGTGAGAGTGGAATGTGTTTTATTCTAGGATATTCATTAAAAAAAAAAAAAAGTCAAAAAATCAGGGTATTTAAAGCCTGAGGGGTTTGGGCTTTTTCTTAATTATGCAAAATTAAATTACTCTGATTATGTTGAGGAGAACAAAAGGATGAACACAGCACACGTTTTGGTAGGGGTGGGATGTAGCCGTGCCAAAATTTCTCCACTTAAAGATCACAGATTCATAGAATTATAGAATCATTTTGGTTGGAGAAAACAGAGCTCTAAGATCATCAAGTCCAGCTGCTGAACTAACACCACCACAGGCATTAAACCATGTCACAAAGTGCCATGCCTACAGAACTTATAGAGGGTGCATGGAAGGAAATTGTGAAGAGAGAAAGAATGGTGTAACAGCATCTGGTGCCAGCTCTCCATGGGCACAGCAACTCCAAGCACACGACTTGATGCTGCTGGCACTCCAAGGTCCAATCTCATCACTCTTTGGTTTTGGTTTGCCAGATGTGCTAGAATTCCTTTCTTTATTTTTTATGTCTACCATCAAGCACACAAATTAGACTGGTCAGTACCTTCTGATGTCTCTGTGGAGGATTACCTCAAACTTCCACCTGCTGAAACTTGACTTTCACTGGCTCAACAAAAATTCCTTCTCCATGCCATTGTGGCAAGAACTTTCCTACCTCACAGGCTGGTTTAATAATATACCAGTGGCAGCAAATCCCTTTCCAACTGTTTTCAAGGCTTCATGATTGAAGGCATGTGGGTTTTATGAACAAAATGTTTTGCTCCTGCAGAAGAGAGGTGTTCCAGGTATTCAAATAGACACTAAGCAAGTAGTTTTCCACCATCCCTCAAATCTTCTGGCTCTATCTTTTCATAGAATCTCAGCATGGTATGAGTTGGAAGGGACCATCTAGTCCAGGTCCCCTGCTAAAGCAGGGTCACCCATCATCACGTTGCCCAAGATCAGGTGGGTTTGGAACCTCTCCAGAGAAGATTCCACAGCCTCTCTGAGTAGCCTGCTCCAGGGCTCTGCCACCCTCAGAAGAGAGAAGTTTCATTTAGGTGGAATTTCCTAGGTTCCAGTTTGTGCTCTTTGCCTGTTTTCCTAGCACTGGGCACCACTGAGAAGGGTCTGACCACATCCTCTTGCTCCCCACTCTTTGGCTCTTGCTAGGCATTGATCAGATCCCCTCTCAGGCTGCTCTTCTCCAGGCTCAACAGTCCCAGGTCTCTCAGCCTTCCCTCCTCACACACATGCTCCAGGCCCCTCAGCATCTTCATATTGTACATCACTTACATTATGTCCTTGCAAGCAGCTTTCCCAAAGCATTTCTGCAATGGCAATGTACCAGTCAGGACACTTAAAAGCACCAGCAGGAAGGTTACTGCAGTTGCTCCCAGAGCAGCTGCACCATCTGAGGACATCATTTCACCTGCTTGCACAAAGGGAGAACTGGCACAGGCTGAATTCCAAGTGCTCGGTCTCTCCCTAGGCTTCAGGCTGGCTTCAGGGCATGCTGAGGAGCACCAAGAGCAACTGTGCAGCCAGTGTGGTGGAGAAGAGATTGAGAGACCTTCCCATGCCAACTGTAGAATGCATTATTCCCCTGGATAAGTGATAAATATGCTCCTAGAAAAAAATGGGAAGAAATGTATACGTTGCTTTGGTGGGGAGAAGAGAAGCAATGGAAATGGAAGTAGGTGATGCAACAGCCTAAAATCATGAGAGACCAGCCAGTGGGGTGCCAGTAGGCACATCTGCATTGGACATATCTTCATTTTAATGAAGCTGTCCCTCCTAAGGGCTCAGCAGCAGCTGTATTGCTTGGCGTGCTGACCTAGGTCCACCTGCCTACAGAAGTCCATTTGCTTTAGTTTGGGTAGGGAAAAGGGAGATGTTTTCTTATCACAGTTCTCTGCAGGGAGTTGAATTATCTTTCTTTCCTTGCAGCTGTAAGAAATGTGAGTTCATCTCCTGTGCCTGTGCTTGGTTAGTGGCTCCTGAGGGAAAGAGAAAGATGTTCTCCTTGTTGCCTGGCTAGCATTTTAGGAGTCCCCAGAGGTGTTCCACTTCTGAGCATCCTCAGGAGAGCAACTGCTGTGTGTGAGCAGAAGTGAAGCAGTCAAAGACACTGTTTCAAAGGAGGTGAGCATTGTAAACGATCCTGTCATCATCTCACACAGGTCCTGGAGTGGCTTTTGCCAGGAAGATGCAAACATTACAGCTCTTGGAAGGAAACAGAGCCCCGAAGCAGTGGTGCTGAATACAAACACGACAGCAGGGATGGCACAGCAGGAGCAGGAGGAAAGGTACAGGTTTCAGTTTTTCTTCTGAAGAAATATTTAATCTAAAGGAAAAAGAAAGGGCAGAAATGTCAAGGAAGTGTCTTTTAATTATGATATATATTAAATATATTTAATTATGATATATAGATATCAGTGCAATATAGCTAAGATTTGATTTCTAAGAATATAAAGGATAATTACCACACACCCCCACAACAATCTCTCAGTCTTTAGAAGACCTAATAATTTCAAAAGATGGCTGCTCATGGTGATGACCTGTTTGCCTCATCCTCCACTTTTGATACCAGTGTCATTTTTGCAAAGGTTATTGAGACTTGAGTGAATGACCTCCTCTGATCAAAACAAAGCTTTCCAGGCTCTCCAGGTCTTGTTCCATCCATGACAGGAACCAGACATCACAAACAGTCTGCACCCTTTCACTCTCCCTCTCGCTGACTCCAATGCAATCGATATCTCATCATCCTCCCTCCTGTGCAGCAGCCCACAAGTTATTTAGCTTCAAAACACCACTATTGAGACTGTCACTGTCGAAGGAACCAGCAGGATTGTCCTGCACTAATGTGATTCTGCCCCTCATGTGATGAGCTGTGTAAACAGGTAGCCTCCATCTCTGGTGCCATATTCAAATTGCACTCAAGCTTTTGCCAATTCCTTCCTCTCTGTCCTGCAATTGTTTTCTTTTGTTGTGCTAACTGAAGAGGCTGAATACTCCTTTAATAATCTCTAATTGAAGATCACAGAATCCCAGCATGGTGGGGGTTGGAAGTGACCTCTGGAGATCATCCAGTCCTACACACCTGCTAAAGCAGGGGCACCCACAGCAGGTTGCCCAGGACCACAATGTCCAGGAGGGTTTGGAATCTCTCCAGAAAAGAAGGCTCTATAGCCTCTCTGGGCAGCCTGCTCCAAGGCTCTGTCACCCCAGATCATTGTGTGTTGTTGGAGAAAGGGGAAGCCATCCCTTCTGAAGGGCTTAACCCGTATCTGATTCTCAGTTTAGGAATTAAGAAGGCATTTCACAGGTGCTGTCCTGCTTACTCTGATTGAAGCTTTGTTAAAGCCGCAAGATTTTCACAAGACCATCTTTGTTGTGCTTCATCTTCACAAAGAGCTGGCATTGATGATATTTGGTGCTATTACACTTCAAGGCAGTTTCTATTTTCTTCAAAACATCTGTCAAACAGGTTCCTCTGGCAGTGACTTCTGCAGGACAGCTCTTCCTGTCCATAGTGTGAAAAGCACTCATGAGCTACACAACTCAGAAGCATAAACCCATGCTCAGAGAACCTCAAAACTGCCATTATCGTTGTCTGCAAGGCAGCTGGCAACTGCCAACTGCATTTCACTTACACTGAAGTCTGAGAAAAACATAATTAGCACCTTGTATTAAAAAGCAAGCGGCACACTGCTGACAGCAAGCCAGGAAGTTGATAAACACAACTTCCTCAAATTAAATTTTCCTGAAAAACCTAGATGAGGACAGCAGTTCTGAAGAGGCTGATGACAGCAGCTGTGCTGCACAGCCACAACCAAACTAAACCCCAATGTTGTCATTTGCTCTTATAAAACACCTTGTCAGGAGATGTTCCAATGGTATCCAGCAAAGATAACATTTTGGTGGTGGAGGTGTCTCTGAGCAAGGGACGCTCCACTAAATTAAACACCCCTGAATGGGTAGATGAAGGAAGAGCAGTGATTGTTGTCTTCCGTGACTTCAGCAAGGCTTTTGCCACTGTCTCCCATAACATCCTCATGGGAAAGCTCAGGAAGTGTGACTTAGAAGAGTGGATATTGAGATGGATCCAGAATAGGCTAAACAAGAGAGCCCAAAGGGTTGTGATCAATGGTACAGAGTCCAGCTGAAGGCCTGTAGCTAGTGCTGCTCCCCAGGGGTCAGTCCAGTCTTGTTCAACATCCTCATCAATTACCTGGATGAGGGGACAGTGTCCCCTCAGCAAATCTGCTGATGGTACCAAACTTCCCTTCCTTCACCACGCCATTCTCCACCTCTTGCATAGTTTCAGCTGTCTTCCTGTTCATACCTCTTTCTCCTCTACAACCTGGTGATTGTTTCTCTCTGTATGTATTTTTGGTGTTCTTATTCTTCTCCTTTATTAGACTTATTCTCATTGTGTAGACCTACAAAATCATAGAATCATTTTGGTTGGAAGAGACTTTTAAGATCATCAAGATCAACTGTTAACCCAGTACTGCCAAGCCTACCACTAAACCATGTCCCTCAGCACCACATCTTGCATGGCTTTTAAACCCTCTGGGGATGGGGACTCCAGCACTGCCCTGGGCAGCCTGTTCCCAAAATGCTTCTAGGTATTTTTTTTTTTTTATTCCATGCCAAGCTTCGCCTTAATAAACACTAAAGGACACACACATGTATGCTCATAAATCTGAGAGAAGGTGCAGGGACCGAAGCACACCAGAAGGCTGCCTGCTTTCTTTGGCTTGGTCCCTAGTGCTACCCCCAGTTACAGCAAGGTAAGATCACAGTAGGTGCAACTGCTCTCACTGATGGCCACTACCTGGCAGGGGGCTGCCTTTCCTCTGAGACTGGCAGGTAAAAGAAAAAAGAGAAACTCCCATGACCATGCAAGCCAACAATTTCTGTGGGTATCTAGGTATACCTGCCATCATAGTGCAGCTCAGCAGTGCCTGCACACAAGTGTCTGCTGGCAGGCTGTGCAAAGGGTGAAGAAGGATTTTTCATTTCATGCATCATTTGCAACTACCTTCAATAATTCAGCAAAGTCAATACATACCCTTGATGCAAAGTTAAGAGCAAAACCCTGAAGCAACCAGACAAAATAAGTAACCCAGAGAGTGACCAAGCAGAGCTAACTTTTTTTTTTGCTCTGTTCTTTCCCCCAACCTTCTGCTATACACTACGTGGCAGCATGCCATTTTTTTGCATGCAGTTCATTTGAGTCATGGAAAACCCTCAGAAGAAATACACAAGAAACTGACACCACCACCCCTCCCCCCCCATTCCATAGTGATTTCAAGGGATTCTGTAAGTGCCCGTGTTTGCTCAGACCATTCAGGGTTCAAACTGCTCATTCCCCCATGATAGAGACCAGACAGTAGTCCCAGGAGAACATTGAACCCTCAGCAGTAAGAAGACACTGTCATTTAGATCTGTGTCTTTATCCTGACCTCTACTACCCAAAGAGAGAAAGGTCAGGGAAAAAAAATGGGGTAATACTGAAATCACTGCAGGATGACAGCACAGCCCATCAGCTCAAGGTTAAACAAGTCAGGACTGACCTCCTCAGGAGAACCAGAAGCTCCAAATTTGATATAGATCTTACTCCTCATATGATGAATTCTTGTTCTAAGGATGGCTGTGCCATGTAGCCTCCCTAGAGAGGGCAAAGGGCTGAATCAACAAACCCAGACCTGAGAAACAAAGCACTTCTTCATCCTCTGTGGATTGGTTTGTATTTAATTCAGGGAGATGACCTTCAGTCTCCTGCAGCAACAAGTGGAGAAAGTCTTGTGGCCTCGACAGACTACATGGCTCTGCTGGGAAAGTGATGTTTCAGACTTACAAAGAAAGATGATCATTCCATGAACACCACAAGTAACTCCAGAAGCCCCACAGAAGGCCTGTACAGGAAAGGAAGAGGGTCTGGGGGACACATAATGTAGTGGGGTCAACAGGTTGATAAGGACAACTCTTCCTGACAGTGTTTTACTCAAGAGCCAGAGATGCTTGTTTTTGAGAGTGGACAACAGGAGCTGAACATTTGGTCCTGTGCTGCTAGACGTTTGTGGCTGCAGCAGTGCAGTAAGAACTGTCCTTTTGGCCATGCCATTCCTCTTGGATGCTGCACTGGGATGGGAATGTCAGTGTTGGAGATGCACCTGGATGCTCTTCAGTGTCTGGAAACCCAGAATGCAAATGGAAAAGTTACAAAAGTCAAGTCTGTGTGGACAGAAGAACCAATGTTCTTATTCATCACAGCACTAATCACCAATAGCTTTCCAGGTGCTCCTCAAAATCAAGCTCACAGCAGCCTTGTGTGTAAGGTGGAAAAGGAAATAAAAGTGAAAGCCTGAGTGAATTCCAGAAGTATGGTAGGGGTTGGAAGGGACATCTGGAAATCATCTAGTACAGCACCTCCTGCTAAAGCAGGGGCACCCACAGCAGGTTGCCCAGGATCACAACAGTCAGATAGGTTTGGAGTCTCTCCAGAGAAGGAGACTCCATAGCCTTTCTGGGCAGCTTGCTCCAGGGCTCCAGCACCCTCACAGGAAAGAAGTTTTTCCTGACATCTAAGTGAAAGCTGCTGCGTTCTAGTTTGTACCCACTGCCCCCTGTCCTGATGATGGGCACCACTGAAAAGAGCCCAGCCCCACTGAAAACAAGAGGTGTGTTGGACTCAACAGACCTCTCTAGAAAAGACTCTTGTGGAACAGTGTTGTCAGTGTTCTGGGGGTTAATTTTTCTCCAAGCTGGTTTGTTTTTTTTTCCTTTTTTTTCCCCTTTCCTGCTAAGAATTCAGCTTTCTTCTGGCTCCTGCTACATCCTCTTGCTTCAGCAGCACACATTTCATTTCCTCTCCTGCCTAGTGGGATGCTGAGGAGATGTGATCTCAGAACTGGTGTACGTTTCAGCTGGCCCATATTCGCAGCAAAATTGATGACCCATGCCAGTGCCTCTGCTAGCTGATTGGGTACGAGCAGGGAAATGGAGAAAGCCTCAACTCGCTGAGCTTCAAAAAATGAACTCCACTTACATGATGTATGGTTGTTTTGCAGCATACCTGGCTGCTGCAGTGGGGGGAAAAAAGAACAAAATGCAACACATAAAAATGGCTAAGAAAGGACTGAAGAAGATGGTTATTTTTGCTCCTACATGCACAAAACAGTGTTTGCAATTTCAGTCTGCAGTATCTGCTGCTTTGGTTGCACATGGTTGGATTGGTTGTCCACTAATTCCCTTTTAATCTTCATAAACATCTTCTGTACTTCACCCAACAGATTCAGACTGCCTGATGCTTCCCACGTCACTTGGAAGAAGCATTAGAAAATTATTCTTGCTTTCCTTATGACACTAGATAATGGCTTCTTCAGACATAAAAGTTGTTTACATGGTAGGAGGGAGATCTGGGGTTCACTTATCCCATTGTACATCATCAGCATAGCTGTGCTGGGTGCATTGGAAAACAACTGAGACTAGAAGTGGCTTTGGAAAAAAATGTTTTTCTGTGTAGCTTCAGCACAAAAAGGGTATTTTTAGGTAACTTAAGAGTTACAATGCTGAATGTGGGACACAGGTTTAATTCAGCTAAAACCAGTTAACCCACATCATAACTGGGCAGAGAGAAGCATGGGAGGAGAGGACCCAAAGGTCATCCTTTATCTGTTGAGCTACAACAGAGACTTATAGAGTGGTTTGGGTTGGAAGGGACCTTGAAAGGTCATCTAGTCCAACCCCCCTGCAGTCAGCAAGGACATCTTCAACTAGAGCAGGTTGCTCAGAGCCCCACACAACCTGACCTGGAATGGTTCCAGGGATAAGACATCTATCACCTCTCTAGGCAACCTGGGCCAGTGTCTCACCACTGTCAGTGTAAAAAATTCTTCCATGTATCTAGTCTGAATCTCTCTCTTTTCTTTAAACCCATCACCCCTTGTCCTGTCACAACAAACTGTGCTAAATGTCTGTCACCAGCTTTGTCATTGGCCCCTTTAAGTACTGAAAGTCCACCATAAAGTCTCCTTGGAGCCTTTTCTTCTCCAGGCTGAACAAGTCTAACTCCCCAGACTGTACTCACAGCAGAGGGGCTCCAGACCTCAGATCATTTTTGTGGCCTCCTCTGGACTCATTCCCACCAGCTCCATGTCTTTCTTGTGCTGGGGGCTCCAGAGCTGGACCCAGTACTCCAAGTGACATCTCACCAAAGCAAAGTAGAGAAGCAAATAATGCAAAAATCTATTTTATAAATGCAAAAATAATGTCAACTGCAAATCCTGCATGTGTGTGCCTGCATCTGCTGGGGTCTTGTGCACACAGAGAAGACATACAGAACATATAGCAACAGGATATACAACGCTACAACAAGCACTAGTTTGCTTTTTGCTGAGTGCTACAGAAAGGCAGATCCTGTAGCATATTCAGCATGAGGATACAAATTCCATGTCATTCCCTAGAGCCACACCATCTCTTTTCTCATAAGGAACCAAACAGAGCTGACTCTGGCTCTTATTTCCATTCAGGCTTCTGCACTCTGCACTGAGCAGTAACAATCTGGGGGCATTTAATGCTTGATAAGCATGTTACAAGACCCAAGCACCAAAAGGCATGAGGTTCCTGGGAGAACAGAGGGAGGACAGCCTTGTGGCTGTCCATTATGACCATGTAAGTAAATCATAGATTCATAGAGTCACAGAATGGCTCAGGTTGGAAGGGACCTCAGAGATCATCTACTTCAACCCCCCTGCCCTGGGCAGGGATGCCTCTCAACTAGATTGGCTGCCCAGGGCTTCATCCAGCCTGGCCTTGAACACCTCCAGGGAGGAAGCATCCACAGCCTTCCTGTGCAACCTATTGCAGAGTCTCACCACCCTTGTACTGAAGAACTTCCTAAGATCCAGTCTAACCCTACTCTCCCTCAGCTTCAAACCATTCCCCCTTATCCTATCACTTGACACTCTTATGAGAAGTTCCTCTCCAGCCTTTCTGTAGGCAAGCTGGCACACAGGTGCTGATGTAAAGCTCCTGCCTCGAGCGTTAAAAGAGTTAGTGCCTAGCAATCCTAAATGCAGATGAGTAGCTCCACCTAATTAGTCCAGCAGTGTTAATACACATTAATATACTCGTCGTCCTCACTGGGAAATGGGGTGCCCATTTTGGCCTGTGTAGTTCATCGAGTTATCATCTGAGCCTTTGTTCTTGGGAAGCAAAATCCATTATGATGAATATCTCTTAAAGAATAATTACTCACCAGTAAGTGCTGGTCCCAAAAGAAATGTATTCTGAATTGAATAGCACTCAACCACCCATCTCTCCATAGAGCCAGGGGAGTTCTGCAATATCTTTCACATCTCTTCAATTAGCTTTTGATTTGGGAGTGCTTTTGCCTCCTGTCATGGAGGGGACTGTCTGGCAGAGTGTAATGAGCAGTGTGAAGGTACTTCAGAATCCGTTTGGTTGAAAGAGATTAAGTCCAACCTTGTATCCTCCAAACCCACTGCTGCTTGAGAGTCAGCAGCAGGCTGTGGTACTCATCACCACAGGTTTAGAAACTACTAACATTGGATTTTCAAAATAGTGCAGAAATTAAACCATGCTGCATGTGTCCCTTGGTGGGGTCCTCAATATTCCAATGCTAGGAGAGGGCACCATCACTCCTGCAGAGATAACTCCTGGATTGCAAGCATTGCTCTCCTATTTGTGTGCCTTCAGTTGAGTGATTTGCTAAATAAGAGCAATTCCTGAGACCGCAGTGGATGCTCCCACTCTGTGCATTATTCTGTCACTCATCAGAAATCAGGAGGTGACCAAATCCCTGGCAGGCTGAGCTGTGGGGACAGTCATTTCAGGGGATTACAGCTGAGCAAATCATACCAACACAGAAAACACAGTTTCAAAATGATCTGCTGACCCCAAAACTGAAATCAATTGGTCAGATAATGCATGCACAAGTACTAAATCCATCGATTTTACCATTTATTCTCTTCCCTCTCAAAATGGAAGTGTGGAAAAATCAATCTATCAATGTCTGTATTTTTGGACACCTATCATATAAGAAATATCATTCACTTGAGAGAAGTGGTGGAGTCCCCATCCCTGGAGGGGTTTTAAAACTGTGTAGATGTGGTGCAAAGGGACATAGTTTAGTGGTGATCTGGTAGTGCTGGGCTAATGGTTGGATTTGATGATCTTAAAGATCTCTTCCAACCTAAACAATTCTATGATTCTAGGAAATTATCATCAAAACATAGGGATGGGGCCAGACTCTTTCCAGCGGTGCCCAGTGGTAGGACAAGGGGCAGTAGGTACAAACTAGAACCCAGAAGGTTCCATCTGAACATGCAGTAGAGTTTCTTTGGTGTGAGGGTACAGGAGCCCTGGAGCAGGCTGCCCACAGGGGTTGTGGAGTCTCCTTCTCTGGAGAGATTCCAAACTCCCCTGAACGTTGTGATCCTTGGCAAACTACTGTAGGTGACCTTGCTTTAGCAGTGGGGTTGAACTAGACGTTCTCCAGAGGTCCCTTCCAACTCTCACTGTGCTGAGATTCTGTGAACAAACTCAGAATGTACAAAGAATTGGAAAAACATGGTTCTACTTCTGATGGCTATCTAAAAGCTTAATCCTGGAGTAAAGACACCTCCTTTAATTCCAGACATGGAAATCACAAGAGCTCATCACCACTTTGGGACCAGCACATCCTTGGTGGTTTGTGGCAGTTTTCTACCTTAAACCCTCCTGTGCTCTGCACAGTTGAATTTCTGCCTTGGACTACAAGTGCTTTCCCAAGGGAAATATTAAAAGTTCAATAATCAGGATAACTTGTTCTACAAGCAGTGACATCAGGCCTTTTCTGTCATTGGCATTCAGCTTCACAGACTAATTAATGAGCATTTGTACAGCACTTTGAAAATATGAAATGCAGTTGAAGTGCTCAGTATTATTATTAATACCAGCAGCAGCAGCACCACCAGTCTGCTCTGCTGAGTGCATCTGGCAACAGACTTGTAGAAAAAGAGCCAGCTGAGGTGACATGGCATAAACTTAAATGCACTTAGAGCTTCCTCCCCACATTTAGAGAACAAGCCTTAGGAAGAGTGGCTGAGGGAACTGGGGTTGTTTAGTCTGAAGGAGAGGAGGCTGAGGGGAGACCTCCTTGCTCTCTACAACTCTTTGCTTGCTCTCTACAATGTCTTTACTTTGAGGATGGTAAAGCACTGGAGCAGGCTGCCCAAAGATGTTGTGGAGTTTCCTTCTCTGAAGACTTTCAAAACCTGCCTAGGTGCTTTCCTGTGCAACCTGCTCTGGGTGAACCTGCTCTGATGGGATTAGGCAATGAAGCTGGTGAAGAGTCTGGAGACGAGATCTTAGGAGTAGCTGAGGGAACTGGGGTTGTTTAGTCTGGAGAAAAGGAGGCTGAGTAAAGACCTCATTGCTCTCTACAATTTCCTGAAAAGGAGGATGGAGTGAGGTGGGGTTGGTCTTTTCTCCATAGTATCAGGTGGTAGAACAAGAGGAAATGGCCTGCAATTGTGCCAGAGGAGGTATAGGTTGGAGATCAGGAAAAATTTCTTTGCTACAAGAGTAGTCAGACACTGGAACAGGCTGCCCAGGGAGGAGGTAGCATCACCATCCCTGGAGGTGTTCAAGAAACGTGTGGCTATGGCACTTGGGGATGTGGTTTAGTGGCCATGGTGGTGTTGGGTTGATGGTGGGACTTGCTGATCTTAGAGGACTTTTCCAACTAAAACGATTCTATGATTCTTTATTTGATCACAATAAGCCAAACAGATGAGACATCTGTAGAGATGTGGTCTACTAAAATAAGAGATAAAAAAGGGACCTCAGCAGGAATCTGTCAGCAAGGGAGATGGATAGATACTGCTTTGCAGGGTAGTTTTGGGATTGTTTATGAAAAGGAGTCTGAAATGCTGGAATGCTACCTCTCATTTGAATGCAAGCAGATATGCCAGCAACAAAAAGACCAATCCTGCTTCATGAATCTTGTAATTGTAACTTCCTCCTTTAGGACAGAAAGAGCTGATGGTTAAAAGGCACAGATGCTTCTAAATAGGCAGCTTATCCCTTTTGCCCTCAATTTAAACTCTAGCTGTAACTTGGAAATGCAAGAGCTCACAGGACACACCTCTCTTGATTTCCATTCTGGTAGCTGCTGATTTTGGCAGTGGCAAGAGGATCGCTGGCCTTAACCTTCTCCATCAGTTTTCTTTCAAAAATCAATCACTTTTCCCCCATGTTGGTCATTTGCTGCTCATGTGCTCACTAGCACAGGCAGGGGTTAGCAGCTGCAGTTGACATTTCTTCACCTAGCTGCTGATGAGCAGCAGATTTCTATTTCTGAGCAAGCCAACTTGTTCTGCTCGGGGTAATCTGAAGTAGGCAACAGCTAACTAGCACTTCTTGGCCTTAGGCCAAAGAGAAACTGCAAATGACTGTGAGACTAGATCATTAACTTGCTTCTTGTGGTTTACTTCTCATGATGAGCCCAATACCTGTCACAGCCTGAGCGATACACCTGAGATGTCACCGTGTCCATGCTTGAGCTGACCTGGGGCAAACCCAGCTGCAGAGGAGGAAAGCTGGAGATGCAGGGCCTTGTGCAGGAGCCTACAGGGAGCATGCTGGAAATCTTTTCTGACAGTCCTGTGTCCTTGTTTGAGTCAGACCAGAACCAGTTCTGCTCAGTGATTGGATTTCCCAGCTCAGGCTCTGCTCACTGAGGCACTTTCTGCAATTCAGGGCAGGTTTGCACAGCCAGAGGCTGCTGCTAGCAGTGAAAACACTGATGGGGAGAGTGACTGCCAAGGGCTGGGCTGCAGAAAGGCTCTGACTTAAGACTTTCTCCTGAGCAGACCAGGGTCACTACTACATCTTGTGTCCCACCTCAGGGTGCAGGAAGCTAGAAGTGGCACCTGCAGGGAGGAACAGACAGGACAGGTGGACCCTCAACTGACAAACAAGGGATTGTATCCCATGGGTGTTATATTCAGGATGAAGCTGAGGGATCAACAGGGTCAAGCCTCTTCTTCACTGGCTGCATCCCAGGAGGACTCTGTCCCTTCTGCCTTCAATTCCAATTCATTAGTTCTTGAATCCAGTTCCAGAATCCAGCTCTTGAATCTGATTCCCATGTACTGCTGAGTCCAGTCTGGTACTTCCCAGTGTCTGCCCCCAGCATCAGTGGTGATGCCCTTGTATTTGTTTGTCTCTATTTCATTTAATTGTTCTTCTTTCCATCTCAGCTGGTTTAGAATCATAGAAAAGTTCAAGTTCATGATTCTCAGTTCCTTCCTAACACCAGCTCTTATTGCCACACTGGTAAGAGAGGGGAGTTTCATAGTTGCAGTGACGTAATAAATGCTGTTTAGTTCAATAATGAAGAAAATGAGGCACCAAGGCAGAAAAACAGGTATTAAGAGTGTAAATCCTGAAGCAACAGAAGTCATGGGGCCTGAGACTGCAGGGGCTGTAAAACCTGCCTGATGGTAGCCATGGGCAGGTATGCACCCCCAGTATAACTGGCAGATGGGGCAAAGAAATACCAGACTTTTGGGGTCACTAGTAGTGTTCCCCAAGGCTCAGTATTGGGACCAGTCTTGTTTAATGAGTTGGATGAAGGGATTCAGTGCACCATCAGTAAGTTTGCAAAAGACATCAAGTTGGACAGGAGTGTTGATCTGCTCAAAGGTAAGAAGGCTCTGCAAAGGGATCTGGCCAGGCTGGATTGGTGGGCTGGGGTTCACTCTATGAGGTTTAACAAAGCCAAGTGCCAGGTCCTGCAGTTGGGTCACAACAACCTCATGAACGCTCCAAGCTTGGAGCAAAGAGGCTGGAAAATGCTCAGCAGAATAGGACCTGGGGATGCTGGTTGAAGATGAGCCACTGTGTGCCCAGGTGGCCAAGAAGGATCAGGATAATGTGGCTAGCAGGACCAGGGCAAAGATTGTCTCCTCTTGAGAACTGTGTTCAGTTTTGGATCCCTTACTCCAGGAAGGATTTTGAGGAGCTGAAGCATGTCCAGAGAAGGGCAATGAAGCTGGTGAAGAGTCTGGAGAACAGGTATGGTGAAGAGCAGCTGAGGGACCTGGGGTTTTTTAGCCTGGAGAACAGGATGCTGAGGAGAGTCCTCATTGCTCTCTACAACACCCTGAAAGGAGGCTGGAGTGAGGTGGGGGTTGGTCCTTCTCTCTCACATCAGGTCACAGAATGGGAGGAAATGTCCTCAAGCTGCACCAGGGGAGGTTTAGGCTGGAGGTTAAGAAAAGTTTCTTTCCTGCAGGAATGGTCAGGCATTGGAACAGGCTGCTCAGGGAGGTGGTAGAGTCACTGTCCCTGGAGGTGTTCAAGAAACATGTGGACATGGCATTTCAGGACATGGTGGTGCTGATTTGACAGCTGGAGTCATTGTTCTCACAGGGCTTTTCCAACCCAAACAGGTCTATGGTTCTGTGATAACAGCAGTTACTCTTCTTGAAGTCCTGAGCAGCAAACAGATCACTATAGGCAGGTGATGTCCCAGGAACAGCCACAGCAAACCAGGCTGACCTTGAACTATGAGAAGCTGACAATTTGCATTTAAAACACGTTCTTTGGCTATAGAAGATAATATTTTGGGATTCTATTTTTTTGTGAGAGCTTCACCCTCCCTTTCCAAGTCCCCTGGCACCAAGATGTATCATCTCTTCAAGACACAGAATAGCACAGGAGAAAGATCTTAGGAGTTCCAAAGCTGTGTGCTGCAGTGTGCAGCCAGCACTGAAGTGCTGATGGAGATTTGGCTGATGGCTTGTTGAATTCTGGTGATATTTCCAGGGCCAGGAGACAGATCAGAGAGGCTGATTCATAAAGCAAAAGCAGCTCCTTTATTCATCTCATGCACAGAGCTCAAAGGAAAGACCCTGTGAAACCGTTACAAAGTACTGATAATACAAACCTCATGAAAATGAGGGGGAAAAGAGAAAATACCCAAGAAACAAAGAGCCTCAAGAAAGAAAAAAAATTTAGAAATCACATAATAAGACTCAAGCCCTCTGTAGCTGGTCTTTGAATACAAGCCTGGCGTAACACAGTGCAGACAAAAATGCCTTTTTGCATATGAAAGGTCTTTGTCATTTCTTTGCTATCATCGCTCTAAGCCTCAGATGCACTTGCTTTGATTTAGTAAACAATAAAAGAAGAAAGAAAGAAATCCTAAGTGTTTTCTACAGATTTGTAAAGCCACTTTAAACCAAAATGTTATTGCTGCTTCCCCTATCCCAGCTGCAGAGCTGCCATCCATGATTGCCTAGGTTTTTGCTGTTTCTATTTTCCACCTTTCTCTAACCACCCCTTTCTCCCCACATCCCTCACCCCCCCCCCCCCCCAGATTCCAGATTTTTAGCCTGGTTGACTGAGTCTTTCCAATGAGAAAAGAGAGGGAGGGAAGAAGGACAGGAGAAAGGAAGGTTAAAAACCCCAGGGGCAGAAGGGTATACTTAACAGGAAGCTATGCATCCAAACTAATTAATAAATTAATAAAACAAAGCATCCACTGCTTCCAAGTTCAGCAAAGAGAAACTACTAAGCACAGTTGTTGAAGCGTTGTGCTTTGGAATAAGTGGAGAAAGGGAGCTTTGTAGGCTCAGAGATCCTCAAGGACAGAGTGCTTTGAAAATTCCCCATGTCTTTAGTTGTTCAAGATTTGTTTTCTGTATTTTCCCATGTTTGTACCTATTTAGTGTTTGAAATAGGCATGGAAAGGCTGTCAGGAAGAAAGACAGCTCAGGCTCACGGTCCTTAATCTATAATCTCTAAAATCAGGGCCCAAAGTTCAAGTCCCAGCACAATCACACAGCTGGGACAGTAGTTAAGGATGATGTAGTACTGAGATATCCCCTCCCTGAAGCAACATCCTCTAGTCCCCTGCAACCCTTGAGCCATGGGATGCTCCTACGTACACCCCACAGCTTCTGCCTGCTTCTCAGGTAGCAAATATTTGTGTGAGACATGAGGGGAGGTCTGGAATTCAGGTGGAGAGTGTCAAACAGACCCCAAATGTCAAACTGCAGTGTGACAGCAAGGCTGGACAATCAGTATTTTATGGTCAGCCTCACAAAGCAACTATTATGCTTGTTTAATGTGTTTTCATTCCTTGATATGATATCTTCAAGCCTAAGTAGAGTTCAAGAAGCTCATTTAATTTTAATGCATTTCATCCCTCTAACCAGAACAATTTTTTCTTCAATTACCTTTAGCAGAAATCTAATCTAGCAAACAAGAGCAGCAACAAAATATGCCATTAGAAATTATTTTTACTATTTCTTTTGTTCCTCTGATTTATTATGGTGTCAAGGGTTTGGTTTTTTGTGTGTTTTTTTTTTTCTAATGCTGTTTGCTGATTGCCCTTTGAGGAGGAAAAAAAAATTAATATGTCTTTGAATTTGCAACAGTTGCCAGCAATACACATGAAAATATTTGGAGGCAAATAGGCAATTCCAACAGAGGGTGAAATACCTGCTTGGATACGTAGAGTAATGAACTCAGGTCTGTTTACCAACAGCTTACAGAAAAGAACACAACACTCTACAAGCCTATTACAACGTATAGCTGAGAGTCAGAATATAAAGTGGGATAAATACTTTCTGGCAAGGTCATAGAAGGAATCAGTGCTGGGAATTTAATCTTTCACCACAGAACTATACAGATAATTGCCATGCATCCACCAATATGCTGGCAATGACCATTTTTTTCTGTCCCCAAGAGACAGGGGCAGATCTTCACTTGTAAATGTAGTGTAAGAGTAAAGGGGTTGTGGAGGTAAATACAATCATAGGATTGTTTTGGCTGGAAAAGACCTTTCAGATCATCAAGTCAACCACTGTCTAACTCTACCAAGGCTGGTGGTAAATCCTGTCCCTCAGCACCACATCTCTGCCTCTTTGAAACACCTCCAGCGGTGGGGATTCAACCACCTTGCTGGGCAGCCTGTGCCAGGGCTTGACAACCCTTTCAATGAATAAATTCTTTCTAATATCCAACCCAAACCTCCCCTGGTGCAACTTGAGGCCATCTCCTTTTGTCCTGTCATTTGTTACTAGGGAGAAGAGACCAGTTCCCACCTAGCTCCAACCTGCTTTCAGGGAGTTGTGGAGAGTGAGAAGGTCTCATGCTATGGACACAGTGTCCACCAGATTTATGTTCAGGTTGTGCATTTCTGTCTGGGTTTATCTGGACCTTGAGTAAGGATGACTGCTCTTTGGAGGCAGGAGGGTGTTAGATGCCCTCCTGGAAGTCACCTCCCAGGTCAGCTCACTCCAAAACAGACACAGGCAGTGCAGCCCTGGATGCCTGGTGAGGTGTGAGACTGGGGTAAAAGGGAATGATCCCACATTTTGCTTCAAATGCACGTCTTGGTTCAAACCAAACACTCTTCCCTGCAAAGCTAACCCTGCCCAGCACTGCAGTGCCCAGGTGTGATGGCAGAGCCACCTCCATGGATGTCAGCAGCACTCAGCCTCCTGTCCATTCCTGGCCCCTTATGGAGGGAGCAAAGCCCTGGGGAACACAAGCAGCCCCAAGCTGGCAGGCACTTTTCTCCTTTGATTGCTCCTTCCAGACATGCACAGGGATGGACTCACAGCATACTGGACATTTTGTTTATTTGGCTGAGGCTGGATAGGTTTACCAGGCTGGCACTAAGGTCCTACTGCCCTCGACCATCAGACTAGAAGTTTCTCTTCTCAGAACAAAGATCATTAATTAAAAGAAAGACTTTAGAGGCTCTGATTGCTGGAGAGCACCTCCTAGATGTATATCTGTAGCTCTGAGGTTTTTTCCTTGCTTGATTTCTGTTATTGCATTTTGACACAAGTGTAATAAAAGTAAAGTATTGACTTCCATTTCACATCCAGAAGAAACATGGAATGCAAACCCCTGGATATATTACTTCATCTTGAGATATACATTTTCCTTCAAAAATGGAGATTGATAAATAGAAAAGATTTCATTGACTGATGGTGACTGCTTCCACATTTTATCCTAGAGGAAAAGTCATCTTATATATAGCATGGGACACACAGTATGGGCAGGGAGAAGGGGAGGTCATGGGAAGTTCCAGGAATTGTCTGCTTCCTCTGAGGGCAACACCACGTAGCAAGTGGTGCAACACTTACTGAAATGCTCTTCTGATCTGCTCAAGGGTCACTGTTATTTTGACCTCACAACTCTGGTTTTGCCAGCTTTTGAATTCTTCATGCCACCCTTCAGCTCAGACTAACAATGGACAAGAGGGTTGTCCAACCTTTACATCATTCAGCTTCCAGTTCATTCCAGTTAACTGCTCAGGTTAAATAAAATAACACAAAACAACACCAAACTGAGTTTCTTTAAGGCTTTGAGGTATTTCATTTGTGTGATGGCAAAAAGCATCCTTTAGTTCAAACTAAACCAGAAGTGCAATGCTTGCAGTGAGCTGCTGGTGAAGAGCAACTCAACTCAATTAAACAAAACCTGGTAATCACTTTTTGGTGACTTTACCAAAGCCACTTTGTGGCAAATGGAAGATTTTTGCTTTGAAAGATTGAGGGGAGTGATTAATGGCATCAGCTGGAGCTTGAATTTCTTTATTAAGAGATTCCTTGTTTTTATCAGGGCTAAAATACCCAAATCAAAGTTGAAGTCCTGTTTCACAGGAGCCTTTGTGCTTATTTTTTTGGAAATTCATTTAAAATAATGCTCATCAAAATTTTACCTCATGTTGTTGTCAGGAATTGTCTCTTTTCTGCTTCGAACTACCTGAGTTTGGTAAATAAGTCATATAAACAGTGGCAGAAAATTTCCTGACAAGTATAAACAAATATTTGACATTCAGACAAATTATACTTATTTCTACCCAGATATATCAAGTCCATTTTCTTCTGTATTGGCTCATAAACCTAACAGTTTCTAGGCACACCTCCCAACCCAGGGAGAAAACAAACCTCCATAAGGCATCTTAAATCCTCAAGGGTTTCTCCTTTGTTTAGTCCCTAAGTGAAAACATGGGGAGAGAAGCCATGTCTCTCAACTACATTTGTTTTCCTTAAATCAGAGGAACCCAAAGGCTTTAGGAAATGCTCTTGTAGAAAGCACCTCATTTGTAGTCATAGAATCATTAAGGTGGGGAAAAAAGCTCTAAGATCATCCAGTTCAACCATCAACCACCACCATATCCATTAAACCATGTCTTGAAGGACAATGTCCACACATTTCTTGAACACCTCCAGGGATGGCGACTCCACCACCTCCCTGGGCAGCTTGTTCCAATGCCTGACTACACTTGCAGGAAATAAATTTTTCTTAATCTCCTACCTAAACTTCACCTGGCACAATTTCAGGCCATTTGCTCTTGTTCTCTCACTTGATACTAGGGAGAAGAGTCCAACCACCACCTCACTGCAACCTCCTTTCAGTGAGCTGTACAGGTCAATGAGGTCTCCCCTCAGTCTCCTCTTCTTGAGGCTAAACAACACAGTTCCCTCAGGTGCTCCTCACCAGACCTTTTCTCCAGACCCTTCACCAGCCTCAGTGCCTTTCTCTGGACATGCTCCAGCCACTCAATGTTCTTCTTGTACTGAAAGGCCCAAAACTGAACCCAGTACCCAAAGTATGGCATTATCAGTGCTAAGTACAGCATTGCCCTGGTCCTGCTGGTCGCACTATGCCTGATCCAAGCCAGAATGATTGTGGCCTTATTGGCCACCTGAGCACACTGCTGGCTCATCTTCAGACAGCTGTCAAACAGAATCCCAGGTCTGTCTCTGCTGGGCACTTTCCAGCCACTCTGTCCCAAGCCTGGAGTGTTCATAGGGTTGTTGTGACCCAAGTGCAGAACCCATCACTTGACCTTGTTAAACCTCATACAACTGACCTCACCTCATCAATTCAGCCTAGCCAGATTCCTCTGCAGAGCCCTCCTACCTTTCAGCAGATCAACACTCCCTCTGGACTCTCTGGAAGTTGAAACATGGAAGAGAAGAAGGGTGACAGAAGACCAGGGGATACAAAGAATTTCCTTCCAAATTCAGGAAAGTCCTAAACTCAGCTCCTGCAGGGAAAAGAAGGAGAGGAGGGTGTCAATAAACCATGCACAATCAAGAGGTAATAAAGTTGTGTCTTCTAGGGTCTCTGCAGCCACCTGGAAAAGTAAGTGCAGATGGCTGGCAAAGTAAAAAGTCTTTCACTTTGAACATAAGGAACAACAACTTTGCTGTGAGGGTTCTGGAGCCCTACACCAGGCTGCTCAGAGGTGGAGTCTCCTTTCCTGGAGAGATTCCAAACTCACCTGGACATCGTGATCCTGGGCAAGCTGCTGTGGGTGACCCTGCTTTAGCAGTGGGGTTGGACTATCCCCAGAGGTACCTTCCAAACCCCCCCACACTAGGATTCTGTGATTCCTGTCCCACTTCTACATGATAAATCAGTTCTGCTCGAAAAGCTCTTCACTTCATGAGCAGACCCCTTGTACATGAGATGCCATGTTCTCCAACCTTCATCCATACTAAAGCAGGTTTGTAGCTCTTCATGTTCAACACAGACCATCTTTAAACACTTTTTCATGCATGTGCAGATTTGTTACTCACATAGGCACAAACCAGTGACGATTTTTAAACCCTCATAGTAAAAAGCTTTATAAAATAAATGAAAAAAGATAAAAAAGCAACTAGACAGATTCTTTAGAAAGCAACAACAAAACCTGAAGGCTACAGATTTTTACTGCTAATCTAATGATGCATTTTAACTGCTAAGCAGCAGGAAGGCAGTTTCTGTTTGCAAGCCCAAAGCCAACTCTTCTGCTTAGCCCTGCTCTCTAAGGAGCTGTTTAAAGCCACAGTTTAAAGCCTAGAGATGCAGCATCATGTCCCTTTGCAGCTAAAACCAATGATAATGAACCACACAGAGCCAAGCCTCCAGCTATTGGTTAAAGCCAAATTCTCCTCAGCGGATGGATATTTCTACCCACTTTCAAGCAGCTTCCCAATCGGAAGTTCAGCACCTCCAGTGCTCATTGTCCCCAGGACAGACAAGCATCCGGATGCCTTTTTGTCCCTTCCAATTAAGTTTCCTGCTGTGTTCCCCATAAAATGCAAGGAAACTGGTACAAGCCACCTCCCCTCTCTGCTGCTTGTATGTCACTCTGTGAGCAGACATCACGCAGAGAGGGCCATATGTTGGTCCTGTTCCACTAAATTCAGTTTACTGCTCCCAACTTTTTCTTAAAATAGGCTAAAAAATCCCCAAAACAACTAGGAAAAAAACCCAAAGCCAGCCAGTGTAGAGGCCACTTGGAAATGTCTGATAGCAAAGTGGGAGTGTTAGATCCCATTCTACTTCAAGTGGCAGGTGCCTGTGATACAGATGTCACTCCAGATTACAGAATTAACAGGATTACAGAATCCAGGACAGTTTGTTGGAGGTGGAGGTCACAATCTCCTTCCCTTTGCTGTGGTTTTATAAAACAAATCTACATGACAAGCAGCCTCTGGAATTCAACAGCCCTAAGTGTGGTCTGGATGATATTAAACAGACAAAAAGAAGTAGAAGCAATGAATATGGAAATCACAGAACAGTAGAGGTTGGAAGGGACCTCTGGGGATCATCCAGTTCAACGTCCCTGCTAGAGCAGGATCACCTAGATAACAATGTCCAGGTGGGTTTGGAATCTTCCAGGGAAGGAGACTCCACAACCTCTGTGGACAGACTGCTCCAGGGCTCCACCAACCTCACACCAATTTTTTTTTTCCTTCAGTTCAAGCAAAACCTCCTGGGTTCCAGTTTGTACCTGCTGTCCCTTGAACTAGCACTGGGACACACTGAAAAGAGTTCAGGCCTATCCTTATGACCTCCACACTTTAGATATTGATCAGCATTGAGAGGATCCCCTCTCAGGCTGCTTTTCTCCAGGCTAAAAACTCCCAGATCTCTCAGCCTCTCCTCGTCAGAGGGATGCTCCAGTCCTCTCAGCACCGTCCTGGCCCTTCACTGGATTCTCTCCAGTAGTCCTCCATCCTTCTGGAACTGGGGTGACCAGACCTGGACAAAATACTCCAGATGTGGCCTCACTGGGGTAGAACAGAAGAGCAACAGAACGTTCCACAACCTGCTGGCCACTCTCTTCTTAATGAACCTCAGGAGACCACTGGCCTTCTTGGTCATAAGATCACAATACTGGCTCACGGTGAACTTATTGTCCACCAGCACTCCCAGAGCTGCTTTCCAGAAGGACAACTCCTCACCTGTACTGGTACAGGTGGTACTTACTCCCCAGGTGCAGGACCCTACATTTGTCCTTGTATTTTACCTTCCCCAAAATAATCTGGCTTTTAAGTACAGTTTTCCCTTGTAATATTTTCAGCTGTAGCTTGTATGCCCTGATGATGAGTCTGCGTGGTCCATTTTGCTTCAAGAGAAGCAGAATTTTGAGGGATATTTGAACCTATTGTATGAAAAGCACTAAGACAACCTCCAAGTGTCGTTTTTCTTCAAACTAGAGGAACTAAGCTCTAGTGATGACATAAAACACCAGCCTTGAAGGGCTGATGGTTTGGCAGTTGGGGTTGTTATCTTAATCAGAATTCCAGCAATCTGAATGAAATCAGCTTTGAAGAAAATCATTTCATTCCAAACCAGTATCAGAAATTTGTGGTTTGGAGGGAAGAAAACCCAAAAGCAAGCATAACTATTATGAGGACTATTATGACATAAAGTGACCCAACACATAGAATCATAGAATAGAATCAGTCAGAGTTGGAAGGGACCACAAGGATCGTCCAGTTCCATCCCCCCTGCCATGGGCACGAACACCTCACACTACAGCAGGCTGGCCAGAGCCTCATCCAGCCTGGCCTTAAACACCTCCAGGGATGGGGCCTCAACCACCTCCCTGGACAACCCATTCCAGGCTCTCACCACTCTCATGGTGAAGAACTTCTTCTTCACGTCCAGCCTGAATCTCCCCACTTCCAGCTTTATTCCATTCCCCCCAGTCCTATCACTACCTGATAGCCTAAAAAGTCCCTCCCCAGCTTTCTTGTAGGCCCCCTTCAGATACTGGAAGGCCACAAGAAGGTCACCTCAGAGCCTTCTCTTCTCCAGACTGAACAGCCCCAACTCTTTCAGTCTGTCCTCATAGGAGAGGTGCTCCAGCCCTGTGCTCATCCTGGTGGCCCTTCTCTGGACACCTTCCAGCATGTCCAGATCCCTCTCGTAATAGGGGCTCCAGAACTGGACGCAGTACTCCAGGTGGGGTCTCACCAGAGCTGAGCAGAGGGGGAGAATCACCTCCCTCGACCTGCTGGCCACACTTCTCCTGATGCAGCCCAGGCTCTGGTTGGCTTTCTGGGCTGCAAGTGCACATTGACAGCTCATGTTGAGCTTCTTGTCCACCAGCACTCCCAAGTCCCTCTCCTCAGGGCTGCTCTCCAGACAGTCACTGCCCAGCCTGGATTTGTGCTTGGGATTACCTCCACCCAGATGCAGGACCCTGCCCTTGGTCTTGTTGAACCTCATGAGGTTGGCTTGTGCCCACCTCTCCAGCCTGTCAAGGTCCCTCTGGAAATCATAAATTACATAATCATGAGATGCAGTTATGAGCTGGGCACTGCATTTGACACGAGCAATCCGTCAGACCTGCTCTGCAAGTACCACATTAGCAAAGCAAACATGCTGGAAAAGCTGGGATTTAAATTGACTGGGAAACAGCAGGTCTCAACCACATTTGTTTTTTGAAGCTTGATGACAGGCAGGCTGGAACAGTGGTTTTTAATGCCATGATTTGTACTTGACAGCCAGCTGCCAGGTAAAATGAGAGGAGATTACCTTTTGGCAACTGCCCTCTCCATTTCCTAAACTAAATGACCTTCAAGCAGAGCAGCAGTGACAAAACACAGCAGTCTAATCTTCAGTGTGAACCCTGTGGTGAAGAGCAGTGGTTCGTGTTATAAGTAGAATGCAGAAACGCCTTGAATCATCACCAGATTAGATGAAAAATGCCACTGTGTTCAAAAAGAGCAGCTATTACACAAAGAAATGGAACTGAAAAAGGCTTAACAATGCCACAAAGACAGGCTAATGGGCTTCCCCATTTCTTTCATATTCAGGAAGACATTGTTTCCCATGTTCACCTTCTCAATGCAGATAATTTTCTATAGATGATTTTTTTCGTCTGCCCCAATTAAATACAAAATGCACACGTTGGCTGCTACTTAAAAGGAAAAGCAATCACATGAATTCCCATAGGTAAGTTTTGCACCCTGCTCCACCAATCACCTGCATCCTACAAGTCAAAATCATTTCTATGGCATTCTTCTTCTAGTTCTCCTGAGCATGACCTGCAGATAACAGTCATCCAATTTTACCTGCCTACAAATTAGTTTTAGGGCTTTTACCTGTCCACCCTGCTTTGCTTCAGGGTAGCAGGAATTTGGGGTATCTGTGTTCAGCCTGGAAAAAGGAGGGCTAATCTACTCTACTTGACTTTGGAGCACCTAAGCACTTTGTAGCTGCTGAAAAGTTTTACCATCAGCTGGAAATCATTTCTCACCTCACCAAATTATAACCATTTGCTTTGCAAACAAGGTAGCAGTTGATTTGGTCTATAACTGCAAAAAGCCCTCATGTTAGGCATCTGTGGAGATCAAGCTTCTGTGATTTTCTCTCCTCAAGCATCTTTAATAAGGCTGGTGATTCTCTATCCCCTCCCAGACCATGGGCATGCTTTCTGTGTAACAGCCTAAACAAGCAGGCCTGATCCTAGCCAGAGGAGGTTTAGGTTGGAGATTAGGAAAAAATTCTTTGCTGCAAGAATGGTCAGGCTTTGGAACAGGCTGCACAGCAAGGTGGTGGAGTCACCGTTCCTGGAGGTGTTCAAGAAACGTGGGGAAATGGCACCTGGGGACATGGTTTAGTGGCCATGGTTGTGTTAGGTCAGTGGTTGGACTCGATGATCTTAGGGGGTCTTCCCAACCAAAGTGATTCTATGATTCTAGAATTCTATGATTTTAGTCAGCTAAGCAGAAGCCTTGATGCTACAGTCCCCATGAGGAGTTACTGGGGCAGCCATCTGCATTGTGGCTTTTAGAAGAAGGGTTCATTCTTTTTCCAAGTTAAACGATCCCCGTTCCTTTGGGGAGTTTAGGTTGCAAAGACAGAGCAGGAAGCAGGGCAGGGTTCTGTGCTGCATCCCAAAGCATCGCAGCAGCCGGTGTGCAGCAGGGTCTCTCCTCTCTGCCCTCCCTCAGATGGATGTCTGTCTGCATCTATCTTCTAAAACTGTGGCACAGAGAGTGCTCACCCACTGTGTCAGAGAACACACCTCCTCATCCTCGTCTCTCCAAACACATCTTTAAGTCAGAACTTGAGGGAGTTTCTTGTGGCTACCTGAAGAGCAGCTACTAAAAGTTAGAGGAACATGGCGCTGACTTCTGCTCCTGACTCTGCTGAACACAAAACCAAAAACATCTAAAACATGGGAAAGGGATTATTGCAAAGCTTACCTTAGAGCAGCTCATTGATGACCACATTAAAACCAAATGGAGAACATGACAAATCATTACATTGTTAATGACACCGCTGGAAGATATAAAGACCAAGGATGCTTGTTTTGTGTGTGGCTTAGTGATGGACACGCTGACAGAAGTGAAGCTAAGCCAAGACTGAGGTTGTCTTTCTAATGTAATTTTAAATGCCTGATTTTCTGTAGGAGTTTTCTGTCGCTCTCTATGAAATATGATCTTTGCTGTCTCTGTAGAACATATTTGCCTTTAAGTTCCCCCAGCACAGAAGACAAAACTTTGGTGAAGTCAAGCACAGCCTAGCATGGGATATCATTGGAAACTGAGCTGTGCTGACTGTCTTCCACTACTGAACAAAGTCTGGGGAAAGGCTTTTGCATGGAAAGGGCTGGTGGGAGTTAAAGAGACAGGGAACTACCGGAGAAAGTCCCATGGAGAGCTACAGAGATGCTGAGTGGCCTGGAGCATCTCTGTGAGGAGGAAAGGCTGAGAGACCTGTGGCTGCTGAGCCTGGAGAAGAGCAGACTGAGAGGGATCTTCTCAATGCTCAAGAGTTAATGGGTGGGGGGCAAGACATTAGGGCTAGGCTCTTATCAGTGGTGCCCAGTGACAGAACAAGGGACAACAGGCACAAACTGGAACCCAGGAAGCTTCATCTGAACATAAGGAAAAACTTGTTTGCTGTGAGGGTGCTGGAGCTCTGGAGTAGGCTATGCAGAGCAGTTGTGAAGTCTCCTTCTCTGGAAAGATTCCAAACCCAACTGGCCATTGTGATCCTGGGCAACCTGCTGTGGCTGACCCTCCTTTAGCAGGAGGGTTTGACTGGGTGATCCTCAGAGGTCCCTTTCAAGTCCTGCAATCTGTGATTCAGGGATTCTGTGATTTGGGAAGCTCCTATATGTTTTCCATCCTCTTCTGCCACTCTTCAGAACGGCCAGTCAGAAGTGAGGCAGATATGAAATGGGATGAGAAGTCCTGCAGAGCTAAAGCACTACTGTGAACACAAGAGAAGGTGGGGAAATCCTGGTGCAAGGCCCTTCAAAGCACATCAGTAGCACAGATGTGTCCATCAAGCTGCTCTCCAACATTACAAACCCAGTCCTTATCTCTGCTCCATCAAACACTTTTGACTTAATGGTGTAAGATATCCTACTTGGCACCTGATTTGAGGCCATGCTGGTTACACGCTTGAAATGAAAGCTCCTCCTGTGAGATGGCTGATTTCTGTAATGCAGGTCACTAGATCATGCTCAGCCAGTGCATCACTTTCTAATCCCCAAGCTCTCCAGCACACAGGGCAGCCCTTGCTGCCCTGTTTAACATTTGTCAGCAACATGGACAGTGGATTGAGTGCTCCCTAAGCAAGTTGGCTGATGGCACCAAGCTGTGTAGTGTGCATGACTGGCTTGAGGGCAGGGATGGCATCCAGAAGGACCTTGACAGGCTGGAGAGGTGGGCACAAGCCAACCGCATGAGGTTCAACAAGACAAAGTGCAAGGTCCTGCATCTGGGTTGGGTCAACCCCAGGCACAAATCCAGGCTGGGTGCAGAGTGGGTTGAGAGTAGCCCTGAAGAAAAAGACTTGGAGGTGTTGGTCGGTAAGAAGCTCACCATGAGCTGACAGTGCCCTCATACAGCCCAGAAAGCAGCCATGTGCTGGGCTGCATCAAGAGGAGTGTGACCAGCAGGGCAAGAGAGGGGATTTTGCCCCTTTACTCTGTTCTGGTGAGACCCTACCTTGAATACCGCATCCAGTTCCACTGTCTCCAGCATAATGACACAGAGCTGTTGGAATGAGTCCAGAAGAGGGGCACAAAGATGATCCAAGGGCTGGAGCACCTCTCCTATGAGGACAGGCTGAGGAAGGTGGGGTTGTTCAGCCTGGAGAAGACTCTGGGGAGACCTCAGAGCTGCCTTCCAATACCTGAAGGAATTCTACAGGAAGGCTGGAGAGAGACTTTTCATAAAGGTGTCTAGAGACAGGACAAGGGGAAATGGGTTGAAGCTGAGAGAGAGTAGGTTTAGACTGGATCTTAGGAAGAAGTTCTTCAGTACAAGGGTGGTGGGACTCTGGAATAGGTTGCCCAGGGAGGGCTGGAGAAGATGATTTCTGAGGTCCTTTCCAACCTAAGCCATTCTAAGATTCAATGAATTCAAGCTTAAAGAGAGTTACAGCATCAAGGAGCGGAAAAAGGTGGCAGCGATTCCTTGCTCGGTGCATCTGGCACAGTAGCACTAATCACCTGCTGCAGCCCTTTTTGCTTGGAAAGCTGTGAAGAAGTTGGGGACATTCTATGTGGAAAGGAAAAAAATAAAAAAACCAAACCAAACCAACCAACCAACCAACCAACCAAACAGAGAAAATGACCACAGAATCACAGAGTTGTTTTGATTGGAAAAAACCTTTGAGATCATTCAGGCCAATCATTAATTTAGAAAATCTTTGGCTCTCCTGCTTGCAGGGTGATGACCTGTGCTCAAGTCTATGCTCTCCCTACAGCAGCACCTACCTTCTCCAGACCTGCAGCTGCAACAGTCCCTACCAGTCATTACATCACCTAATTAGGATGATTTCACCGATTTGTTTGACCCAGACTGAAGGGGTACAAGAGTTTTGAACTCTTTCAGACCCAGATGGATTAAAACCAGCAACCTGGTGTCAGGCAAAATTCCTTTAGTTGCATGTAACTGCAGCCCCAGGGGATCCACTTTGCAGCAAGTCACAGGAGTGCTTTATTTGGAGGACAAAGAATGCAAAAAGCTTTACTTCCACATGCTGATTCCCTGAGAAAACTCCCTCCTGGTACTTCTTTATTTCCTTTGAAAGAAATTACACATATTTTTCTTCGTTACAAAAGCCTAAATCTTTGTATCCTCCTAGCTTCAGTGAAACTCAGCAACAGATAAAGGATGTTCAGAAATTAAAATATGTGACTTGTATAAATACATAAGGAAACAACTGGCAAAACATTACAGAAACTAATATCCCTCTTGATAGCACAGAGAAACCAAAGGCCTTTTAATAAAACTAAACATTTAGGTTCTGCAGAAGAGAAAGCTCTTAAGAGGCTTAACAGCATTAAGAGAAGAGAATAGACCATTTTGAACTTAATTTACTTAAAATCAAGAGTTAATCCTGCAACAGTCATTTATATTTTTCAGACTCAAAGGTGCTGCCTCTGCTTCACTTTAATTCCCAAGCCCATTTCAGTGTAAGGGAGTTTAGGTGTGCCTATGAGACTGCTGATTTATCCAGCTGTAAATTGTATGTTCTGCATTTTCACAGACCAGTCACTTAAAAAAAAAAAAACAACAAACAACTTTGCAGTGATGATCTGTGCTGGGGGCAGGGAAATATATTTTTTTCCCTCTTTTTGAGAAAGCTGGAAGAATCCGTAAGGCAGAATCACACACAATGCTGCCATAATGGTTCCAAAAAGCACAGGGGACTTTTCTCTTGCAGTCTTTGGAGTTTTTTAGTAACTACAAAAGTGTTGTCAACCCCTCCTTTCCAATGCTGCTGCTGAAAATGTTACCAGCTTTTCCAAGGATACTTCAGCTGAGCAGTGCTTTTGGCTTGGATTTTTTTTGGCTCTGATTTATTTTTATAATTTTACAACCAAAGCTAGAAAGTTAGGGAAAAAGATTCTGATATAGAATATTTCAAAAGACAAGTGAGGCATAATGCATTGGTGGGAGGAAAGGAACACTCTAGGGAGTGCAGAAGCTGGTTGTGCTGGATTTCTCCTTTACACTGCCCTAGGGGGACCACATCTGGAGTACTTGGTCCAGTTCTGGCCTCCCCAGTTCAAAAGAGACAGGGAACTGCTGGAGAAAGTCCATCAGAAGAAAGATGCTGAGGGGCCTGGAGCACCTCTGTGAGGAGGAAAGGCTGAGAGACCTGGGGCTGTTTAGCTTGGAGAAGAGCAGCCTGAGAGGGGATCTGATCAATGCTCAGCATGAGCTAAAGAGCAGGGGGCAAGGTGATGAGGCCAGACATTTTTTCTGTGGTGTCCAGTGACAGAACAAGGAACAATGAAAAGTTCCATCTGAACATCAGAAAAAAACTTCTTTCCTGTGAGGGTGGTGGAGCCCTGGAACAGGCTGCCCAGAGTTGTGGAGTCTCCTCTGAAAAGATTGCAAACTCCCCTGGACATTGTGATCCTGGGCAAGCTGCTGTGGGTGATCCTGCTTTAGCAGGGGGGTTGGACTATATGACATGGTCTAGTCAGTGTGGTGGTGTTAGGTCATAGGCTGGACTAGATGATCTCAGAGGTCTACTCCAACCTCAATAATCCTGTGATTCTGTGATTTCCAGAGATCCCTTCCAAACGCCACCATGCTGGAATTCTGTGATTGTGCTCTGGGCTCTACTGCAGACATGGGCTGTCAAGTCAGGTAAGCAATTCACCTTCTCCAGATCTTCCTTATGACCTCAGTATTTGAAAGCTCAGTGTGTTTAGATGCTAGGTTTTCCTGGCTCTTTCACTTCGTAGGTCAGCACAGTTGAGCATACACCATAGATTATTGTTAAGGAGGTAAAATATGTCACTGTGAGCAGGTAAAGAAAGCCCTTCAAAAACGCTGCCACACAACTACAAGTGCAGGGAGTGGCAAAGCCACGTGGAAACTGTGCTTGTGCTCATCTGCAGGAAAAACAAACAGGGCTGACAAAGATTTTGAAGTCTTCCTATAGACAAGAAGGCTAGAATTTGCTTGAAAAAAACCTTCAGAAAGAGGGAAAAAATAAGTAGGGAAATGTGATCTGGCTGCTGGCCCACATCCAGCCAACACTAGGACCAGCACATCTCAGCCTTGCTTCAGAAATTGCTAGTGCTCTCCCTTCAGATGTTTACTTCCCAGAGCAAGAATGCTGAGGCTTTCCAACAGCTCCACCTAATATCTGCCACCTTCCTGAAGCTGGGTCTTAGCAGAAAAGTTTCATAGAATTGTTTCAGCTAGAAAAGACCTCAAGTATGATCAAGTACAGCCTTCAAACCAACACCTCCACAGCCACTAAATCACATCCTGAAATGCCATGCCTACATATTTTTTGAACACCTCCAGGGATAGTGACTCCACCACCTCCCTGGACAGCCTGTTCCAATGCCTGACCACTCTTGCAAGAAAAAAAAAAATCCTAATCCCCCCTGCCCCAGCTTCCAGAGAAGACAAGTTTCATCAGGTTGGTGTCAGCCAAGTGTTGAAGAAGGGCACATCACTCCTCCAGCATGAGCCAGCCACCGAGGCTTGCTCAGCAGTGCAGCCAAGTGCTTCAGCAGCTGATGATGGAAAGCAGAAGCTTAATGGGGTGAATGTGAACCCCATTTGCAATAGAAAGCAAATCACTAAATGGCTTGGGTGAGATGGGAAAGCAGATGTAGAGCAGAAAAGCTCTACAGAAAAGTTCTGCAGAACCAGGCTGGCTTTCAGATGACAGCTGAGTCATCTTCGTCAGCCAGTACAACGACAGCCTCTGTCTGCATGGCCTCCTGCATATTAGCAGGTGTGATGGGAAAGAACTACATGTTCCTCTTGCAACATCTCATTTATTTCAGAAAATGGTTGTTTTCTGATCTCCTGAGTAGAGCTTCTTCTGATGAAACGTTTCCCATTAGCATGAGCCACCCAAGTTACCTGTACATATATGCTCATCTTCACAGAATTACAGACTGCTGGCATGGCAGGGATGGGAAGGGACCTCTGGAGATCATCTAGTCCAACCTTCCTGATAAAGTAGGGTCACCTATTTCTCTGGGCAACCTGTTCCAGTATTTCACTACCCTCCTGATGACCAACCTAAATCTACCTTGCTCCAGTTTCAAACCATTGTCACCTTGGCCCTTCTAAACAGTCCCTTTCCCAGCCTTCATGTAGGTCCCCTTCACATATTGAAGTGTAGCTCTGAGGAGAGCCTTCTCCAGGATGAACAACCCCAACTCTCTTAGCCTGTTCTCATAGGAGAGGTGCTCCAGCCCCCTGATAATCTTCATGGCCTTCCTCTAGGCTTCCTCCAGTAGGTTCATGCCCTTCCTGTGTCAAGGACTTCAGAGCTGGACACAGTACTGCAGGTGAGGTCTCATCATAGCAGAGCAAAGGGGCGGAATTACCTCTCTCAACCACCTGGCCACACTGCTTTTGATGCAGCCCAGGATGCCACTGGCCTTCTGGGCTGCAAGCACCCTTAGCTGACTCATGTCCAGCTTCTCACCCATCAGCAACACTCCCAAGTCCTTTTCTGTAGAGCTGTTCTCAATCTCATCATCCCCCAGCCTGGATTGCTATCAAGGGTTGCCCTGACCTAGGTGCAGGACCTTGCACTTTACCATATTGAACCTCACAAGGTTCTCCTGAGCCCACTTGTCTAGCCTAAGTCCCGCTGGATGTTACTAGCAAACTGCCTTCCATCCCATTTCCCCGCCCCCCCCCCCCCAGTGGTCTTCTTGTAGGGCACGTTTGGTGCCTGCAAATAACCATAAGCCAAGGAGCACACAGACCTCTGTGCAGCTTGACAGCCATCCACGAAAGTAGGAGGCCGAATTGTCCTACAGATGAATGCTTCAGTAGACTTCTTCATACTCTGCCAGCAGAAAATCTTTGGCTGCTGTCTCTGGCAGTAGAGGCACTGGCAGTGCCAGCTGCCATTCTGATAAGGCAGCTATTAATGGATTTCACTAGCAAACAACCCTCACTGAAAGCTGCCCAGAGGTGCCTGGGTGGACAATGTTCCATTAGAGGGAAAAGAGGAATTTCTTTGCTGTAAGAGAGGATTGGAAATGGCATCATTCCCACACAGCTGAAGGGCAGTGGATACTGCTCTGTTCTGACTGCTCTTCCCTGCCTCCAAACGTGGCAGCAGGGCTGCTGCCTTGTCCTGGCAGAGCTGATGAGTGGCAGTTCCGAATAGCTGTCAGACCTTTGGTGTCAGAACGTGTAGGTAGCAACCTGATCCCATTTGGAAAACAATGATGCACAATCTGTATTTGCCATGCTTCAAAATGGATATAAAAATGTCTTTAGGAACCCAAATACGAGTCAAGAGACTGAAGTCAAGTGCAGTCCTCGTTAATTACAGTTATCACCCCCTTTGACTGGAAGCAGAGGGGAAACTGCATTCAAAGCACTCCCAGGTTTCTTTGTGGGATGAGTGAGACATTCTTGAGGAGGGAATTCCTATGCACACCCCAGTGCCCAGCAGAGGGAAGACACTGGCCCTCTTTTTAATGGTCAGGTTTAAGCAGCTAATTCCTCACACTCAGCACCGACTGTACAATAATCCTCTTGACAAATGAGCCAAGAGGCAGGGTGCTGCTGAGCATAAAATGCCTTATTGCCTTGCACAGAGCTAGGACACAGAGATGAGGGAGGATTAATAGTCACAATTAGGAATGTAAAGGCAGACTGGAGACTGGGAAAATAATTAGTAGCTTCTGAAAAGAATTTCCAGCCCCACAAAAATGTTTTAGTGCAGAATACATTTCAAATGCAGACAATAAAAGAGGCTCAGCCATGTTCTTCTCATAATGATACCTTTGGGATTGTTAGGACACGACTTGAAAGCTTGCTGGCTCCTTCACAAGGATGGCTCAATACTCATAGCTAGCTACATGTTGCAGCCCATGTTGGGGGTGGCAAGAAGCGTCTGGCTTCCCAGAGCTGTCTCAGTAGCTATTTTCCTTCCTCCCTGTGCTCTTGTCATTCTTAGAGCTGAAGCATTTCATGCTCTCATAGCATTTATGCTCCTCAAGCCCAGTGCCCATAGAAGAAAGCAGCAGTGACAGTGTAGTACCTGAACATCCTGGCCTAAATTAACAAGAGTGTTGCAGGGCCTTGGAACTGCCCCTGTACCCAGCACTGCTGAGACTACACCTCAAATACTGGAGTCAGTTTTGGGCCCATCACTACAAGAAAAACATTGAGGTGCTGGAAGGGATCTACACAAGGGCAAGAAATCTCATGAAGGGTCTGGAGAACCGGTAGAAGCCGAGAGAAGTGAGGTTGCTTAGTCTGAAGAAGAGAAGGCTGAGGAGAGACCTGCTCACTATCTGCAACTCCCTGACAGGAGATTGGAGTGAAGTGGGATTTGGTCTCTTCTCCCAAGTAACTATGAATAGGATGAGAAGAAGTGCCCTCCAGTTACACCAGCGGAGGTTTAGGTTGGATATTAGGAAAAAAATTCATTCCTGCAAGAGTGGTCAGGCACCGGAACAGGTGGTGTCATCATCCCTGGAAGCATTCAAAAAATAAGTAAATGTGGCATTTCAGGACATAGTTTAGTGAGATGATGGTTGGACTTAATGATCTCAGAGGCCTCTTCCAACCTGAAAGATTCTGTGATTCTCTGATCCAGAGGAAGGATGGGACAGGGTCCTTTACGCAGGATCTGGGTGGATGCTTCAGTACCAGAGATGCAACTTAGTCCTCAGGAAGACAGTGGTTGGTGAGAGTTCCTGTGCTCTGCTGAGTGTGTTTGTTTCCAGCATCCTAATCTGGTCCTGCTCTGAACACTGCTAATGAGAGAAAAGATAGACACTGCCCAGAAAATAGAAATAATCCTGGAAAGGGAATAGAAAGTCATGTTTCAAAAACAGAACAAGTGCCATATTCTCTCCGTTTGACTTCTGGCATCAGAGGAATGTAGTTTGTCTCACAGATGCCCCCACTTTTGGGGGGCACTGGGCTTAAGCAGAGGTTCTGGCGATTCGAAGGCCTGCAGTAATGGTGAAAAGCTGGAAAATGAGCAGTACAGAAGTGGCCAAACTTAATGGCTCTGCTGGAGCAGCCTGGCAAGAATCAGTGCTGGCAGAGAGGCTGAGCTGCAGGACAGCCAAGTTGTGCTGCTCAGTGCAGAGGACCTCCAGAGCAGAGCGTGGAGGTCTTTATACACCAGGCACTCTGCAGCTGCTTTCCAGGTGGGCTGCCTCTGGGATTTAAATAACTCAAGTACTATTAAAATGATCATGAATCACACTCACTGAGCAGTAGGGAACTGCTTTGCTTTTCTCTGTTTGAAGGTAAGAGGTGGCTGGTGCCAAAAATTCCTTAAGAAACTGCAACAATTTCCTCAGAAATCCATCCTCTTTCACAGCTTCCAGAAGACTGGAATAGTAAAATTCCTCTGAGAGATCCAGTTAAAAAGATCCAGGGTGGATTTCTGATGACAAAAATTCCGTCAGGAGAGGAGCATGTAATAACCAGGTGTAATGGAATGGTCACAACACATCTCATCAATCCATAAGAACACTCTCTCTAAGAACAGGTCTTCTGAGGAGAAGCTGAGGGACCTGGAGTTGTTTAGTCTGGAGAAAAGAAGGCTGAGGGGAGAGGATCTTATCTCTAAAACTCCCTGAAAGGAGGCTGAAGCCAGGTGGGGGTTGGTCTCTTCCGAAGTAACAAGTGATAGGATGAGAGGAAATGGCCTGGAATTGTGCCAGAGGAGGTTTAGGTTGGAGATTAGGAAACATTTCTTTCCTGCAAGAGCGGTCAGGCATTGGAACAGGCTGCCCAGGGA
This sequence comes from Indicator indicator, assembly GCF_027791375.1. Classification (NCBI taxonomy): domain Eukaryota; kingdom Metazoa; phylum Chordata; class Aves; order Piciformes; family Indicatoridae; genus Indicator; species Indicator indicator. Next base: position 8,576,827 of record NC_072014.1, on the reverse strand, counting down.
GGTGGTGAGGTCACTGTCCCTGAAGGTGATCAAGAAACATGTGGGCTTGGTACTTTGGGACATGGTTTAGTAGCCATGGTGGTGTTTGGTTTATGGTTGGACCTGATGATCTTACAGGGCTTTTCCAACCTCAGCGATTCTGTAAACACATTGCTTATTTACAGAGCTTCTGCAGAAGAGGGGAGTTAACAGCTTTCAGTCTGGGTTAGGAGAAAGACTAACTGATGATGTGAAATTACCTGGAATATTTAATCACAGAGATGAAAAGGGGTTGGTTTGGGATTGGTTTTGGGGTTTTATTTTTGGTTGTTATTGTTGTGTAAGTACAGCCTGAAAAATTCAATTATTCCAATATAATTCCCATTGTTGCTGTCACTGTGGAGTATGTAAGTGCCTAATATAGCTAACACAGATGTGCCAAAGGGCTGCAATTAAATTATTGCACTCTCATCTTCTGGTACCAATCAACTTTTTCTCCCCTTAATGAGCAAATACATGCTGGGTTATACTGGGTCTGATTGACTGGTGATATGAAAACACAAAGGGGGCAGGAGCTGGTAAAAAGTGTTTGTCATTCTCTCTGGAGCTGCAAGAGACATGAGGAACTGTTTCTGATTGTGGCAGCTGCTCTCATGCTGACTGATGAGTGCTACAGTACTGGCACAGAGCTAGTGTTAGACAGGATGGTAACTCATTTGTGAGGCCTTCACAGGTGTTGAAGCATCCCCAATATGTTTGATTATAGATGGTCAACATTGCTTTGAACTGGCAGTTTTCTACTACCTGGTTTGCACAATTCATCTCCACATCTTTAGCAGTTACCAAAAAAGCCCTAATCTGATGCTAGAGCTCAGGAAACAGGCAGAGGGATGCAAAGCACCTTCAGGCCAAAATAACCCACGCACTGCAGAAGTCCCTGTCTCTCACACTTAGTACATAATTCAGGAGACTCAGATCCAAACTGAAGCCTGCTTGTTCATCTCAGTGCTAGAAATAGAATTTTTTTTTTTTCCCAGAGCTCAAATATGTTGCACCAAAAGTTAAGGCTGCTGATAGGATCAGAGGAAGGAACTTCCAGACACCTCCTCAGTGTCTATGTGCTCTACAAGGACGGCAGTGACCGTCAATCCTGTACTACTGGTCTAAAATCATTGTGGTCCCCAGGGTCTGGGCAAATCCATCTTGTTACTACATTACTCTTGGGTAACAGTCTGCAGTGGTAGAAAGCTGAGTTTTCCTGAGAAAAAGAGTGCCTGCAGCCAGCTGAAGCAGTGCCCATCATCTATGTATCATGCCCAGGGTGAGAACCAGGAGGAAAACACATTGCTTTGAAACAAATGGAGACTGATGATGCAGGAGTGCAGTACTTATTTGGGAGGGAAGGTGAATTAAATCCCAGAATCCCAGCATGGTGGGGGTTGGAAGGAACCTCTTGGGATCATCTAGTCCAAGCGCCCTGCTAAAGCAGGGTCACCCACAGCAGGTTGCCCACGATCACAATGTCCAAGTGGGTTTGGGAAATCTCCAGAGAAGGAAACTCCACAAGCTCTCCGAGCAGCCGGCTCCAGGGCTCTGGCACCCTCACAGCAAAGCAGCTTTTCCTCATGTTCAGGTGGAACATCCTGGGTTCCTGTTTGTGCCCATTGTCCTATCATTGGGCACCACTGAAGAGTCCAGCCCCGTCCTCTTGGCCCCCCAGCCCCACCTCTTCCCCATTTAGCTTTTGCTGAGCATTGAGAAGATCCCCTCTCAGTCTGCTCTTCTCCATGATAAACAGCCCCAGGTCCCCAAATGCAAAATGATACCAAAGCCAAAATCATTCTTGGGAAAGACCAACAACAAAGCAAACCCCACTGAGAGCACGAGAGAAAACTTCAAAGCTGAATCTCAGCGTGGGCTGAGTTGTCTACCATTTCACTTCCAAGCACTAAACTTTCTTCTCCTAAAGCAGAATAATAAACTTTCCTTGAGCAAAACACTCAGAACAAGGGCTGGAATCAAATTATAAACCTGTGTCTATTGTAAAGGAATGAAATAAAAATAAACTCCCACTTAACAATTGTCACTTGACAACTAGTGCTGGCCAGAAAGGCTGCTTTCATACTGGACTGCAGTGAGTTACATTAAATTCCTCAGCAGACTATCATGGTTTTAATTGATTTTAAAATATTGCTGTGCTCTAGAGGGCTCTACAAGTTTAACTGCAATTTTCCAGTCTTGGTTGAGTTTATTTATTTATTTGTTTAATCTATTTTTGTTTGTTGATGGGAACTGCCAAAGTTTGTGTAGATATTTAAACCCAAGACAGCATCTTAGCTTAGCCATCTGTGAAAACAAAACCTGTGTAAAAATATAGCTTGGAATAAATGAAGCACTGAGGGAATTTCAGACTCGATATAAATAATTGCAGCCATAGCTTGTTGCTATGCAGTTAAGAGAAATATGTTTCTCTAATCCTTGGTGAAGACTCATTTCTTTAAAAGGTTTTGCTTTTAAACATGAAGACAAGGAAACAGTAATACTTTCCCATCTTCTACAGGTGAGATCAATGCCTTGCTGTCTGGTTTGGTAAGAATGAATGCAAAGGCTCTGGAGAGAATCATAGAATCACTCAGGTTGGAAAAGACCCTTGAGATCATCAGGTCCAACCATTAACTCTAGCCTACCAAGTTCACCACTAAACCATATTGCTAAGTGCTGCATCTAAATGACCCTTAAACACCTCCAGGGATGGTGACTCCACCACCTCCCTAGGCAGCCTGTTCCAATGCCTGACCACTCTTGCAGCAAAGAAATGTTTCCTAATATCCAACCTAAACCTCCTTTTGCACAATTTCAGGCCATTTTCTCTTGTCTTATTAATTGATACTAGGGAGAAGAGACTGATGCCCACATCGCTATGATCTCCTTTCAGGTAGATATAGAGCGCAATAAGATCTCCCTTAACCTTCTGTTCTCCAGACTAAACAATCTTAGCTCAGCTCCCTCAGCCGCTCCTCATATGACACCCTCGAAACCCTTCACCAGCCTCATTACTCTTCTCTGGACATGCTCCAGGACCTCAATGTCTCTCTTCTCCTGTGGCACCCAGAACTGAACCCAGAACTCAAGCTGTGGCCTCACCAGGGCTGAGTACAGGGGCACCATCACTTCCCTGCTCCTGCTGGACATGCTGTTTTGGATACAGGCCAGGATGCTGTTGGCCTTCTTGGCCACATAAAACATTCTGGGTTTCTTGCAGGAATTTTCAGCCTGGATTTTGCCGTTTTGGATTCTGAAGGGTCTTTTTTGGCTCGTTGCTTTAGATTTGCTTTGTGCCCAGTGTTTCACACCAGTCCTTAGTTCTCAGAGAGGCCACAGCTCCCTGACTGCGTGCTTGCAGTGCCTATATATGTGTATAGGGAAAGAGTGAAACCAACAGCTTGCTTCAGCCCCAAAGCAGCTCACCATTTTTTGCTTCCTGTTTATCCTGTTTCCCAGAGGAAAACAAAAACAGCTTGGACTTTCTTGGCTGAAAGCTGTCATCTTCAGCAAAAAGCTGATTATACAGTGGAAGTAAATAATAAAACTAGGATTCTGTCTGGTTGCTTGGTCTAAATTAATGAGGAAAAAAAACCCCAAACCTCAGTTTGCACTCGGTAATTTCTTCATGAAAAGCAATGTTTTCTTAAGGAAATAGTGACAATTTGCCTCGGACCAAAGCAGTGAAGATATCTCTCTTCGCATTGAAGATGCCCAATTTGCATGTGCCTAATTGTGGCATAAGGACCAGTGGTGTCACACAGCTTTAATGATAGTTTGCAGCCAAACCACCGAGAGAACAAACACCTGCTCTACAGCTTCTGTAGGTTGCCAGAGTTCTGACCTTCTAATTGCCTCTCTCTTTTCTGCTCCTGGCTGCACAGTGAATAACACGAGTGCTCTTTCAAATCCTACGTGTACCCCCCACGCTCCCCCTTCCTCCTCTCTCTCAGAAAATAAGTAAACTACCAATTTAATGACTAACTAGTTTGTACTCGCTGAAGAGTTTCCTGAGCTTTTGTTAAGCTTTGAACATTTTTCAAATAGAAATCAGTGGTTTTTGTCTCTCTTTCTCTTAACTTTCTGTACATGCCGGTGAGAAGCATTTTAATTAGAGCAGTGTCTGCATGAATCTACAGCCCACCTGCCTCCTTCCTGCTGCTAGCAGGGAAAAACGCTGTAGTGGTTGCTCATCTGGAGGTAGAGCAGCAAACAGCTTAGGAAGAGGAAGACTGTTAAAGATCCAAAGGCTGGGAGCAGCTGCTGGGTCCTGGTTGGTCCTTGGGTTGAGGATGCTGCAGGCAGGATGCTGCAGGAAGAATGCCGGTGGGAAGGATGCTGGCAGGATGCTGTGTATCTCCCAGTACCTCTGCTGATGAAAGCAGGATGAGCTGTTGGGACTGCGGGAAGTGCTTCCCGAAATATACCGTCATGTGCATAATTACCGGGGTGGAGGCAGCAGGAGAAACCGAGCTCCCGAATGTTCCCCGCAGCCCTCCCGGGGCCGGTCCCCACTGCCTGGCCGTGGGGCGGCTGCAGTGCTGCCGAGAGCCAGGAGATGTCAGCGCTGCCCCACACAACAGCAGGAACAAGCTAATTTGTCAGACAGACCAGAAAGACTGAGATGTGGCCACTTCGTGCTTTGCTTTATCACCCTCCCCAAACAGCCTCGCCTTGGCAACTTGTCCCTGCCTCACGCACCTCTGCTGCTAACACCTTGAGTCCTGTGGTGCAGGATCTGATATTGCTGAGCTCACAGTGCCTTTGGGGTTTTGGAGATGATGCAGAAAAGCAAAGCTTGCACAATACTAAAGCTCCTACGCTGTGGCTGCTTCGTATGACCTGTTTCTGAAGAGACCACCAAGCTTCAAGTCCTTTTTCTGAAAGCCTCAGGTAGAAATTCTGTACTATTCAATGGGCACTTTGCAGCCAAGCAGGCCAATGACATCGTAGGCTGCATCAAAAGAGTGGCCAGCAGGTCAAAAGGGATAATTCTGGCACTCTGCTCTGCACTGGTGAGACCTCACCTGCAGTACTGTGTCCCCCCAACACAGGAGAGAAAAGGTCCTGCTGGAGCAAGTCCAGATGAAGCCACCAAGATGTTAAGATAGGCTGAGTGGGTTGCAGCTGTTCAGGCTGGAGAAGAGAAGGCTCCAGGGAGACCTTAGAGCTGCATTTAAACATCTGAGGGGACCTACATGAAGCCTGGGGAAGGACTGTTTAGAAGGGCTTGTGGTGACAGGACAAGGGACAATGGTTTGAAACTGGAGCAGGGTAGATGTAGCTTGGACATCAGGAGGAAGTTCTTCACAACGAGAGTGGTGAAATACTGGAACAGGCTGCCCAGAGAGGTGGTTGAGGTCCCATCCCTGGACACATTCGAGGTCAAACTTGAGGGGGCCCTGAGCAAAATGATCTGGTTGGAGGTGCCCCTATTGACTACAGTGGGGGTTGGACAAGATGACTTTCAAGGGTCCTTTCCAACTTGGTGCATTCTACAATTCTGTTATTCCCCCTAGATTTCTAGTCTGACTTCGTATTTTGAAACAGTCACAAGGGATTTCAAGCAGAGGTCTAAAGTATCTGCCATGCCCTGCTGGCTCTACAAGTTTTATTCTTGTCTCAAATCTCCTGATTCAGAAAGCAGATTTTATAGGATCCTCAGTATCTATCTACAACTCTTCAGTGTTCCAAATGAACTTACACATATGCTAGCAGAGAGAAGACTTAATTTCTAGTTAACTAACTGCTTTCCTGACATCTCCCAGGTGCTGTCCTGAGTGAAGTGCTCCCTCCCAAGTCCCCCAGAGATAGGTGTCCTTTGTTAACACTCAGAAATTGCTCATCAAACTTTCAAGACAGTTGCATGCTTTGCACCCCAGATGAGGTGGAAGGGAAAGGAGGCTTATTTCTGCAGCAAATCCTTCAGGAAATTGGCACTGTCTGCCATCAGAGAAAGACTGCAGAGATACAGATAAGGAAAGTAAGCCTAGGAAGCAGAGTCTTGCTGAGGCTTATCAATATGCCTTGTATTAAGAGCTGTTTGTTCAAAGAGGTTACAAAAGACCTTGCCAAAGATCAGAGGAGCAACCATCATGGCCATGAACACCCCAGGGATATAGCCAGATCAGAGCTTTATGGCCTCTATTCATTACAGCAGAGAGCACTACCTGAAAACACCTACTTCTGAATCTTCTTGCTGCCAGATTTCTTAGTGAGGCCAGTGATCTGATATCCTTGCCTGAGAGAACATTCAAAATTTTGCCTTTTTTAACCTCCTAATCCTGCCACATAAATAATTTATAACTGATTCTATTCTATGTCTTCTTGGTGTTATTGGATTCTTATCTTCCTTTCCAGTCTATGTTTCTGATTTAATATATTAAAAACTTCAGTTCAGCTTTGCTTTCCTTGTCAGGATGGAGGTAGAAACTTAGAGAGTGTTGAAAGAAAAGTACAATATATAATGATTACTTTATTTTTTAAATTAATAAGTTTCAGTTTAAAAGGAAGGGAGATTGTGTCATCCTCTCCTGTGGGACCCTTTTGTGGTTGCTCTATCAGCACAGAAAATAGCTTCTAATTCTCTTACACCTTTGTGTGCTCTCCCTTAGCTGCTTTGGCTCAGATAGCAAGGTCGAGCCCTGCAGCCCTAGCTCTGCTGGTGGGTCTCAGCAAGCTTTTGATTTTCCAGAGTGCTGCTGGAAGTGAGGCCACATTTGGAGTATTGTGTCCAATTCTGAGCTCTCCAGTTCAGGAGAGACTGGGAAATACTGGATAAAGTCCAACAGAGGCTACAAAGATGCTAAGGGGCCTGGAGCATCTCTGTGAAGAGGACAGGCAGAGGAGATCTGGGGCTGTTGAGCCTGGAGAAGAGCAGCCTGAGAGGGAATCTGATCAGTGCTCAGCATGACCTAAAGGGTGGGGGGCAAGAGGATGAGGCCAGACTCTTCTCAGTGCTGCCCAGCAGCAGGATTTGGGGCAACAGGCATAAAAAATACAGAAGCTCCACTTAAACTTAAGGAAGAACTTTCTTGCAAGGGTTCTGGAGTAGGCTGTCCAGAGAGGTTGTGGAGTCTCCTTCTCTAAAGACTTTCAAAACCCACCTGGACGCTGTGATCCTGGCCAGCCTGCTCTGGGTTGACACTGTTTATCAGAGGGGTTAGGCTAAATGGCCTCCAGAGCTCCCTTCTGACACCACCATACTGTGATTCTGTGAGATAACAGAGACCTGGACTTTTGAACAATGGAGATCAACGAGCTTTTGCCTTCTCATTTTCTGTCTAAAGACTTCAAGATAAGCTGCTCAGAGAACAGTTCTGTGACCTGTTGTCAGGATCACAGTTTGGAAAGATGTACACATAAAATTCACCCTTACTATGCCATGTTGCCTGCTTCTTTCAGCACTTCAAATGGTAGCTGGGTGAAAAAGTAAAGCCTCTTTTTCCAGGAGCAGAAAACCAGCAAAAGGTAAAACCAACCCCAAAAGTGAAACCCTAAATATTTGTATGAGTGGCTAAAGCAAATAAGCCTGATTCCTGTCTCAGAAGTGGTCTAAAAGGTTTCTTCAGACAAAGAAGGGCTGAAATTGTGCCAGAAGGGGTTTAGGGCAGATATCAGGAGAAATTTCTTTACTGAAAGGGGGAGTCAGGCATTGGAACAGGCTGCCCAGGGAGGTTGTGGAGTCACCGTCCCTGGAGGTGTGCAAGAAATGACATGGTTTGATGGCCATTATGCTGTTGGGTTGATGGTTGGACTTGATGATCTTGGAGGTCTTTTCCAACCCAAATAATTCTCTGATTCTATGACATCTGAAAGGTTCAGGAGTGAGAAAAGAACAGAAGGGAGCAGCTTGGTTGCAGTGTGTGTGTTTGGCAAGTCCTGGCTATACCCAGGACAACAGCAGGACAGACTAAGAACCTCCCAGATTAGTTTAGAGAAGGCAGCTCTGATTCTACACCTGTGTGCATCAGAGATGCCTGAGGGATGGATGAACCTGCTACAACAACAGGATCACACTGCAAGTTAAAAATTCATCTGTGCAGAACGAGACACATGAATCACAACTGGACCCAGACAGAGGGGAGGGGCAAACCACACATTTTAAACAAAGATGGAAGGTGTAATAGCATCAAGAGATTTTTAATCACATTTAAATGAGATTGCCCTGCTTTAGATGACAAATATCTTGTTCCTACCTGGAATATACCTGCAATTACATAAATCTAAACAGCACGGAATCTTCCTTCCCTATCCTCAGGAGGCTGTTGAAGTCTTTTTTCCTACATATACATATTTATACCACCACTCCACCTCTTTTACCCTGTAGGTCTGCTATGTGGCTTAGCCACAACAGCTCAAGGCCTCTGGCAGCAGATGGAAAGAGCAAGAGGGGACAAACTCATGTTTAATTTTCCATTTGGATGCATAAAGCATAAAGCAGGCACAAACAGCAGTGGAGTAATACTCAGTATGAGCGGCTCCGGCTCAGACTTAACCACTGATCTAGCTGGAAGTGGCCTGTGCTCAGGCTCAGGGGAATTAGAGGGTAAATGATCTTTCTGCAGCAGTACCTGAAAGCCCTGACCAAGAAGCCTGTCAGTGCAGAGTGAGGAGATGGCAGCCAGCTCCCTTGGGGTGTCAGGATGAAACTCATCTCATGACATTGCCATGCTGGCCACCACATGTGCTGGGACCCAGCCACTCCAGCATTATCTTCTGTTTCTCCAAGAAGCTTGTAAGAAGCTCATGAACTCAGTCTGGCAAACCTCCACCTGAGCTTTTCAGTTATCCTACTTTTCTTTCTGATTTGGGAGTCTTCCAAATGAAAAATAAACCTGGAGCACAGCTGGGCAATTCTCACCTGTGGACAGCTTCAGAGAGCACAGGTCCTCTGTAAGGGCTACAGGAGGACAACTGCATCCTGGCTTGCAGGGTTTCCAGAAAGGGATGTGCCTTGAAACCCAGCTGTGATCCAATCTGGGATCTGCTTCAGATCCAGGGTGGTAAAATCCTAACAGGCCTCCCCATCATTTGGTGTTGTGCTGCTATAATTAATCCCTGGGTCAGCTGCCAGTTACTGCAGATGCTTTTCTGCAGACAAAAAGGGACTTCTCTTTTCCTCCCCCCCCCACCCCCATTTATCTTTCTGCAAGTTCCCTGACCTGGAAACCTGGTGTTTTCTGGTTCACACTTCTGCTCCCTGCAGCTCTTCTTCTCAAGTCCACTTCAGGACTGACAGCACGATGGCACAGGCAGAGGTGTCTGTGCCCACCCAGAGGAGATGCAAACACCACAACCTTGTCAGGATGCTCAACCTCCGTTAGTTATTCCTCCTTTACCACCTAAATTCATTGCTTCCAACAGCCATTTCAAGTGACTGTTTTTCTACCCAGCTCCATTGCAAACTGAAATATTCCCCCTGCTTTAAAACTCCTTCAAACAGACAAAATCCAGCATTAGTTTTTCCATTTTTTTTCTTGAAAGAAAAGGGGGAAAGAAATAGGAAGAAGGTACTCCACAAGCTGACAAGCCTGCCTCAGTTCAGAGCACTGCAGAAACTGCCACAGAATCCTGGATTTGTGGGAGAATAATAGGGACATAGGGCTGCCAAGGTCAGTCAGCCTCATACACTATGCTGGCAAGCCAAAGTTCCTTACATAAGTAATGGCCATCAGCAGTTAGCTTGAAATCTGGGACATGCTTCTCCCCCCTGCTCCAACACAAAAGGAAAAATGTATTAAACTTGTTCTGCCTTCAGCTATTTTTCCTCATTTGTTTATTTTCCACATCTCTTCCAGCTCGAGAGGCTCACAGCTACTGCCACAAGCCTGAAATTGAGCCTTCAGCAAGGGCCTGATGGTTTTCTCAGCTTCTTTGCAGACTCCAGGGATTTTCTCTCATTAACGGTGTAGAGATGCCAATAGCAAAGGTCACAAAGCCGTACTTGGTCTTCACAATCTAATCCCTCAATTTCATCATTCATTTGCATTTCTTGTGCAAAAACTCAGTATTTAGAATCATAGAATCATTTTGGTTGGAAAAGCCCTTTAACATCAAGAAGTCCAACCATTCTCTAACTCTACCAAGGCTGGTGCTAAACCACGTCCCTCAGCACCACATCCCTGCACCTCTGAAACACCTCCAAGGATCAGGATTCAACCATTTCCCTGGGGAACCTGTTCCAGGGCTTGAAAACCCTTTCAGGGAAGAAGTTTCTTCTAATATCCAATCTAAACCTCCCCTGGTGCAACTTGAGGCCATTTCCTCTTGTCCTATCACTTGTTACTAGGGAGAAGAGATCAACCCCCACCTGGCTCCAACCTACTTTCAGGGAGTGGTAGACAGTGAGGTCTCAGCCTCCTTTCTGCAGATTAAACAACCGCAGTTCCCTCAGCTGCTCCTCACAAGAGCTGCTCTGCAGACCTTTCACCAGCTTCACTACCCTTCCCTGAACTCAGAGAAGGGTCTTACCCCAAGCATCCCTTGCTTCTGGGAGATATGACTGTATGATTGATTACTCCTCTAGCCTCATTATCTGGTCTAAGTACAAGGGCAGATTTACTACTTACACCTACCACTGGCAAGGGAACAGCACACATGGGGATGTTGCACCTTCAGGGCAACTGGAGAAGGGCTGGGTGCTCTAGGCTGGGCTGAAATGGGGCTCCTAGCCCAGGATGGGTCCATGCAGGTCCCAGCTGAGACTGCTCTGGGCTGTCAGTGCTTTGCACCATCCCCAACAACTATTTCTGAACCACAAACTCCTTCTCCCTGGAGAGCAGAGCTAGTGAAAAAGTAGTTAAGAGGAGCTTTAGGAGGACAGAAGAATGTAGAAATAAGCCCCCACCTTTTCTTACATTATCTGAGAGCTGTTTAGCCATGAATTGTCTGTAATAATTAGCATGAGAATATCTCCTTGATGACATTCATACTGCATAAAAGGGTCTGCATTTCCTCCATCAAAGTGCATATTTATGAACTGAATCTCTGAAAGACGGAACCTTTGATAGCATTATTTTAATATTTTTTGTGCATATGATTTAGAAGTTTAAACTTCAAGAAGCCCTAATAACAAAAAAGACTCTCAGATTTCTGCTAGTCACCTCTACTGCTAGTAAACACAAACACAGATATGGGAGTCACTGCTTAAATATAAAAGTGAGAGACTGTAGAAGATAGAACGATGTGAATAAATTTACTTTTGATCCTTTAATGAAGAAGAGTGACCTGAAAAAAACCAACCTTGAATGCTGAAGCCTAATGGCATCTGGTTGTCTCATTTCTCATTTATTTCTTGACCCTAGTGACAACCTATAATGAGACACACTGAAAAACCTCTGCTTTCTATGTACATCCATGTATGTCCAATGTTTCTGCCCCTCGGCTGCCCAGTACCACTTATGTTCTACACCTAATTACTGCAGTTCCTCAGAACTTAAGCTCCAGCCAAAACTAGACTCATCAAAGGCTGTATTACAGGACTCGACTCCATCAGCGGCTCTGAGGACATATGACAGACATGTGGCCACCAGCTTGACTAGCATGGGGTTGATACTCTTAGAATCACAGAACTGTTTGGTTTGGAAGAGACCTTCAAGATCATTAGGTCCCAACATTGCCAGGTGTCACCACTAAACCATGGCCCTCAGCTCGACATCTACACATCTTTTAAATCCCTCCAGGGATAGGGACTCCACCACTTCCCTGGGCAGCCTGTTCCAGGGCCTGACAGCCCTTTTGTGGCAGAAATTTTCCAGTCAAAACCTCCCCTGGCTGTTCAACACTTGTGCTAGACTTACAGGGATTTCACCAAAGAGTTTGATCACAGAATTGTTTTGATTGGAAAAGACCTTTAAGATCATCAAGTCCAGCCATTCTCTAACACTACCAAGTCTGGTGCTAAACCATGTCCCTCAGCACCACATTTCTGCATCTTTTAAGTATCTCAAGGGATAGGGATTAGATGCAGAGAATGGCAGTTCCTTTTCTGATGTGTAACACTTGCTGGAGACTTATCAACACAAACTTCCCAAACCTGGCAGACTTGTAGCTTCTGCTTAGAGATATTTTTAGCCCTTTATTTTAGCACCTACACCAAGCATGGGCCTGAAAGTATAAAACCTTGAAGTCTTTCAGGCAGATTATGGTTACTTTCTGAAGTGCTTAACAGAGAAAATATTCCATCTGGGTGCTCTCCCTTGGCAAGCATGAGAATTATCCCAGGTTTGGACAAGCCAGGCTGAAAGGGGACCCAGAGAGGGAGTGAGAACATGAAATTGTGTACAAAAGGAGGTTGTGGGCTACCAAGCCTGGTGTCATGGGACACTAGGCTCATTTTAACCCAAACCCGAGTCCTCCTCACCTCTTCTGCACTTCCCATTAGAAACGATTCCACCTGTGGGCTGCATCTACTCCTCCTTTTGTTTGCAGAATCTTGACACCACTGATAAAGGCATTCACCAGTCCATGATGGCATTGGAACCACAGTAGCCTGCTACAGATCCAGGAACTGCAACACAAAAAAGATTTGGTTTCTCACTAGTTTTTAAAGGCTGCTAAGATAAAGTTGGAAAGTTTGGGAAAAAACAGAAGGAACTATAAGTGAGGTATAGTCAGCATGGGAACAGAGAAGGAATTTTTAGAGTGATATCCAAACAAATGTTTTTTTCCTGCTACGTGGCACTGCCTAAAAACCTTCCTCTAAGCTTTCCACATGGATTTATGTAATTTCACAGTTGTCACTATTAGGCAATTACAGTTCCTGCAGCTATATTCACCTTCTTTTATTAGAAAGCAAACAATTTTACATTGCATAATTTTGGCATATTTCTTATTTAGACAAATCCTTTGACATTTGACATGCACCTCTAAAGCTCCATTTCTAACATAACTTTTATCTTCTATTATTTAACAATAAATAATTTTTATTTAATTCCTGAATGCAAAGAGTAGGACATTTTATGCTCCAAGGAAATAGTGAGTAGTGCATTTCTTACTCCTAGGGATTAGAGTTATCTAAATCTCCTTACTAAAGAAAATAACTTACATCTACTAAACAAGTAACTGTTCAAGAAAACTTGATTCTGAAAGTTGAACAGAGTATTATGAATTAAAAAAAAATCCAGGGGAAAAACCTATCTCTTAACGCTTTAAAAAAATTCTGGAAATATTAGATTTGCCTGGCATGCATATTAACTGCAGAAAATAGTAATAGTGAGAGATTGTATTTGCAGAGACCATTGAGTCCAACCCCCCTGGCCAAAGCAGGATCACCAGTTCCAGTATTTCACTACTCTCATTGTGAAGAACTTCCTCCTAATGTCCAACCTAAATCTACCCTGCTCCAGTTACAAACCATTGCCCCTGGCCCTATCACCACAAGCCCTTCTAAACAGTCCCTCCTCAGTCTTCCTATAGGTCCCCTTCAGATACTGATATGTAGCTCTAAAGTTTCCCTGGAGCCTTCTCTTCTCCAGGCTCAACAGCCCCAAGTCTCACAACCTGTCTTCATAGGAGAGGTGCTCCAGCCCTCTGACCATCTGGGCTGCATCCAAAGCAGTGTGAGCAGCAGGACAGGGAGGGGATTCTGCCCCTCTGCGCTGCTGAGACCCCACCTGCAGTACTGTGTCCAGTTCTGGGGTGCCCAACAAGAGAAGGACATGGAACTGCTGGAGTGGGTCCAGAGGAGGCCATGAAAATGATCAGAGGGCTGAAGAACCTCCCCCTGTGGGGACAGGCTAAGTGACTTGGGGCTGTTCAGCCTGGAGAAAAGAATGCTCCAGGGACACCTTAGAGCAGCTTTCCGTACCTGAAGGGGACTACAGAAGAGCTGGGGAGGGACATTTTACAATGGCTTGTAGTGATAGGGTGAATGGGAACAGCGTTGACCTTGAAGAGGGCAGACTTTGACTAGAAATTATGAAGAAATTCTTTCCAGTGAGCGTGGTGAGACACTGGAACAGGTTGCCCAGGAAGGCTGTGGATGCCCCCTCCCTGCAGGTGTTCAAGGCCAGACTGGATGAGGCCTTGAGAAACCTGGCCAGGTGGAAGGTGTCCCTTCCTATGGTAGGGGGGTTGGAACTAGATGATTCTTAAGGTCCCTTCCAACATAAACCATTCCATGCATCTACGACTGATAGCTCTTCTGGCAATATATCAAACAGGAGGCAGGAAATCCAGTTGCCCACTTGAAGCCTTCCCAGTTTCCTACACATCCCAATGAGCTTAGCCATATCACTAGGGGTTTTATTTTTGCATATCCACAGCTGTTTCCAAAGACATTGCTCCAGAAACCATTCCTTGCTGCCCTGCCATGTGGCTGTGTTTAATTTCACAGGACTTCACCTGGCTCTTTCCATGATACGATGTCACTTTGAATCCCTTTCCTCAAAACAGTTTATTTTATTCCATATTACAGATAAAGATAGTCAGGTGAGCAGATCTCACAGCAGGAAACATCTCCTGAGGTACAGGAAAAACCCCTTTCTTCCTCTTGGATTACCTTAACTGCTGGGCTTAGCTTGCTGCCAGCCACCCACAATATCATTGCCTGTTTTTTTCTGTTTGCTGAACCTTTGTTTTGTACTTATCTCACTCACATTCTTCTTCTTATGGGACCATTCTACCTGACAATACTGCTAGTTCAGATTCTTCCTCTCTGTAATTCCACCTGAGTGCTCCCCATACTAAGTAGGATCTATTTTTCCAGGTCTTTTGCTCTGTGTTGTTTTCCATTTGGTTCTCTTCTGGTCAAAGAAAATCAAAGGGAGAGACAGATTCAGCTGCTGGCTCTCCCTTATTCAGGGAAGAGCATTCTGCAAGGATAAACCCACCTCAAATCTGTGCTTTGATCAGCAAATGATACTTGAACAGAGGGCACTGGAGTCTTTCAAGCGGCTTCTGTGGTCTAACCCAAAGAGATAGCAATGAACTCTGAAAATGCAGTCAGGAGTGCAGGTTACTCCTGTTTGTGTCTTTTTTTTTTTTTTTCACATGATGCCTGCTTCTCTGTTGATGCACTGCAATGGATTAAGTCATTTTGACATCTCACCACTAAACCCAGCAATTCCATTTTAGAGAGTGGTTCTCCAGGCAGGCAGATTGAAGTCTCCTCCCAGGAACTCCCCCACCAAAGAGTTGCTCTTCTGCAGAAGCAGTTTGTAGCACCTCAGTAACCCCCACAGCAAGGTTATTTGGCATGCCCATTGCAAGATACCTCTTCCAGCTACAGTGCTAAGCTGATATTCACAGCTGAAGATCAGCACAGCATAGACTGGAAGACTGATGAAGGACACAACTATAGCAAGGGGCATAATGTGATGGCTCTGCAGGCACCAATGCTAGACTGCTAAAGACAAAAGACCACAAAAGCTGCCTCTTACTTATCCCTTAATCTATTCATTCAAGGCACTGTGATCAGCAGCCAGCTTGTGACCATGGCCAGTGAACTGTCTCAATGTGTCCACCCTCCCATGCCAAACGCCTGCATCTGCTCTCCAACACCTCGTTTCTCAGCTTTCTTTGAAACAGTGGACATCAATCCTCCCCTGCCTACATGCAGGACAACAGCTCCTTGCTTTTGTGCTGAAAAGGTGCTCCTCAGCAGCTCCAGAGGGCTGGCTGTAAAAGCATTCTGCAAAACTTAAACATGAGGAAAAACTTCTTTCCTGTAAGGGTGCTGGAGCACTGGAGCAGGCTGCCTAGAGAGGTTGTGGAGTCTCCTATGGAACATTGTCTGGATATTGCAGTCCTGGGCAGATTGATTTAGGCATACCTGCTTTAGCAAGGGGGTTGGACCAGATGATCTCCAGAGGATACTTCCAATCCCTACCATTCTGTGATTCTGTGAAACAAGAACCTTGGTCAATATAAACTAGTGTTGCAGTGCTCTCGTCCTTTGGCTTTCCAAGGTGGGGAATTTGGAATACCCTGAGGTAATATGGCATTGCCCTCAGTTCTGAGATATTTCAGGCTGTCTCCAGATATCATTTCACTGGGATGGAACTGGGTACTCCTTCATGCCGACCATACACATTATAGTGTGCCAGCCTGTCCCTGCCCTGGGAGGATCATGATTGCAGGAGTTCTCTTCTCCTATTGAAAAGGCCACTCCATGCCATGCAGCACTTATCCCTCTCAGTTTTGGAAGCTGCTGTTCCACACTGCTCTGTCCTCTGAGCAGCCCATGCAGCTCTGCAGCATCCAGCTAGGGATGAGTTCTCAATCAGCTGTTTTTTCCAAATCTCAGTATCTTTGTAAGGGGTTTTGAGGAGATGTGTACCCTAGCTTGTAGGTTGGTCTCTCCCACTCTCATCCAAATAACAGATGACACCATTTAACTGCTAGAGCACATGATCCATCATTCCTTGCAGCACCACAGGTGTACTGGCTATGCCATATGGCAGTTTCTTATACTTGAACGGTCCCTTTGCATGCATTTGCAGTGAAGAGTATTTCTTCATCTGGACCTGGTGTCACAAACTGATGTGCATTAGACAGGTCAAGTTTTGGAAGCCTCTCCCCTCCTGTCATTTTGAAAGTCATGGTTGAGGCTTGACTAATGATGAGCAGTCAGAGGTTTATGGCTTGCATGCGTCAAGTTTCTAGCTTTACCCTGAGCTGCAGTAGTAAAACTTTAAATAAAAATGAGTTGCAACAATCAGACTTTTCTCCATTGACTCCATAAGATTTTGACACAGTAGGAACATTTTCTTCAGTGATTTCCATAACAGGGACTGAGCCAGCTCCATCCGGATCAGTTTAGTGCTCTCACAATTGATCCAGGTCCCAGAGTCAAGCAGCAGCACTGTAAGGGGTGGCAGAATCCCTGCTCCTGACAGCAAACACCCACTGAAGCGAGCGCACAACATGAGACAGTACTGCTAATACTTCAGACAGCTCTTCACTCTGCTGCAGCTTCTGTTGTGCTTGGTTTTCCTTAAGACTTGAAAAAGAAACTTTGAAACACCTGCAGGAAGGCCTGTCCTAGGAGATTTCTGCTGTGCTTTGGCAGTCTTGGGCTCAGAGAATCATCAGCAAAGTGTACCTTCAGCTGCAGGGCAGTGAGCTCCTGCTTTTCTAGAGCTCCATCCCTGCAGCACTTAATCAGAAAAGAAACTTGTTAGGCTCACTTACAATAACAAAACCCCCTAACTCCAAAGAAATAGTATCATAGAGTCATAGAATTGTTTCAGCTGCAAAAGCTCTCTAAGATCATCAATTCCAATCATAAACCCAACACAACCATGGCAAATAAACTATGCCCCCAAGTGCCAGGTCCACACATTTTTTGAACACTTCCAGAGTTGGCATAAAAAGTCATGTCCTAAAACATGACTTTCTATTCCCTTTCCAGGATTTTTTCTATTTTCTGGGCAGTGTCTATCTTTTCTCTCATTAGCAGTGTTCAGAGCAGGACCAGATTAGGATGCTGGAAACAAACACACTCAGCAGAGCACAGGAACTCTCACCAACCACTGTCTTCCTGAGGACTAAGTTGCAGCTCTGGTCCTGAAGCATCCACCCAGATCCTGCATAAAGGACCCTGCCCCATCCTTCCTCTGGATCAGAGAATCATAGAATCTTTCAGGTTAGAAAAGACCTCTAAGATCATCAAGTCCAACCATCAACCCACTAAACTATGTCCTGAAGTGCCACATTTACTTATTTTTTGAACACTGCCAGGGATGGTGACTCCACCACCTCCCAGGGCAGCCTGTTCCAATGCCTGACCACTCTTGCAGGAAAGAAAATTTTCCTCATATCCAAACTAAACCTCCCTGATTTTTTTTCTAATGGAGACTTGCAATATTCACACCTTTTAAAGCTATTTCTAAGTTTCTTTGTGCACTGTGAAATAAAATCAGAGAAGCCAAGAATTGTTTTGGTTGGAAGATACCTTTAAGCTCATCGAGTCCAACCATTAACCCAGCACTGTCAAACCCACCACTAAAAATAAAGGCCATCTACCTATTCTATTTGCAGTCATCTATTGCCCATCTCCTTGACATTTACAATAAAATTGGGCACTGATGACGATTTATTGTTTTAAGGCAACATTTACCTCCATGATTTAAACAGCAATCTTCTCCATGGCTTAGTCCTGTTAAAGAATCAAGCAGAGGTGAGGTCTGATGGAAAGCTGAGGAGATTTAAAACAAAAAAATTCTCCATTTTATGACAGGTCTTTATTAAAGTGATATTTCCCCTCCTTTTATCCTCTGAAAGCTACAGGAATTTTCAACTTCATTTCCACTTTTTTAATTTCAGTGGCTACCTACTTCAACATCTTTAAAGCTATTTAAAGTTCAGCTATTAAACATGAATAATTGCCTCCTGGTTTCAGAGCACGATGAAATAAAAACTGACAATGCATGTCTTTTGGTGACATTCACACCTGCATCTGTGACACAGGCTTGTAATTTGATGAAAATTAACTTTACTCCAGACTAGAAGGGCAAGGATTAAAACAGCTTCAGGATCATACTCTGCATCACTTTTCTTCCTTCTGATATACACAGGGCATGGAGGGGAGGGAAGGGAGGGAGTGGATGACTAGATGAAATTTCAATGCTTTTCAGTCCTTTATCAACTTGAAGCCTTTCACTGAGTGGAAGAAGAACAAGGAAAAAAAAAAAAGGCAGAAAAGGGATGTCTGAGCAGCTTATGCTGAAGTCCACCATTCAAAAGCCCAAGTCTTTCTGTTATCTCTGCAAATAACAGAATGGTGGGGGCTGGAACGGACCTCTGGGGCGCTTCTAGTCCAACCGCTCTGCTAACACAAGTATGCCATGCTCAGGTGCCCAGGAATGCATCCAGGTGGGTTTGGAATCTTTCCAACAAAAGAGACTCCACAACCCCTCTGGGCAGGCCACTTCAGGGCTCCAGCTCTCTCACACCAAAGAAGTTCTTCCTCATGGTTGGATGGAACCTCCTGGGTTCCAGTTTGTACCCATTGCCCCTTGTCCAATCACTGGGCACCACTGAAAAGAGTCTGGCCCCATCCTCATGACATCCACCCTTTCGTTACTGATCAGCATTGAGAAGACTTGCTCACACTCTGCTCTTATCCAGGCTAAAGACCCACAGGTCTTTCAGCCTCTACCCCTCAGAGAGAAGATCCAGTCCCCTAATCATCTTTATGGCTCTCCACTGGACACTCACCAATAGTTCCCTGTCCCTGTTGAACTGGGAAGCCCTCAACTGGACACAATACTCCCCATGTGCTTCACTAGGGCAGAGTAGAGGGGGAGGAGAACCTCCCGTGACCTTCTGAAATGATTACTGAAAAAAAAGAGCGCAACAACTCCTCCCTGAACCTTCCTTGCCTTCCCTTTACTTATAGGCTAAGCACTGCTCACTGAAAGGATGCAAAGCTGATGCTTGGGAAGAACCAAGTGCACCTGAGATGTCCACACTTAGCTCAGGGACAGTGCACACAACAGTAAACACATCGGTGACATGAACTGCCCAAATGATGTCCTGAATTATTGTGAGCACAGGGAAGACCTGAAGGAGCTAAGAGAGAGCTACCAAAAGTGAAACCAAAAGTATATTTTAATGAAATATAAATATTAGATGGAATTTTAGGTGGAAATACTCTGGTGTCTTACACATCGTTCCCAGGGAAGGAAAAGGCACAGTTTTGAATCTCTTGAGGTGCCAACTCATTAATTAGGATGGATATGAAAGATACATGCTTAGATGCATCAGTCAAGCAATTATTTGTGTAATTTGAGAGGAGAGTCTGGCAAGGAGAAGTTATTTTTATGCTCATTTATATTCACTTTTTATTTAGCAGGATCTAAATAAGTAAAAGCTGGTGATAAGACTTGCTTTGGTGCATGACTTCCTACATGCATCAATTCTTGGATGGTGGCAGAAACACAGTGAGTGGCTCCTGAAGAAGGTCACTAAGGAGCTCATTTAGGACTGTGGTACGTTCCTCTTGCAGACCACTGGTGAGGCATAGATCTCAGTGCAAGGCTTGCTGCTCTGCTCCTGTTGCCCAGCTTCCAAATCCCTAGGTGCAATCTACCCTTTGTTGTCCTTAATCCTCGCCTGCTGCTTGTGCTGCTCATGTTTTTCTCTCTAACATGGCTGATCTAGCTAAAATATGAGTAAGAGAATTTCAGTCTATGAAAGTTAAGGTTAGAACAGTTGATGTTTGATACACAGCATCAATGTCCACCTTACGGTTACATTTAGTAAGAGTTCCCTGGAGAAGCTGGCGTAGTTAATTTGCACTATTTTATTATTATTTACTTGATGGGCATGCTCCAGTTTCCATTTAAAATGTTATTTCCCTTATAACTGAAGCTGAGATGTTAAAATTATTCCCTTGCAAAGGATAAGCCCATTTGCTAACAGGATCTTTCATGCATGATCCTCTAACGACATGGATACAGAATGAAGGCAGAGTTTTGCTCCATCCCTCATCAGGTCCACAGACAAAGTCCGTCACTGCCCACACGTGACAATGTCTATCTACCTTTTCAGGTAGATCAAGCATGCTGTCAGCTCTGTCCCATCAGAGTGATTTTCCCTTTCAGTGTCTGAGGTGGTTTATCAGGCCTTCAGAGGCAGCTGTGCAGTGAAGCAGGGCAATGAGCACTCCTCAGAGCTCTTCACGTCTGCAGCGTTTCATATCGCTTACAACATGCAGGCTGAAGAGAAGCTGAAAGCTCAAAGACACCTTTTTAATTCACAACCTTTGGGAGGCAGCTTTTTTTGTGTGGCTTTGCCAGGAGAATTCAAATGACTTCTCCCATTGACTTCTTTCATTCACTGCTTGCATTTCTCCACTCAAGTGCTGCAGACTGGTGCCATGATCTCCATTTTGCTTTGATAGTGAGAAAAAAGGATGAAAAAAGAGAGGATTCAGTGCAAAGCAGAGGCAAGCAAAGGTTGTAACTCTTTTTGTCATGGTTCTTGCTATTTCATCACCCTTTGCATCTCAAATCATCACAGTCAAACACGAGGTATCACCATGTCCCATAATAAATGCAGCAAATGGTGTAGTTTTCTCTTTAAGCCCCTTTATCAGAACATCTGGTGGGGCAGGATAGGTATCTTGCATGACTTAGCACTGCCAAATTAAGACCCCTTACCAAGTTGTTCTTTTAATAACTCCTCTTTTTAAAAAGAAAATATCTACATTTTACCCATTTGTTTGGAATTTCTCACTCTGTCTCATCAAGGATTTAGAGTAAAGCCTCTTTTGAAACCCTGTGTTCATGTTTTGCTATATTTTGTAGAATCAGAGAATCATTTTGGTTGGAGACGTCCCACCATTCCCTAACTCTACCAAGGCTGGTGCTAAACCATGTCCCTCAACATCACAACTCTGCATCTTTAAACACCTCCAGGGATGGAGATTCAACCACCTCCCTGGGCAGCCTGTTACAGGGCTTGACAACCCTCTCATCCTATGACTTGTTACTAGGGAGAAGGGATTGACTTCCACCTCTCTCCAGCCTCCTTTCACATGGTTGTA
Source organism: Indicator indicator (assembly GCF_027791375.1). Taxonomy (NCBI): domain Eukaryota; kingdom Metazoa; phylum Chordata; class Aves; order Piciformes; family Indicatoridae; genus Indicator; species Indicator indicator. The sequence continues at coordinate 8,555,310 of NC_072014.1, read as the reverse complement.
GAGGGCAATGAGGTCTCCCCTCAGTCTCCTTCTCCCATATTAAACAACTCCAGTTCCCTCAGCTGCTCCTCACACCACCTGTTCTCCAGACCCTTCATCAGCTTTGTTCATAGAATCTTTTTGGTTAGAAAACATCTTTAAGTTCATCAAGACCAATCATCATCTAATTTGTTGCACTTCTCTAGACACGCTCCAGTACCCACAATGTAGTGAGAGCCCCAAAACTGAACCTGGGACTCAAGGTATGGCCTCACCAGTGCTGAGTACAAGGGGATGGGGGGGACAATCACTTCCTTAGTCCTGCTTGTCACACTATTCGTGATAAAGGCTGGGACAAGGAGAAAGATAGTCTCTGGGATTTTGTGCCTGTAAAAGGCTGGAAGTGAATAACCTTGATGTTGGGCACTGCATTCAGCTATTTTCTGGTAAACTCATGGACTCTGAGGTCTGTACTCAGCTTTCTTGCAAAAAGAGCAGACAGGGTAAACATAAACCAACAGAATTAGGGCTAGACACATTGTGAACTGAAACAACAGGAGAGGAAAGATTCCCCTCCCCCCCAGATTTTCAGGAATATCACACTTCTTTTTTCTGAGTTATGGCCTAATTTAGGTCTTTTGTGTTAGACAACCTTTTCTAGTACTGCATTCAATTTGTACATGGCTTGTAAGAGAGAAAAGTAATTCAGGTTGTAAGGACCCAGGTGAGAGCAGCAGAATGCAGCAAGGGGTTCACAGAGAGGAAAGGCAGCTAGTCACACCCCTCTGGTGCATCCCTAACACAATTAAATACCCATAATGACCTTTATTAGCCCCAGTACATAAGTCAATACAAACAACTTTCTACTGACTGGATATTTTCCCTTGAAAAACTAACCTTTTGGATCTTACTGCTTTTCTACTGTGAAATATCCTAATGCCTCCTTCTCATTTACCCTTCGTGTATTAAGGTGAAAACTCTGACCTAGTGCATTCTAATTACTTGGCTTATTAGCTTCACATTATACCAGTAATGGTGTGATAGCCAACATAATTAGTAGGACTTGAAAAATTATTCTTTGCTGTACTATTTCATAAAGCATGAGATGGCTCTCTCCTCTTATTAACTTTCTTATTTAATGGGTCGACCAGACTTTTCATCTACCTAGACCATTGATCAAACTGATCATTCTAGATTTCAGCTGCAGTTGAGAAATTGCCTTTAAAACAGTGAGAGATCTGTCTTAGATCAGAAATTACAGACATGTAGATTTCTCCTTTGTTTCTCATTGACAGGCCACCACAAATGGGTAGTTACTGGATGCTGTTTGAATGCCATTGTTAACCTACGAAGCTTCAGGAAGTTTAGAATACTTGCCCAAGGAAATTATTTTAGTTCTCTTTTTCCTTCTATCAAAATCCAGTTTTTATATCCACTACAATTCTGGTTTACCTTTTCCTGTAAAAAAATTCTTTTCACTTTCTAGAAGAAAACAGAAACATTAACTTTCGATCAAAACTTGGCAGGATTGGCAACAGCTCTCAAGTTCAGCTTAGAAATTGAGTCTAATTCTGAGAGTTGCTCTCATCCCAGGTATTTTTAGCTTACTTGCCCAGGGTAGACTCTCAAAAGAAAAAAACCTGATACTCTCTCAAACTGTGCAAACTGGAATTTGAACTATTCGGGCAATCTATCAGAGCTGCAGTTGTGCTCCATGCTCTGCACCAAGAAATCTTTCATGGGACAGGTGCCAGAGGCTCTCTGTGAATCCCTCTGCCTTCCCAAAGGGAAGAAGGAAGAGAAGCTGCTGAAGTGGGAAAGAAACTAAACCAGCTGGGACAGAAATGAGAACAATCAAATGAAACAAAGACAAAGAGACACAAACCAACATGGAATCCAACCTTTGATGGCAGTGATGTCACTGTCACCACTGATGATGTGGCAGGCAATGGAGATGTCCCAGAATGGACTCAGCAGCATATGGGAACTGGATTCAGGAACACACTGAGATCAAAGGCAGAAGGGACAGAGTCCTTCTTGGACAACAGCCATTGGAGAAGAGTCTTGACCCTAATGATCCTTCAGCTTTATCCTGAAGATGACATCCATGGGATGGAATCCCTTGTCAGTTTAAGGTCACCTGTCCTGTCTGTTCCTCCCTGCAGGGGCCAACTCTGACTTCCTGCACCCCAAGGTGGAGCACAAAATTAATCAGTGCCCTTGGTTTGGAGAAGAGCCTTTCTGCAGCCCAGCCCTTGGCAGTGACCCATCAGTGTTCTCACTGCTAGAAGCAGCCACTGTCAGGACATCCCGTGTCTCCTCCTGCTTTTGCTTAGCCCTCTTTGTGGGTGAGATACATCCATGCTCCCTAGCCTCTATCCCAAAACTTCTGCCTACAGGGAAGAAGTCCCAGCCATGTTTTCCTGTCTGAGGGGCAGCTTTGAGATGTCTCTGGAATAGCTGTCCTTAGGCTGTGGAAGCAGAGGACAAATACAGGTCAGTCACTTGGGAAGGTCCTGGATTGAATTAATGAGCAAACCACACCCAGCACGCTTGTTCAGAACAGTCACAGAAGAATCTCCTGACTTTTGGCAGAGGAGCCTGTACTTTTGCAGTGCTGTGACAGCTACAAGAGTTTGATGCTGTCTTGACTCAACATATCAATCAGAAGCTTTCCCTGTGGGGAAATCTGTGTGTTTTAGGCTTATTTAATTGGAAAAGAAAGGAAGCTGAGCCTTCATTAGGTTTTTGTTTGGTGTTCTTTCTTTTTGCCTCTACCTCTCTTTTTCTAAGCAGGAAAAGAAAATCTCCTTTTGCAGGGAGAGTTGTTGTGAGAGAGAGTGCCACAGGACTCTAAGATTCACCGTGAGGGTTTCACTGAAGGGATAAAACCCTTCATAGAATCACAGAACGGTAGGGGTTGAAAGGGACCTCTGGAGATCATCGAGTCCAACCCTTGTGCCAGAGCAATATCATCTAGGGCATGTCACAAAGGAATGCATCCAGATAGGTCTTGAATGTCTCCAGAGAAGGAGACGCCACCACCTCTCTGGGCAGCCTGTTCCAGGGCTCCAGCAACTTTACAGTTACAAGGTTTTTCCTCATGATGAGGCAGAACTTCCTGTGTTCCAGTTTGTGTCCATTGCCCCTTGTCCTAATAGAGGGTACTACTGAAAAGAGATTAGTCCCTTCTTCTTGATGCCCACCCTTCAGATATTTGTAAACATCACTAAGATCCCTTCTCAGTCTTCTCTCTTCTTCAGAGCTTGTCTATCTAACCAAAAGACAAAGTGAAGCTGAACATCATCACCCATTAGCAAAATCCATTCTCCCTGCAAATCCTCCCAGTTTCATAACTGCATCTTTAAGCCAAGAGGAGATGGTGTAAAAATGCCCAGTGATTCTCTAATAAATAGTAGAAAATGACTTTTTTAATGTAGCAGAGAGCACCTGAAAACACGTTCTTCCTGTAAGATACTGCTGGGGTGCTACTTAATTCTATTGTGCATGGTGCAATCAGTTTAATAGTTCTGATTTTCCTTGACCTCTCTGCAGGAGGAACATGATTATAAAAGGAAGTAGAGAAAAAAAAAAAAAAAAACTTCTGAAAGTAATAACACAGACAAAAAGGCAGAAGTTAGTTAGAGCTTGAATGTGAAGCACTAATGGTAGCACAGACCTACAGGTAGCTTGACACTTGCCAGTTTGTGTGATCAGGGCTCAGCCTGTGCTGCATTTGGGAATAGTGGAGATATGAAAGATACAGCTCCCAATATTAAAGAGAGGGAGGTGAAGTCAGGGAGCTGCACATGGCTTAGATGGGTGGACACCTTGCTGGGTTAAGAATCAGATGGATGGCAGGGGCCCAAAGAGTGGTGGGAAATGGAGGTAACTCCAGTTGGTGGCTGGTCACAAGTGGTGTTCCCCAGGGCTCAGTACCAGGGCAAATTCTGTTTATGCATGATCTGGATGAGGGCATTGAGTGGACCTTCTGTAAGGCTGCAGAAGGAATTAAGCTGGGAAGCAGTGTTGATCTGCTGAAGGGTATGAAGGCTCTGCAGAGGGATCTGGACAGGCTGGACCAATGAACTGAGGTCAACTGCATGAGGTTCAGCAAGGCCAAGTTCTGGGCTCTGCACTCAGGTCACAACAACCCAAAGAGGCTTAGGACAGAGTGGCTAGGAAAGCTGCTCAGCAGAGAAAGGCCTGAAGGTGCTGGTTGACAGCCATCTGAAGGTGACCCAGTGTATGCCCAGGTGGCCAAGAAGGCCACCAGCATCCTGGCCTGGATCAGCAATAATTGGCAAGCAAGGATCAAGGAAGCGATTGTGCCCCTGTACTCAGCACTGGTGAGGCCATGCCTTGAGTCGTGGGTTCAGTTCTGGGCCTCTCACTCCAAGAAGGTCATTGAGGGGCTGGAGCACATCCCAAGAAGGGCAACAAGGCTGGTGAAGGGTCTGGAGAAGAAGTCTTATGAATTTGTATTGGTTAGTATCTATGACCCTAGTACAAGGTGACAGAGAGGAAATGGCCTCAAATTGTGCTAGGAGAGGTTTAGGTTGGAGATTAGGAAAAATTTCTTTCATGCAAGTGTGGTCAGGCATTGGAACAGGCTGCCCAGGGAGGTGGTGGAGTCACCATCCCTGGAAGTGTTTAAGAAACGTGTGGACATGGCACTTGGGGACACGGTTTAATGGCCATGGTGGTGTTGGGCTGATGGTTGGACTCAAAGATCTTAGAGGGCTTTTCCAAGCCAAATGACTCTATAACTCTGTTCTGTGAATCCAAATTTGCCAAGACTCTGGCTGCAGCTCAACACTCATTTATTTGCAGGTGAATTTAATAGACAGGATGTTGAATGAGGAATCACTTCCCAGAGTGGTGTATTGGGATTAGCTAGAATCTGCCTACAGCCAGAACAATAGGTTGCTTTTGTGCTCATTTGTGCTTTAAAACTGATTAAATGCACCTGACATTTTAGATAATCTTATATATTTAAATGAATATGAAGCTCAATTGGTGTTTTTGGAGTCTTTTCTTCACTAGCATATGCCTGTGATATAATACTCCTTGTATAATATAGAACTATGCATCTTGTGGTTTCTTGATAATTTAAGCAAGAGAGGCTTTTAAATTAGCTATTAAATTACCATTCAGAGATCTGATCATCCTCTAATTTCTGCACAAAGCCCTCCACAGGGGATAAATCTAGTTTAAATGTTCTCTTCTTCCTATGATTTCATCCCCTGGCTGGAAGCTGATGGAACATTCCTGCATTTCTAATATTTCACAACCCCATGAAAGGTTTTATCTCAGTTTTGTCCAAGAAGTCTGTATTTTAAATGTAAATCTATCCAGACTTCTGAAGAGAAACATGATTTCTGATGGGGTTCAGTTGTCTTACCTAGCCACAGGTGAGAAGTTTAGAAAAGCACAAAAGTGGTAGATTTTTAAACATGTCTAAATGCTGGTTGTCCCTTCAAGTTCCCCTGTTTTTGTCCCTATTAACAAGTGATAGGATGAGAAGAAATGGCCTCAAGGTGCACCTGGGAAGGTTTAGGTTGGACAATAGAAGAAACTTCTTTACTGAAAGGGTTCTCAAACACTGGAACAGAGTCCTCAGGGAAGTGGATGAATCCCCATCCCTGGAGGTGTTTCAAAGAGGCAGAGATGTGGTGCTGAGGGACATGGTTTAGCACCAACCTTGGTAGAGCTAGAGAATGGTTGGACTCAAGGATCTTAAAGGTCTTTTCCATCCCAAATTATTCCACATTTCTATCTACCAGCAGATTTGAAATTCTGCCTTTTATTTCTTCTGATTCTTTTAGACTTCAGAAAGTTTTCTCAAGCTGAAGTGGGGAGGTGAATTTCTTCCCTGCTCCACAGAAGATGTGAAGCACCATTAGCTGTTGATGTTGCTCTAGCAACTTGGCTGCAGTGGATTTGGGAGGGATATTTGTTCAGCACAATGTAAACAGAATAGAGAATAGTAGTGGAATACTCTGGGTTTTGCTTCCCATTCCTTGATTCCTTGCTGCCTTAGTCTTCCTACCAATGATGCCTTTCCAGCTGACCTCTATTAGAGCAGATCCAGTTTTCTGACCATGATCAGCAGGGATCAGAAGTATTTGTTGGTCCTCCCCTCTTCAAATCATTGCTTAGAATAGGACCTATTATGACAAATCATGTCATGTCATGCCATCATGTGTGTCCACACTGCTGAAAACAGATAACCCGTGTCCACATGAGCTATGGGAACAACCTGGAGAACAAAAATGAAGGTAGCCCAGTTCTCACCTGTTTTGCCTTGCAAGGTGCTCTCAATCAGCATTGCTTCAGTTCTACTTCTGCAAAACACCTTCTAAGTAACATTACATTGACAACAGAATTTTGTTGTCTTCTCCTTGACAAAATGAATGTAAATAGAAGACAGAGAGTTAATATTTAAAGTAGCAATGAGAACATCAGAAATTATACATCTGAGGGCTTTAAACTAGGTCTGAAGGGGGTGGGTGTGGAAACCAGTCTCCCTGGAAAGGAGGGAGGACCACACAAACTGGTGAAATCAGCAGCCCAGCTGAAGTGCATGTACACCAATGCACGCAGTATGGGCAACAAACAAGAGGAACTGGAACTCTTGGTTCACCAGGAAGACTATGATTTAGTTGCCATTACAGAAACATGGTGGGACAATTCTCACAATTGGAGTACTGCACTGGGGGGTTATAAGCTCTTTAGGAGAGACAGGCAAGGGAGAAGAGGAGGAGGGGTGGCCCTGTATATTAGGGAATCTTTTGATGCCTCAGAACTCGAGGTTGCAGATGAAAGGATTGAATGCTTATGGGTTAAAATCAGAGGAGGCCACACAAAACTGACATCCTGGTTGGAGTCTGTTATAGACCACCCAACCAGGATGAGGAGGCCGATGAGGTATTCTATAAGCAGATGGAAGCTGTCTTAAGATCATCAGACCTTGTCCTTGTGGGGGACTTTAACCTACCAGACATCTGCTGGGAACTTAATTCAGCAGAGAGGAGACAGTCCAGAAGGTTCCTAGAGTGCATGGATGACAACTTCCTGATGCAGCTCTTAGGTGAACCTACCAGGGGCAAGGCTCTGCTTGATCTGCTGTTCTCAAATAGAGAAGGGCTGGTGGGAGATGTGATGGTTGGAGGCTGTCTAGGGTGCAGCGACCATGAGATAGTGGAGTTTTCAATATGCAGGGAGATAGGGAGGAGCAGTAACAGAACCCTCACTTTGGACTTTCGGAGGGCAAACTTCAGGTTGTTCAGGCAACTTATTCAGAAAGTTCCCTGGGTAACAGCCCTTAAGAACAAAGGGGTCCAGGATGGTTGGACCTACTTCAAACAGGAGCTCCTAAAGGCACAGGAACTGGCAGTTCCCACATGCCGTAAGACGAGCCAGCGGGGAAGACGACCGGCCTGGATGAGCAAGCAGCTCCTGAAGGATTTAAGGGAAAAAAAGAGGGTTTATCGCCTTTGGAAAGGGGGGGAGGCAACTAGTGATATGTTTAAGGATGTTGTTAGATCATGTAGAAGAAAAATTAGAGAGGCAAAAGCACAGTTAGAAATTAAACTGGCCGCTTCCGTGAAAGACAACAAAAAGCATTTTTATAAATATATTAATGCTAAAAAGAGGGGCAAGAGGAGCCTCCACTCTTTATTGGACGTGGAGGGTAACATTGTAACTAAGGATGAGGAGAAGGCTGAGATTCTAAATACCTTCTTTGCCTCCATTTTCAACAGTAAGGCAGGAGGACTTCAGGATAACTGGCCTCCTGAGCTGGTTGATGGGGTCAAGGAGCAGTGTTGTACTCCTGAAATCCATGTGGAATTAGTTCGAGACTTGTTGAGTCACTTGGATATTCACAAGTCCATGGGACCTGATGGGATTCATCCTAGGGTGCTGAAAGAGCTGGCAGATGAGCTGGCCAAGCCTCTCTCCATCATTTTCCACCAGTCCTGGCTCACTGGAGAGGTCCCAGAAGACTGGAAACTGGCCAATGTGACGCCCATCCACAAGAAGGGACGAACAGAAGAACCTGGGAACTACAGGCCTGTCAGCCTGACCTCAGTGCCAGGGAAAATCATGGAGCAGATTGTCTTGGGGGCAATCACTGGCATACCTGAAGGATAGCCAAGGAATCAGGCCCAGCCAACATGGATTTAGGAAGGGCAGGTCCTGCCTCACCAACCTGATCTCCTTCTATGATCAGGTGACCCGCCTGGTGGACGTGGGAAAGGCTGTGGATGTAGTCTACCTGGACTTCAGCAAGGCCTTTGACACTGTCCCCCACAGCAAACTCTTGGCCAAATTGGCAGCTTGTGGCTTGGACAGCAGCACTCTGCACTGGGTTAGGAACTGGCTGGAGGGCTGAGCCCAGAGAGTGGTGGTGAATGGTGCCACATCCAGCTGGCAGCCTGTCACTAGTGGTGTCCCCCAGGGATCAGTGCTGGGCCCCATCCTGTTCAATATCTTTATTGATGATCTGGATGAGGGGATTGAGTCCATCATCAGTAAATTTGCAGATGACACCAAGCTGGGAGCAGGTGTTGATCTGTTAGAAGGGCTCTGCAGAGGGACCTTGACAGGCTGGACAGATGGGCAGAGTCCAACAGGATGGCATTCAACAAGTCCAAGTGCTGGGTGCTGCACTTTGGTCACAACAACCCCATGCAGAGCTACAGGCTGGGGTCAGAGTGGCTGGAGGGCAGCCAGGTGGAAAGGGACCTGGGGGTACTGGTTGACAGCTGCCTGAACATGAGCCAGCAGTGTGCCCAGGTGGCCAAGAGAGCCAATGGCATCCTGGCCTGCATCAGGCATAGTTTGGCCAGCAGGAGCAGGGAGGTCATTGTACCCCTGTACACAGCACTGGTTAGGCCACACCTTGAGTACTGTGTCCAGTTCTGGGCCCCTCAGTTTAGGAAAGATGTTGAATTGCTGGAGCATGTCCAGAGAAGGGCAACGAGGCTGGAGAGAGGCCTTGAGCACAAGCCCTATGAGGAGAGGCTGAGGGAGCTGGGACTGTTTAGCCTGGAGAAGAGAAGGCTCAGGGGAGACCTCATTGCTGTCTACAACTACCTGAAGGGAGGTTGTAGCCAGGAGGGGGTTGGTCTCTTCTCCCAGGCAACCAGCACCAGAACAAGAGGACACAGTCTCAAGCTGCGCCAGGGGAGGTTTAGGCTGGAGGTGAGGAGAAAGTTCTTCACAGAGAGAGTGGTTGGCCATTGGAATGTGCTGCCCAGGGAGGTGGTGGAGTCACCATCCCTGGAGGTGTTCAAGAGGGGATTGGACGTGGCACTTGGTGCCATGGTTTAGATAGTCATGAGGTGTAGGGTGACAGGTTGGACTCAATGATCCTTGAGGTCTCTTCCAACCTTCTTGATTCTTGATTCTTGATCTGAAAGCAGACTGAACTCACTTCTTTAATTTGCAGCATTACTGTGTTCTCTTAATAGAAATCATTATTTATGTCTTTCAGGTTTTGAGCCTTTAATTACAAACTCAACATGCAAGTTCCATCTATGCTTTCTGTGGTTCCCATGTGTTTTCAAAAGTTAATTCTGATGCATAAGCCATGATCCAATACCTAGATTAGTCCAGCAGAACTGTTTCAAGTGATATGATGCCAATGTTTTTTAAATACTACTCCCTGCACCAGTTCAGGTTAGGGGCTGACTTTCTTCATAGAGAAAGACCTGGGGGTGCTGGTGGACAACAAGTTCCCCATAAGCCAGCAATGTACCCTCAGGGCCAAGAAGGCCAATGGGATCTGGAGTGCTTTAAAAAGAGTGTGACCAGCAGGTCAGTGGAGGCTCTCCTCCTCCTCTACTCTGCCCTGAGACCACATCAGACATGCTGTGTCCAGTTCTGGATTGCCCAGCTCAGAGAGACAGAGAACTGCTAGAGAGTTGAGTGGAAACTGCAAAGATGCTGAGGGACCTGGAGCATCTCTGTAATGAGAAAAGGCTGACAGACCTGGGGCTATTTTGCCTGGAGAAAAGCAGATTGAGAGGAGATCCTAATGCTCAGCAAGAGCTAAAAGGTGGGGGTTATGAGGATGGGGCTGGCCTCTTCTCAGTGGTGTCCAGAGATATGACTAGGGGCAATGGGCACAAACTGGAACACAAAATGTTCCACCTAAACGGAAGTAAAAGCTTCTTTGCTGTGAGGGTGTTGGAGCCGTGGAGCAGGCTGCCTAGAGAGTTGTGCAGTCTGCCTCTCTGGAGAAATTCCAAACCCACCTGGACATTTTGATCCTGGCCAAGCTGCTGAGTGACCCTGATTTAGCAGGGAGGGTGGACTAGGTGATCCCCAGAAGTGACTTCAAACCCACACCATTCTGTGACATAATTTTGATGCTGTGTCCCCTTGAGTACAAAACCTGGAACAACATACTCTTCAAACATGGTTCCTTCTCTGGGTCTACTCTTCTGTGCTAATATGACCATTCACCACAGACACATTATTTCCTCATTCCAGCTTGATGAAAAATGTAATTCCACAAGCCAAGAGCCATCATCCACTCTACAGCAGAAGGATAAGGATGCCTTTGTCTAACTCTGTTATTGACTAATCTATTCCTGGGCAGGTTCCAGAGTGTATTTCCAATAAACCCTATCACAAACTGCTCAGCTGTGTAACCCCAAAGGGTACCATTCATTCTGCTTTGATACAGATTATAACAGACTAATTAGTTGCTCCTCTTGAGGTTCCCACAGATGGGGTGTAGCTATATCCACTGTCAAAGTTCAGCTCTAAGAAAGTTGGACCTTAAGACTCCCTAAGAAAAGCATTTACCTCTTAAGTTCTCCTTTCCTCCTTTATTCTCTTATTGTCCTCTAACACCCCCAGAAGCTATTATTATTGGGTATTAATGTAATTCAAATGCAGGAGATTCTGATTGCAATGATAACCACCAAAGCTATTCAATTGCTTTCCTGTGGAACAATTCTGATTGAAATTCTGGCCACAGCAAAGTCGAAGACAACCTTTCCTTGGCTTCTGTGGGGAACTGGAATTTCATCTAAGGTGAATATTGCTTCTGATTTAAACACAAATATCTTCTAACAGCTTCTGATTCACAGGTCTGATCTAGCATATTACCACATCAAGCCAGCCAAGAAACCATAATCTAAAGGATATGGTCAAGTAGAGGCTGGACATATATTCCGTTCAGGTGCTACATGCTAAATACAAATCTCCTCACCTGGCATGGGATGTCTACCAGGACAATGTCATCAGTTATATCCTGTGTGCTGGAGAGATCATCACTTTCAACATGAAAGACACATCAACCTGTTGGCAGAAGAGAGGAAGAGCTGCAGTAGGGAATGCCTCTGGAGTGACGTAGAGACACTTCAAAACTACTTGAATTCTTTTCTAACTCATGCCATCCCCAGGAACAGGATCCACCCCTTCTGATAGACTCCACAAACAAAGCTACTATGTTTTATATTCTGTGTTTCCCTATGTGAGAAAATGATCAAAATGCTCAAGTTGAAAACACCAAATGCTTAACCAACAAGATGGCTCTCCATATGTCAGGAAACTGGAGGGACATCTCCTTGGAATCCATAGTTCACTTGTGCAGGAAAAGCTATCTCATCTTACAGACTATCTTACATTTTATCTTATAGATTGCCTTATATCTTATTTTATAGATTATATATTATCTTACAGATTGCCTTATATCTTACCTTATAGTTTATCTTATAGCAGCCCCCAGAGCTGGCAGACAGGGAATGAGGCCCCCTTGCTCCAAGGAGAATTGTTTTGCAACCTCCTACACCACTTAGATGCTCTCGAGTCTATGGGACTGGATGAGACCCACCCAAGGGTATTAAAGGAGATGGCAGAAGAGATCACTAAGCTATTCTCCATCTTTTTTTCAGCAGTCCTAGCTAACTGGAGAGGTCCTGGTGGACTAGAGGCTAACAAACGTGTGATGTCCACCAGAAAGATTATGATCTCACTGAGCATGAATCACGGAACAGAGTTCCAGCCTGAAAGCTCTCTGCTTACACACTGAGAGAGCTGGTAAGAAATGTAGAGCAGTCTGGGGAAACCAGGAAGACCAGTGCTTAAGGTGGTTGCACATGACTTGGGAGATAACAGCACAGTTAATCATCCCACTGCAGACATCACGGGTGCTGCTGTGAAAGGATTGTGCCTCCCTTCACATCATTACAAGAGTGATAAAACATCTCAGTGGGAGGGGGCTGTGGGGGGTGTTAAGTGATACAACTAATGAAGGCCATTAACACGTCACAGATTTTAGCAGAGCAAGAGAAAAGTCATCATTTTTGTGTGTCAGCTGGCAGAAAGAGCAACTACGCCATTTTTCCTCCAGAAATCTGAATTCAGACAGAAGGTCTTTTGTCACCTCTACTCGTCTTGTGAGGGGAGCAGTCACAAAAAGCAATCATCTGCTTGAGGATGGAGTTGAAATGCCTGCACTTGTGAGGTTAGGCATTTTTTTTGCTTCAGCCAAAAACTTAGTGTAAATATTGGTTTTAAATGCATTCACTCTTTTTAACTCTACATTTGGAAGCCTGAAACAGGTCAAGGAGAAAAATATCCATAAAATAATTTCATTTCAGGCCAGGTAGAATGATTTGTCTGCTATAAAGCCTTTTCTTGGTGAGAAGTATTATTTTATTGAGAAGCATTAATACTAAGCATGATTTAATCAACTTTAAATGAAAATGCTTTCATCTGTGTTGGAATTTACATTGCAAAGGTCTGGTAACAGAAGGTGTTAGTTTCACCAGAAACCAAAGATTTGGGATCCTATCACTGTCCAGACGCATTGTACCAATAGCAGATAGTTGGGTAATTCTTGCCTCTTTTACTAAACTTATCAAGGTTTTACTGGGCAATTTGCTTTTTACTTGGCAGTCTCTGTGAATAAAAATTTCCTTTCAAACATCTGTAAAACCAAAAAGAATGAGTTCATCAATTAGCTGCTTAACAACCATCCTAAAATAAATTTTATTCTGAACAGCTCTATGGTAGTAGCTTTCCATTAGATAATATATTATTTCTTTCTCAGTATTTAATAAAATCAGGGAGTTAAAAGCCAGCCTCCTACCTTGACTTTCCATTTCAGTTATCCTAAAACCATATTTTCTGCTCCAGCAATTGTGCTCTTGTTCCTCTATTAACATCCATGTCGTAACCAAGCAGTAATAGAGACCAAAAGGGCACTGTCAAGGAACTCAGGTTGATTCATCTCAATCTTGTGCCTCTCTAGAAAAATCTCTGACATATAAGAGAGTGCACCTGGATTTAGTCACACATCATTTCCATCTTTAGGTGCCTTTTCTGGCCCAAACTGCATTAGCCAACACCAGCTTTATGGATGCCTTATCTCAGAGACTTTGGGAACTGAACACAAGGGCACTGTTGGACAAGGTTCAATGTTTTTCCATCACTTGCTTTCTTGTCATAGACTCACTTGTCATAGATTCAGTTCGGATTTGGAAAGACCTCCAATTGTTGGGCTCCGATTGAGCCCAACAATTAAGTTAACACTGCCAAGTCCACCACTAACCATGTCCTCAAGTGCCACATCTACACATTTTTGAACACTTCCAGGGACAGTGATTCCATCACCTTCCTGGATAGCCTGTTAAAATGCTTAACCACTCTTTCAGTAAAGATATTTTTCCTAATATCTAACCTAAACCTCCCATGGTGCAACTTAAGGCCATTTCTACTTGTCCTGTCACTTGTTACTTGGAAGAAGAGACCAGCCCTCATCTGGCTCCAACCTCCTTTCAGGGAGCTGTACAGAGCAATGACATCTCCCCTCAGCCTCCTCTTCTCCAGACTAAACAAATCCAGGTCACTCCATCTGCTCCTCACCAGACCTGTTCTCCAGACCCTTCACCAGCTTTGTCGCCCTTCCCTCAATGTCCTTCTTGGAGTGAGGGGCCCAAAACTGAGCCCAGCACTCAAGGTGTGACCTCACCAGTGCCAAGCACACGGGAACAGTCTCTACCCTGGTCCTGCTGCTCATACTAATGCTGATGTAGGCTAGGATCCTGTTGACCTCCTTGCCCACCTTGGTACAAGTCTGCTTCTTCCTCCTGAGGTTCAGTATAATTTCTGGCGATATATTTGGTACATCCCCAAGAGACTTTATAATTAAAATGCTTTTTTATGGTTCCTAGTAGTCAAACAGTGTGAGAAAAATATTCAGTTATGATAAGCAGTGCTAATAACAATGCATTTATATGCATAAAGCACCCATGGACTGCAGAATTAAACTTGGAAACTCTTAGCAGAACTAGAATCATAGAATCAACCAGGTTGGAAGAGACCTCCAAGATCATCCAGTCTAACTGATCACCCAGCCCTATCCAATCAACTAGACCATGGCACTAAGTGCCTCATCCACTTTCCTCTCGAACATCTCCAGGGATGGTGACTCCACCACCTCCCTGGGCAGCCCATTCCAATGGGCAATCACTCTCTCTCCGAAGAACTTCCTCCTAACATCCAGCCTAAACCTCCCCTGGCACAACTTGAGACTGTGTCCCCTTGTTCTGCTCTGGTTGCCTGGGAGAAGAGACCAACCCCCTCCTGGCTACAACCTCCCTTCAGGTAGTTGTAGACAGCAACAAGGTCACCCCTGAGCTTCCTCTTCTCCAGGCTAAACAGTCCCAGCTCCCTCAGCCTCTCCTCATAGGGTTTGTGTTCCAGACCCCTCACCAGCTTGGTCACCCTTCTCTGGAAATGTTCCAGTACCTCAACATCTCTCTTGAATTGAGGAGCCCAGAACTGGACACAGTACTCAAGGTGTGGCCTGACCAGTGCTGAGTACAGGGGAAGAATAACCTCCCTTGACCTGCTGGCTACACCATTCCTGATCCAGGCCAGGATGTCAGTGGTTTTCCTGTCCGCCTGGGCACACTGCTGGCTCATGTTCAGAACTACATGAATGGTTTCATTTTTAAAAGCCAAGAAATTGTGGAGTCCAACAAATTCTATAATTAGAATCATAGAATGGTTTGGGTGGGAAGAGAGCATTAAAGGTCATTCTAATCTAACCCCCCTGCAGTGAGCATGGACATCCCCAAGTAGATCAGATTGTTCAGAGCCATGTCACGACCTTGAATGTCCCCAGGGAAGGGGCCTCCACCCTCTCCCTGGTTAACCTGTTCCACTGTTCCACCACCCTCATAGTAAATAAATTCTTCCTCCTCCCATTTCTCCCTTTCACTCACTCTGAAAAAGTCACCAGAAACACATATGAAAAGGAATAAGGGATGGATCCTACATCTAGGTACTTCTCCACAGATGCTATACAAATGTTGTTTATTAGGGAGTTCCAGAATAAAGGAACACTGCTATGTGATTTTAAACTCATAAAAGAGCACTTCCATTAAAATGATTTCTTAAATTCTCTCCTCATGCCTTAAACCTGTTTTAACATGCCAGGCAAAACTTTATCATTGTGTGAATCACCTGAGGATACAATATTAAGAATGGAAATGGTTTATTTTTCTTATTTTCAGCAGGGAGTAGAGCTGGAGGACAGACTGAGCAGCAGCAGCAGATCTACATCACCAGAAGTGCTAAATTTCTGACCCTGGTATATCCAGATTGGTATAACTAAGAGTACTCATGAAGCTCTACCAAGCTATTTAGGTTCCAAGAACAAAGTCAAAATAGATAAACCCAACTCTTTCTATGCCAGACAACACAACTCCCTTGAGTTGCTGAATCAGTCTCCTTATTTATCAACCCTTCTCACTGCTAACTAGTCATGCCAATCTAGGCCATCAGAAAGCTTATTAAACACCTTTGCCCAGAAGTAGCTAGGTGTATTTGTTGTTCACTGAAGGCAAGAAATTATTGCTCCTCTTCTGCTCTGAGCATGGGGCAGTCTAGGTTTTCACATTGCCTTCAGTTTGCTCTACTCTGCCAAAGCTCTCAAAATAAATCTGCCCTACAAGCATGAAGACGCAGACACGGTACTGACTTGTATCATTCATCTCCTCTCTCCATTCAAAAGCACTAAAAAGAGAATGGAATAATAATCCCTGTTAAGAATTGCTGAAGCAAATTGCTTATTTTCTAAAAGCCAAAATGAGCCTATTCAAAATGGGGCTCAGAATCTGGTGACACAGATAGGCAGATGGCAAATTATTTGTAGCTGGTGAATTGTCTAACTCAATAGTTATGGGGAGGAACCAACCACAAAGAGCAGACAAGTTTATTTCAAGCCATTTCTTATTCTTTTTTTTCTCAAGGAATTATTGAAGTTCTTCAAAAATATTGAACTACTGTGAAAATAGCAATAGCCTCAAAAATGACACATGCTGCATGGGAACAGACTTGTTTTCCTAGACCTCTGTTTCACAACCAAAGTGCTATCAGATGGCAATGTTACGGCTGCAAGGATGAGTAGCTTAAAATGACCTCTGACTCAATCTGCTCCCTCAGAAATGACAAGCCCAATTCCATTCTATCCTGCTGTCTTCCAGGATAGGAAGGAGCTGCATGTATTAAATATAGGTCTCTAATGACTGGCATAAAGGATATTAAGGTACCAGCTGAGATACTACTGGCATAGTTTTGGATCTTTTAAAACAAAAGAATAGGCTACAACTGCTAAAACACTTGGAGGGAAAGGCATAGAATCATCTAGCCCAACCCCTCTGCAATAAGCAGGAACATCTCCAACTAGATCAGGTTGCTCAGAGGCCCATTAAGCCTGATTATGAATGTCTCCAGGCAGAGGGCCTCAAACCACCTCCCTGGACAACATGTTCCAGGATTCTACCACCCCTCATAGGAAGGAACTTCTTCCTAATGTCCAGATAGCAGCCAGCCTGTCCCACCTATTCCCCATATGTTCCTGTAAATACTTTACCTGCACTTACGTCTACAAAGGGATGCTTACAGTCAGTCCTATCCTCACTGCTGGTGACTACAGGAAGAGCCAGAGGGAATGGGATACTGCCTGGCACTAACAAGAGATTATTCAAGAAGAGGATCCTTTCTCACCACAAGAAAGAAACTGAGGTGCTGGAGGGGGTCCTGATAAGGGCAATGGAGTTGGGTGAAGGGTCTGGGGCAGAAGACTGATGAGGAGTGGCTGAGGAGACTGGGGTTATTCAGCAAAGAGAAAAAGAGGCTGAGGGGAGAGCTTGCTCTCTACAACTACCCAGATAGGTTCTAGTGCAGTGGGTGTTAGTCTCTTCTTCTAGTTAATAAGCACCAGGATGAGAGGAAATGACCTCAAAATGCACCAGGGGAGGTTTAGGTCAGATATTAGGAAAAACATCTTCATTGAAAGAGTAGTTAAACACTGGAACAGGCTGCCCAGGAAAGCGGTGGAATCATCATCTCTGGAAGCACTCAAAAAAACACATAGATGTGGCGCTAAAGGACATAGCTGAGTGGTGGACTTCCAGTGCTGGGGGTTAACTCAGTGATCTTGGAGGTCTTTTCCAACCTCAACGATACTATGATTTTAAGAAGAGGCCGGAAGGAAGACATAGAGAAATTTTCATTATAACACATTCAAAATATTTTATTTGTCACACTTCTGTTCACTTCCTTCTCCCCGTCTTGGCCATATCACTGACCAGCTCCTAGTGCCTGCTCTGAGCTTACTCACAAAACTGTCAACAAGCAACGTCTGCATTTCCCTTTATTCCTCCAAGGCAGTGACACTGCTAACAGCTCTGTCTGCCATCATCTCCAAAACTAACTAGAAAAACAGATTGCTGAGGCATCATTTAAGTGATTGTTTCATGCAAAAGATATAATTTCTAAGGAAGGGTTACCCTCAGATAGCCCAGTCTCTGAAAGAATCTATTTGAAATCAAAATAGACTGATTAACAAATGCATAGACTTGCCTGAGAAGGAAAGTGAAGTAAGAAATCACAATCACCCTAAAAGGAGCTTTAAACTCTCTGGAATAAAATGATTTTGAATTACAGGCTCAAGGTGGTAAACATACTGGAAAGGCCAGGGAGCAGAGCTCTGCCTCTCATGGGAAGACAATTTGATGGGAGAGATAAAGACTGGAAGCTGGTTTAGTCCACTTAAGAATCATAATACTTCAGAGCTTTCAAAATACAAGTATTATCCTAACAGCATAAATCCCAGAGAAGACATCAGCATATGAAATGATCCTAACAGAAGATTCACAGGTTTCAAAAGGCAGCTCATTTTACTGGGGAGGCAGCATTCAAAGCAGCCCTCCAGCTCCCTGCTGCATCAGTTGGGTGGGAAACGGAAGAATGATTTTTATAGTGTTGCCATTTATATCTCTGCAGCAAGAGTTGGGCCAGCACTTAGGCTTTAAAACCAACATTTTAAAGAGTTCTGTCACCACAACATGAAAAAGTTGTTTTGAGGTTTATATTTTTTGTTCCAACAGCCTTGGTATGAGAGCAAACCGTATTTCACAAGAAAGAATCCTTATTTCACTTGGGAGATACAAAACTGACTTCATTTTAGGCTACGGATATAAATATTAAATAATTGGGCATTTACAGGTTTGGGATATTGTCATGTTCCTCAAAATCAATATTGACTGAACGAACGAATTTGTACAATATTTAAGTAGCTACCATGGTCTAAATCAATGTTGATATAAATTAAACTGACAAATATTTATAGTACTGGTATAGTCTGACTTCCAGCCTTACTTAATCCACAAATAGGGTTGTAAATTGGGCCAGGTAGTTAAAGCATGGAGACAGTTCCCAGCCTAACTATTTCACTACACTTACCAAAGAGTCTACAGTTACTCAGTTACTTAGTTGGGATGGAGTGCAAGAGGATTTTTATCACTGATGTGGACATGCTGGTTGCTACCAGATTACAGCACAGGCAGCTCTGTCACAGGCACTTCATAGAATCATAGAATGGTAGGGGTTGGAAGGGAGCTCTGGAGATGACTGAGTCCAAGCCCCTGCTAATGCAGGTTCACCTAGAGTAAGATGCATAGGAATGTGTTCAGGTGGGTTTTGAAAGTCTCCAGAGAAGGAGACTCCACAACCTCTCTGGGCAGCCTGGACCAGCGCTCCAGCACCCTCACTGGAAGAAGTTTGTCCAAGTGAAACCTCCTGTGCTCCATTTTGTGCCCACTGCCTCTTGTCCTATTACCGGCCACCCTTGAAAAGTGCCCAGCCCTGTCTTTGTGACCTCCACCCTTTAGATATTTGCATGCATTGAGAAGATTCCCTCTAAGTCTTCTCCAAGCTAAATATCCCCAAGTCTCTCACAGCCTTTTCTCCTCACAGTGGTGATACAGGCCCCTCATTGTCTTTGCAGCCCCCACTGAACTCTCTCCAGTAGTTCCCTGTCCCTCTCGAGCTGCGGAGCCCAGAGCTATACTCAGTACTCCAGATGTGACCTCACCAGGGCAGAGTAGAGGGAAAGGAGAACCTCCATTGACCTGTTTGTCACGCTCTTCTTATTACACTCCAGAACACCACTGGCCTTCTTGGCCACAAGAACACATTGCAGGCCATTCATGAACTTGTTGTCCACCAGCACGCCCAGATCCTTGTCTGCAGAGCTGCTTTCCAGCAGGTCACCCCTTTTCCTGTCCTGGTATAAGGGGTTATTCTTCCCCAGGTGAAGGACTCTACACTTGCCTTTGTTGAACCTCATGAGGTTCCCCCTCTACCCAGCTCTCCAGCCTGTCCAGGTCTTACTTGCTCTTACCCAGTGCCATTCAAGCTGGTACTGTCAAAGCTAAGACCAAAACATCGATCTACTAACTGGAAAAAAACAAAAACAAAAAAAAAAACCAAAAAAACCCAAACAAACAAAAAAAACCCAAACGATTTTTTTGCAATCTTCACATCCTTAAAATGACACTGAAAGCTAAAGTCCAGAAATGTGTGAGAGGAACCTCTGAATAAAAACCTAGAAATGATGTCTCAGCCATCCCTTATTTCAGTCATTCACACCATTTTCAGGTCTACTTTCAGAGAAATCCCCCCCCAGAAGACACCTCTTTGGGGATGTAGGTGTTCATTTAAACAGGGATCACAGCATGATGCTAATGAGGTTCCAAAATGCCATTTTTCACAGAAAAAGGTATTCACAATTGTTGACCATTTAAATTCACCATCAAATCCCTAAAGTGAGCGATTTAAAATAATGACAAAAGTATCTGCCAGAATTAGGGACTGGAGGCAAAATGTATTTAGTATGTGCAGAAGAGGGAGCAGAGACATCATTTCCATGACTTATTTGCTCTACCTGTGAGTACCACGCCAGTCCTTGCCTCAAGCTCTGAACAATTAAAAGGCTATTAATGCAAAACGCATTGAGTAGGTGACGCAAGTCAGGTCTGTGGGGGGAGCATACTGGCATGTAGCATCCCTCATAAAATGCTGTTAAAATCCCTCTCCAACCACCTTTTAAACCACAAAAAAGCAGTAAGATTCTCCCCCAAATTCTTCCTATTCACAGCACAATGTGAACGTTCACGATGTGAACAATAATTGGGACTGGATGTGTTCAGCATTTTCCTAAAGCTCACACTGAAGTGTCATTGGCACTGATGAGACCGATTGATCGCTTTCAAGCCACATACTCCTTTGTTTATTAAACAGCCATCATCCATACTGACAGAATTTCAGCATGGTAGGAACCTCTGGAGATCATCTAGTCCAACCCCCTTGCCAAAGCAGGCTAACCCAGAGCAGGTTGTCCAGGATTGCAATGACTAGGTGGGTCAAGAACCTCTCCAGAGAAGAAAGCTGCACAACCTCTCTGAGCAGTCTGCTCCAGGGCTCCAGCACCCTCACAGCAAAGAAGTTCTGCCTTTGTTTAGGTGGAATTTCCTGGATTCTGATTTGTGGCTGCTCTCCATCACTGGCCACCACTGAAATGAGTCTGGCCCCATTCTCTTGACACTTCCCCTTTAGATAGTGATCAGCATTGATCAGATGCCCCCTCAGGCTGCTCTTCTCCAGGCTAAACAGCCTCAGATCTCTCAGCCATTCCTCCTCACAGAGATGCTCCAGGCCCCTCTGAGTCTTTGTGGCCTCTACTGGACTCTCTCCAGTAGTTCCCTGTCTCGAACTGGGGAGCCATAAACTGGACCCAGTACACCAAATCTGGCCTCAGTAGGGCAGAGTAGAGGGAGAGAACTTCCCTCAACCTACTGATCACACTCTTCCCAGTGCAGCCCAAGAGATCGTTGGCCTTTTTGGCCATGAGAGCACACGGCTGGCTCATGGCGAACTTCTTGTTCACCAGAACTCCCAAGTCATTCTTCACAGAGTTGCTTTCCAGCAAGTCAATGCCTCACCTGTGATCTAAAAGTGTATTCCCACTTTTTAATTTTTCCGTTGACACAAACCTTTCACGTTCCTAACTGTTTCCCTTCTGGAATGACCTTCCATAACTTTTATTACCTTTCTCAGAAAAGACATTCTTTCATTTCACATCTTCTGCAGGCCTTCTTCAGCCACATTTTTCACCCAGATTCATATAATCCTGCTAATGTATCGGTTGCTCACTGCCAACTCTGACAGCCTGTGAATTTATTGGGTGCAGAGCCTGGTCTGTGACTGGTAGAAAAACAGGATGTGAAAGCACTTTATGCAGTTTAATAGATGGCACATTCAATACTGCGCTGTATAGCAAGCAGTGGTTCCTAACACTCAACGCAGGGAATGATGCCAAGATCTAGGAATGTTTGTCTGGGCATGGTGAAGGATATGGAGCGGTTTTTGCTCCAGTCCCATATCTGTGTCAACTACCATTTGAATCTGGTGAATAAGGCTCTTACAAAGTCATTGAGGGGTCACCTTAATTGTGCATCCAGCTGGCTGCAGTCCTGAGGATATTTGGGAATTCACTGGAACATTTTCTGTGGACTCCCACTGCTGCTATTCAAGAGTTGCAGTGCTGGTGGTGTCCAGCAAATGCTGCATGTTGAGAGACATGCCTGCTCTCTGCCAAGGGTGAACCTGTTCAGCTTCCGACCATGAAAATTTCTTGGCCCATCCTTTCCACAGAGACGTCTTTTTCTTGTTACTTTTTGTTTACTGCAAGAGCTGTGAGTCTTGCTAAATATCCACTTTTCAAAATATCCTTTACTGGCCAAGAGGACTGACAAGAATGATTTTTAAGAGACCATAGAATTGTTTTGGTTGGAAGAGATCTTTAAGATCTAAAAGACCAACCACTAACCCAACACTGCCAGATTACCACTAAATCATGCCACTCAACAGCACATCTACACAGCTTTTAAACCCCTCCTGGGCTGGAGACTCCATCACAGAACCACAGAATACATCTGGTTAGAAGAGACCTCAAAGATCATCCAGTCCAACCATTGACCCAGCACTGTAAGGTCAACACTAAACTATGTCCCTAAGCACCAGGTCCACATGCTGCTTGAACACCCCCAGGGATGCTGACTCCACCACTGCCCTGGGCAGACCATTCCAGTCTTTGAGAACCCTTTCAGTGAAGAAACATTTCCTAATATCCAGCCCGAACCTCCCCTGGTGCAGCTTGAAATCACTTCCTCTGGTCCTGTCGCTTGACACCAAAGAGAAGAAACTGCCCCCTCCTTGCTCCAACCTCCCTTCAGGGAGTTGTAGAGATCAAGGAGGTCTCTCCTCACCCTCCTCTTCTCCAGACTGAACAGCCCCAGCTCCTTCAGATGCTCCTCGTAGGCCATGTGATCCAGGCCCTTCACCAGCCTTGCTGCCCTTCTCTTGACACACTCCAGCACCTCAATGTTCTTCCTATAGTAAGGAACCCAGAAATAAACACAACATTCAAGGTGTGGCCTCACCAGTGCTGAGTACAGGGGGATGATCACCTCCCTGTTCCTGCTGGCTACAGAGTTTCTAATCCAAGCCAGGATGCCATTGGCTTTCTTGGCCACCTGGGCACACACCGCCCTCACGTTCTGTCAACTATCAACCAATACCCCCAGGTCCATTACCAGCTTTCCAACCACACATCTCAAGTCTGTAGCTTACCATGGCATCGTTGTGACCCAGGTGCACGACCTGGCAACTTGGCCTTGTAGAACTTCATACAAATAGCCTTGGCCCACCTTCCTGGGCAGCGTATTCCAGGGCTTGATAACCACTTTTTGGGAAGATTTTTTTCCTAGTATCCAACCTAAACTTCCCTTGTGCAACTTGAGGCTGTTTCCTCTTCCTCTGTCACTTGTTACTAGGAAGAAGAGACCTACCCTCACCTTTCTGCAATTTCCTTTCAGGGAGCTGTAGAAAGTGAGATTGTCTCCCCTCAGCCTCCTTTCCTTCTGACTGAACAACCCCAGATCCCCTCAGCTGCTCTTCAAAACACTTGGGCTCTTTGTGCATCTTGTATTCAAATTCTTCTGTCATCCCAATTACATTCCCTGTCTGTTTGCAGTTACTATTTTTTACCACACATAGATCCCTCCATTCTGTGTCAGATCATTGTCTCTGTGAAACATTTTCTAACATCAATTCAGAATTTACTTCAGTGCTTTATTTTTGAAAGTATTCCTTCTTCTTGGTAATGCTCCTGATCATACTTCCATCCCCTCAAAAGGGTATGTTCTACCAATCATCTGTATCTGAGTCTTATCTGGAGCTTGAATGCCATCAGTAAATAAGAGCTGAAATTGTTGTATTGGGATAAAGGACAGCCTCATTCTTCGTATCTTGAGCTTCATTTTTTTTTTCCTCTTTCATATTTAACTGAAATCATGCATCTCTACCATGAAGTGTCACTTGTCCCATGATTTTCTTGTTGTCTGTTATCTTAGATTTCTTTTCCTTACCATGGTCTCCAAGGGACTTTTGTTTGTGCTGCTTGTCTCTTAAGGCAGTCATGTTACTTGCTGGTACAAGCTATTTACATTTACATGCATACTGCACAACCACCACAACACTTTTCCAGGGCCATTTTCAAAAACCCTAGGAACAAATCCTCCTTCAGCTTCATCTCTCACTGTTCACCCAGGGCAATAAATTTCAATTGCCCACAATATTTTTGAACAAATAGAAGAAGCAGAATCTAATGTAAGCAATGGACTAGAATACTAAGTTATCAATCTGTCTAAAATCAGAGCGTCTTTCATGGGTGCTAAAAAGAAATCAGCAGAACTTCTTATGATCAGAAGCATCATTTAACAGGAACATTTACCTGGTATTTTGCAGGCTCTTACACCTTCTAGTACAAGCTTCATAAAAGCATCTCCATAATTACAGTACATTGCTTCTCATTAAAAACCAGGTAATAACAGGAACATCGCAGGGGCATAATCTTGATCTCTTAGTGTAATTCTTCACTCTGGCTACATTCCTTCCACATCCGGAAAACTGAAACCCAGAATTCCCTGACTGAAGCAAAATTTTTCTGGAAAAGCTTCCCTCATTTTTGCAGATGAGAAATAGGTTGATTTTCACTCACAAACTCATTAATTCCTCAGGATTCATGAAAGAGCAATTGCACAAAGGTGCTGTAATGAACTTAATACCTAATTTTCATTTCCCTGCTCCATTAGCTACTACCATCACTCATTTTGCAGGGTACATAGCTGAAGTCCTATCAGATAGAAGGCTGGCTTATTCCAGAAATGCAGATGCAAATGGAACAAGAGTAATTAATATTAAAATTGAAAAACAAGAGCTCACCTCCCTCACTTCAAAGCCTTTGGCCAGGGTAATCATCTTGAACAAAGGTAATCAAAGAACCAGCCTGCAAATAAACATGCTCTCTATAGGAAAGCAGAGACTCTATAGGTGAAGTCACTTATAGATGGCAGTACCAGGTGTGCAGCATCTCTACAGCCCGTAACGTAGCTGACAAAGCCGAGAGGTAGTATCTAGGGAAGAAAAGGGACTGGGAGCACTGGGTGAACTACTTACCTTTAGTCAGTGAAATCAGCTGGGCAGCTAAATATTGACCCTTCAGGACCATACCACCAGAAAAAGTGGAATCGAGGAGCTGGGGTTGAATGAGGGTTGGGGCAGCTTGTATTTGGGAATAAGGTTGCCTGTTCTCTTAGCTGAAGGATAAGCACTAATACAGAGGAGTCTAAGGGATCCTTGCCAAAACTCATCTTTCTAAATGGCAACCTGAAGGCTGACTTCACATGGAAATCAATATCTCACTGCCTGAGATGAAATACGGTCAATTACCAAACAGAGGCACCTCTTTTGGATGTGAGGGATTGTGTTTAAGGAAGATAAAAGGGAAACAATCTGGCAATAATATTGTGCTCTAAGACTAGAGAACGTTTAACCTGTGGGAAAATAATGAGTGAACAGGTCAAACCCCTGGTCAGCATGCATTTCACTTGGCAAACAGGAGCACCTCATCAGGCCGGAAAGAAATGGGAGCATTTATAGCTAATGCAAGCTGAGGAAGAGCCTGGGGTTGGTACAAACTCAGATACTCAGCCCTGAGAGCTTGTGCAAGACCTGTGTGTAAAGCTCCACACAAAAAAAAATGACCAAAACAACAAAAAATTCTCATCTATTCACCAGGACTATTTCTCTGCTTCTTCAGAAAATCACCCTCTAACAAGTACCAAGGTCCAGGTTAATTACATTGTCCTATTAGGACTAATTTTTAGGACTATCAGGACTAATAGTCCTATTAGAACTATTTTTTTAACCATGGAAAGTCTTTTCTAGCGGCCAGTGTAATTTTTTTTTTTTTTTTTTTTTTTTTTGGTGATCAATCTCGTTTGCGTTGCCTATCACCACAAGGAGGTTCTGCAAGCACCTGATATATTTTTATCTCCAAGAGAAGAACTGAGAGAATCAGACCTTTCACTGTCAGGGTGAAGCCCTTCTCTGTAAGAAATCTTGCCACTTCCAGAAGAAGTGCTCCAGATGAACCTCCACAGGGTATTGTACCATGCCTCTGCTGATAAAAGTAAAAATCTCACCCAGTCTATCCCACAGCTAACTTGTCTCTGAAATAAGTTTTGTCCTGTAAGATACGATCCTGCTAGCGTCAGCTTGTCCTGTCTTCCATTGCTGTCACCAAAAGGCAATCTGCTCACAGCAAAATCCTTTCCTGCTATGTGCTAGCTTGCTCTGTAGCTTTTAATGTCACCTCAAAGTTACCCACCTTTTCCTCTACAATAATCTGTCCCTTTCTATGGACAATGTTGCTCTCAATCCTCTTCCAGATCTCAGACAAGAAGCAAGAACAGATCACGTCAGTAGATGACCAAGGGAGGGACATAGGCTCCTTACCACTTCCAGGGCTAGATCCAGGAACTGAGTTACAACTGAATGTGAAGGAAAAGAGCATGGAGCACAGGCATCCTAGGATGCACAGTGGGCATTCTGCTGATAAATTAGATTGTTCCCAGAGATGAGAGTTGCACAGATTTTTCTGAGTCAGATTGATGTGAATCATAGAATCACAGCACTGGGTTGGAAAAGCCCCCTAAGATCATCAAGCCCAACCATTGACCTAACATCACCATGGCCATGTCCCCATATTTTTTGAACACCTCCAGGGATGGTGACTTCAGCACCTCCCTGGGACAGCCTGTTTCAATGTCTGACCACTCTTGCAGCAAAGAAATTTTTCCTATTATCCAACCTAAACCTCCCCTGGTGTAATTTGTGGCCATTTCCTCTCATCCTATCACTTGTTACTAGGGAGAAGAGACCAACACCCATCGCACTGCAGCATCCTCCAATGCTAGAAACACAAATTTGTGGGTGCTTTCTGGCAATGTGACCACTCTCAGCCCAGCTCTGTTTCCTTGTGTTACCTCAGGACTGTTTTTGCCAACTTCTGGCTGTGTTGATGGGAATTATTGGACTTTTCACAAAGGCATGGAGTGAGAGGACAAGGGGCAATGGCTTCAAATGGAAGAAGCTCAAATGAGATAAGACATTATGAGGAAATTCTTCCCCGTAAGAGCAGTGAGGCACTGGAACAGATTGCCCAGAGAGGTTGTGGAAGCTCCAAGCCTGAAAGCTTTGAAAGCCAGGTTTGATAAGGCCTTGAGCAACATGGTCTAGTAGGGGATGTCCCTCCCCATGGCAGAGGAGTTGTAACAGAAACCCTTCCTCTCCTAGAAACCCACCCCAGGGGGCACAAAAAGAGTCCTAGAGCCTCCAGACATAGGAGCAGCTCTGCCATGGAGCCTCTGATTCCCCTTAGGTGTCTTGGGCAGGACCCTTTGGGAATGGTATTCTAGAAAGCCATGAGGGATGAGAGCTGGCTCTGCTGGGTGTCCATCTCTACACAAGCCCCTGTTTTCATTGTGCTTCTGTTATTATAAGGCAAGAACCAGAGATAAATGGGTTTGCTTGGCTTCAGGCAGAAAGTCCTCTGATAATACATGCTGACTTCTCCCAGACTCCAGATGTTTGCGATAAATACATTTTGGGTTTGTTTCTAATAGGAAAATCTGCCCGCTCTGAAGGCAGAGGTGAGTTGTGTCAAGCTTTATTGTGATTTATAGATAAGACCATTCAGTTTTATCACTGTCTGGTTGGATGATGCTGCTGCACTATGTGACAGCCTAGTTTGAAGTTTCCCCTCACCTTCTAGATAAGCCCAAACTCTGTTTTCTTTTTACTTATTTTTATTTTTCCCCCCCTTTTCTCCCTCTTGTAGATTGCAGGTGTAAAAGACAGAAGACGTAAAATTACCAGGAGCTTGCCACTAAAAATACCCTAGTGACATCAACAACTGCTTCTATCTGCCTGTTCTGAAACTCCAAACTGCATTCAGACAAAGAGATCTCATATCATTCACACATGTGGAGAGCCTGGAATAATGAGGAGCTGCAATATGAAAACACACAAAAGAGATTTCACCTTTCTTCCTGAGTTAATTATCTCTGACAGAGGAGGCAAGCTCAGAACCGGTATTTAAGCTGTTGTATGTAAGTGTTTAATATCTTCTTAATATGCCAGATTTGAAAAAAAAAAAAAAAAAGAAGCCAGAAATAATTCAACAAAAATAATTATCAACATTGACTTTGTCTGTGAAATTGTTTTAGGACCTTTAATTTTAATTACCTGAGGATGAACATAACACCAATGAGGGCCATAGATCCATGGGGAACATTCTAGTTAGCACAGAGACCATGCCTGATCTAGTCCACTTCCCTGAGGTCAGCAGAGACATCATCAACCCCAGCAGGTTGCTCAGATCCTGTCCAACCTCATCTGGAATGGTTTCAGGGATGAAGCATCTACCACTTCTCTGGGCAACCTGGGCCAGGGTCTCACAACCCTCAGTGTCAAACATTTCTTCCTTTTCTTCTGTCTGAATCTCCCTCTCCTAGTTTCAAACCATCACTTCTTTTCCTGTCACAACATGCCCTGCTGAAAGTCTGTCCCCATCTTTCTGATTGGCCCCTTTAAGTACTGGAAGGTCATAAAAAGGTCTCCCTGGAGCCTTAGCTTCTCCAGGCTGAACAACCCCAACTCTCAGCCTGTCCTTACAGCAGAAGGGTTCAAGCTTCAACAAAATCAAGTTCCAACACACAACTCTTGCAGAGAGGACATTTGCCTTATAGATACTTCAAGCCCATGTACAAGTCTGGCTATACTTCCTGAAACAGAGATTGATGAAGTATCACATGATGCAAGGCATTAATTAGAAAGCTGAATAAAGAAAAAAGTATTTTCCAGAAGTTGTTGCTTTAAGCAGTACAAACAGCAGAAAGAAGTCTGCCCTAGTATGGTCTCAAACTGTCACCTTCACTTTTTCTGGCATATTCATCCATTTATCTTTCTGTACATTTTTAGACCTAACCAAATTCTGCCAAAAGCACATTTATCAGAAATCATTTACTATGCAATATGACAGATCAAGCAGTGAAATAATGTAGTGACTGGATAATGTTGGACCAACCTTGCTCAGGATGTGTTCTCGTCACCTTGGTATTTTCCATTCTCATTTCTACCTTCCTATAACAGAGCATGACACAGTCTTGAGTCAAAAGTTTCCTGCTGGATCACTCCCTTGTTTTTCTCATGCTTTACCACTTTTTATGGTTTTATTTTGTCTCTGCAGTGTTGTTTAGCTTGCTTTGTTCTCCTTTTCCAGCCTGTTTCTCCTTTCAGAAGCTTCTCTCAAAATCCTTATTGTCTTTTTCATAACTTATCAATCTTCCCTTCGCTTTCTCTTATCTGTCTACCTTCATATGTCCCCTGGTGTTTTTGTGAAGCATTCATAGACGAGCTTCAGAAAGGCTGTAGCTTGAGCACCCCTGAAGGAGCAGGCAGCAAGAGGAAGGTAACTCCACTGGGAAGAGTGGAGTTCCTGGTTCATATGACTGGGAGCTGGGCCTCAGCCCTCCTGAGAAATCTGTTAAGATATTTGATAGAACCACAGAATCATTAAGGTTGGAAAAGACCTCTACTATCAAGTCCAACCATCAACCCAACACCACCATGGCCACTGAACCACATCCCAAAGTGCCACATTTCTCGAACACCTCCAGGAACGGTGACTCCACCACCTCCCTAGGCAGCCTGTTCTAATGCCTGACTACTCTTGCAGGAAAGAATTTTTTCCTATTATCCAACCTAAACCTCCCTTGGTACAACTTGAGGCCATTTCCTCTTGTGTGTGATACCACACCTTCCTACAGCACCTCATCTGCAAATCACAGCCACATGCTGTATCTTACCTGACATACTGAGATGTTCCTGAGATAAACAACCTGCAGGTGCATCCAACAGATTAAATTGGGTGCTCCCTATGACCTCCTGCTTCAGCCTCTTGGCAGCACTGGTGCTTGCAAAGGCAGAGCAGGACAAACTGCTTCGTCAGCAGGCAGAACACTGTGGCAGATGGGCTATCCATCTCCTTAGAGACTAATGTGCAACCTGAGAATAAAAATATCTACCACTACAAATAAAAGCATCCATGTTTGAAACACTGCCTGGAAATTTCCAGGATATCAATGATGTGTACTTCAGGCCAGATTCTCATTCTTCCTGTGTTTTAAGCGGTATGGTCAGGAACAGCAAAATCAGCACAAAACAGTAAACTGTCCCCAAATCACAGTTGCTTTTGTGGTCCTTCCTATTTAACTATTAGCCTGCTCATTGGCCACATTAGGCCAGCCCCTGACTATCCCAGCAAGAGGCAAAAATGCTGTTTAATTTACAACGTGGTCTAAGAGTCATAGAATTGTTTGGGTTGGAAAAGACCTCTAAGATCATTCAAGTGCAGCCATCAACCCACCACCACAGCCATTAAGCCATGTTCCTAAGTGCCAGGTCTACATGCTTTCTGAACACCTCCAGGGACCTCCACCACCTCCAGGGGCAGCCTGTTGCGATGCCTGACCATCTTTTTTGCAGTGTTTATTTTTACCATTTCATTATTTTTCCCCTGCCTTCATTTACAGTCCCTGAGCTTGCAGAGGCACTTTGCCGAGCTGTGCTTTGACAGACAGTTTCCCCCCTGGTAAGCCCACTAGTGTGGTTTTTTTTTTTTTCTTTCCTAGAGTGATTATAGCAGCTTATGCCTGGAACTTGCTATCAATGACACGTCTAATCATTAGGGTTTTTTTCCATGCCCTGATATGACAGGAGGCATAGCTGCCTTTCTCCAGAGCAGACCAGTGACCCTTCCTATCATTTATTTATGCATGAACTGCTGAAGAATAACAATAAAATAGATTTAACAGAACAGTTTCTGAGAAATGCAAGGATTTCAATTCCAGTAGTGTTCATAGATTCTCCTGGTTTTTTTCCCCTATTAAATCTATTCAGAGCATCACCAAATCAGAAAAATATGTTATATTAATATTTGTATCCTACATCAAAGATAAGATCCCTCCCATCAAGGTTCATATTCCTCTGTATCAGGCAACACCTATGTCCATGCCAAGAATTTCACCTTAAAGAGTTTTTAATGCAATTAGGCAACAGAAAGAAAATAATAGGCAAAATATTGTTATCCCCATTATATCCCTCCCTGGGTAAGGCAGGTTGCCCAGGTTGGTGGTGGAGGTCTTACACCTGGAGACATTCATGGTTAGGCTTGATGGAGCTCTTGAGCAACCTCATCTATTTGGGGATGTCTGTGCTGACTGGAGGGGGGTTGGACTAGATGACTTTTAAAGGTCCCTTACAACCCAAACCATTTTGTGATTCTATGATTGTAAACTGTATGAGGGTTTGGTGACAGAGGTTAAGACCTACTGAAGGCTAGACCACTGCCACCACCACCAAGATCATCCCTCTCTACAGCTGTCAGTAAATACATGATAGGAAGCCACCAGCCTGAAAGACCTTTTTTTGTGTCACAGAAGGCTGAGGAGAAGACACCTTGACAGCCTCTAAATCATACTCCCAAGCAGACTTACGGTTTCATTTTTTAGCAGATTCCTATGATGCTGGAACATCATGCTCAAACACTTTTGACCTGAGATCCCAGAGAAGATTGGGAGCCCAAATAAGGGTGTTGCAAAAGGGCAACACCTATTGATTCTCTCCTGAACCACCCAGTCCTGCTACCCACAGGCAGAGCCCTATCCAACACCTCTGCCCTTTTGCAGTCACCCCAATAGTCATGATAAATCTGTTCACACAGCCCTGAAAGGAGGTTGGAGTGAGGTGGGGGTCAGTCTCTTCTCCCTAGGATCAAGTGATAGGATGAGAGGAAATGGCCACAAGTTGTACCAGGGGAGGTTTAGGTTGGAGATTAGGAGAAATTTCTTTGCTGCAAGAGCAGCCAGACACTGGAACAGGCTGTCCCAGGGAGGTGCTGGAGTCACCATCCTCAGAGGTGTTCAGGAAATATGTGAACATGGCACTTTGGGACATGGTTTAGTGGCCATGGGGGTGCTGGGTCAATGGCTGGAGAGGGCTTTCACCAACCCAAACGATTCTATGATTCACAAGGCAAATCATCAGCTCTCTAGCATCTCCATTTTGTTTGGCATCCAGCCAGACATGAACTGTTGTGACAAATGACTAACATCAGAGATCCCATCAAGGAAGATTGTGACAAACAGAAACTCAGCAATTACTTCTTTCATAGCCCTCAACATTGCGCCTGCGAGGAGCATCAATCAGGCCATTCAAGATACGATTAGACAGCCTCCAAAACCCCTTTGCACTCTCCAGATGTGCTACTACAAGCTTTACTCATGAGGAACTGTCACTGATTTTAACACAGGCATTTCAGTTTTGGATGATATTTTAATTTAGGATTTTTCCTGGTTTGTAGTTGTGGCCCCTTTCTGTTAGGAGAGAATCAGAAAGGTTCTAAGGTGCATCCTTTCAAGAGAAGGAAAAAAAACCAAAAAGCCCTAAGGATAGCCTTAATTTTGAGTAATATATATTAAAAAAACCCAACCAAACCAAGCTAAACAACAACAAAAAAAAAAAAAAACCAAAACAACCACCACTAACAACAAAACAAAAAACCCACTAAAATTCTATCAATATTAGCTGTCTCTTATTTCCATTCACATTTTTGTATCAGTCTTGACAGTATATAGAAACCAGATTGTTTTACAAAGCAAAACAAACAGTGCTGGAACGTGTCCAGAGAAGGGCCACAAGGATGATCAGAGGGCTGGAGCACCTCTCCTATGAGGACAGGCAGAGAGAGCTGGGGTTACTCAGTTTGGAGAAGAGAAGGCTCCTAGGAGACCTTACTGTGGCCTTCCAATATGTGAAAGGGGCCTACAAGAAAGCTAGTGAGGGACTTTTTAGGGTGTTTCTTAACCCTTCAGTGAGTCTTCCATGCAGTTGAGAAGTGACATGGTAATTTTAAAACAGACTGTCATTATTAAACAGAAAATCTGCCTTACTGTTGACTACATGTCCCCAGGTGCATGGCATCTGCCATGTCAGATCTACAGACGACCCAAATAGGATCCTGCCTTGTTTTTTATTAACTTTACCCTACACGACTGAGGGAACTGGGGATGTTCAGCATGGAGAAAAAGAGGCTGAGGGGAGACCTTCTTGCTCTCTACAACTCACGGAAAGGAGGTTGGAATCAGGTAGGGTCGGTCTCTTCTCCCTAGTAACAAGTGATAGGATGACAGGAAATGGCCTCACAGGGGAGGTTTAGGTTGGACATTAGAAGAAACTTCTTCACTGAAAGGGTTCTCAAACACTGCAACAGGCTGCCCAGGGAGGGGGTTGAATCCCCATCCCTGGAGGTGTTTGAAATTTGCAGAGATGTGATGTTGAGGGACATGGTTTAGCACTAAACTTGCTAGAGTTAGATACTGGTTGGACTCTGATCTTAAAGGTCTTTTCCAACCAAAACAATTTTATGATTCTACAACTGAAAACTTGGCAGCTGCTTGTGAAGACCTGACAGAGCTACACAGGCATGCTGGAGAGGCATCACAGCTCCTGCTTTCTCAAATCATCAGTTTTCAACAATAGGATTAGATAATGAGGTTTTGTGATGGAACACTCTCAGTGCACAGAGAAATTTATCCTCAGTTCTAAAATAAAACAGTGTACAATCAGTATATGCTGCTAAAATCAGTCATAATGAGAAACCATCATTGTTCTGAGGCTTATTTGTTCATTCATTTATAGACTTTCTCAACCTTAACACCTTTCTTGTAATCAGAACTGAGAAGTACTTTTAAAGTTGTCAAGGAGTTTGAGCTGAGATAGGTTCT
Source organism: Indicator indicator (assembly GCF_027791375.1). Lineage (NCBI taxonomy): Eukaryota > Metazoa > Chordata > Aves > Piciformes > Indicatoridae > Indicator > Indicator indicator. The sequence continues at coordinate 8,521,702 of NC_072014.1, read as the reverse complement.
CATCCATACTTGGCCATCCCACAGTGAGGGTCCACCAAAGACAGTAATTCCAGGAAGTCAGGATTCTTTCTGAGTTTTATCTAATAAATAAGCCACTCATACTCCAAACATGCAGTGGAAAGTCAGCGTTGCTGAGTGCTGCATTGTCAGATCTTCATTCATTTGACTCAGTGCTCCCATTAACATCTAACAATATTTTAGACCTCCTGAGATGCACCAATCAACAGCATTTGTCATCTTCAGCCATCTCACACTTTGCAACAGAGAACTCACTAACTGGTGAGCTGCTAATATTCTCTGTATCATATGCAGAAAACTACGGCATGTGAGCAACAACACAGGCTTGCTTTGTCTTTTCACACTTCATCTCCACTCACCTGAAACCACTTTAGGTTATTTCTAGCTGCCAGTTTCCGTCCCACCAGGGATCTGGAACATGCACTGAAGCACCTAGAGAGCTTTGGAGAGCAAAACAGCCTGGTGGACAAAACACTTAAAAAGGCAGTTCTAACAGTGGCAGGGGCACTGTGATCTGGTATGCACAGTGAATATAGGGTGTTACTCAAATCATAGGGTTATCTTCCTTTCTTGGAGCTTATTTTCCTGGAACTCATGGTACCTCTTGAATATCTGTATTTCATAGAACCATAGAATCATTAAGGTTGCAAAAGACCTCTAAGATCAAGTCCAACCATCAACCCAACACCACCATGGCCATTAAACCATGTTCAATGTGCCGTGTCCACACATTTTCTGAACACCTCTCCAGGGATGGTGACTCCAACACCTCCCTGGCATCCTGTTCCAATGCCTGACCACTCTTGAAGGAAAGAAATTCTTTCTAATATCCAACCTAAACCTTCCCTGATGCAACCTGAAGCATTTTCTTCTTAATCTATTGCTAATTTTACTTGGGAGCAGAGACCACTTGTCACCTCACTCCAACTTCCTTTCAGGGAGCTGTAGAGAGCAATGAGGTCTCCCCTCAGCCTCCTTTCTTCAGGCTGAACAACTCCAGAACAACCCTCACCTAACCTGCTTCACCAGCTTTGCTGTCCTTCTGTGGACCCACTCCAGCACCTCATTGTCCTTCTTGTGACTGCAGAGCATTCTACAGCCTGTATAAACTGTATTCTACAGAGACAGAATAGAATGGGTGTTAAAAGTATGTAGAAAAATAGCTCCCTCAATAATGGGATCTCTCAGAAAGCTTAGCAGGATCATGCAATGAAGTCAGACCTGTGCCTCTCTGCTTGTCAGGACCATCAGAAAAAAGTAGTGATAGGTGGTAGGGAATCTCCTATGGTTCAAAGAGATTGACGATTTTAGAGCAAGAGTTCATGACACATCTTTTCAAATCCCTGTCACAGACTCGTGGCTAAGCTCATTTCTGTTTGTGTGGTCCCGACTCACAGATTGTTGGCATTCAGTGAGAAGCTGCAGTTCTGATGAAGGGATTTCTGCTATCTAATGGGAAAAGAGCTCACTGGTTTTTTGGGTTTGTTTTTTCTTTTTTTCCCAGCTTCCTACAAGAGCTGGAGAGACTCTTTAACATGTTAAAACAACACAGAAGACCAGCAGTGATTCAATGAACAATACTTCATGCATTCAGTAACAGCTTACACACATTCTAAGACACAGAAGAATGAACCAAGCTGTGGTTTAATTGAGTCCAACCATTACATTCTTAAAGTACTTGGCTGGAGAAGAGATCGGATAGAAGTAGCTGCCTGAGAAGGATGTGGGAATATCATGGGATCCATAATTTCCCTTAGATCAGGAAAACAAGGGTGTTACGAATACTAAAGGTCTTCAGGACTAAAGAAACTGGATCAGAAGCTTTTAGAAAATAATCCCACTCACAGAGTCACTGAAGCTGGAAAGATGAAACCAGAGCTAAGGGAATTACTCCATTAGTTGGCAGTATTGGAGATCTTTATCCTTCTTATGAGCTTTGAGCAAAGCATGAAAACCTGATACCTTTTCTTAGGCTTTGTAAGAAAATAACTGGTGTGTATCTGAAACAATTCACATCTCCTGGATTTACAAGAGTACGTTGTCAGAAGACTGCAAATGCTTCTTGACACTGGGAAATCTGAAGATATCTTGGCCTCTCATTACAGTCTGACTTCTCCATCTCACCCTGAGAAAATTAAGAGGTAGAGAAAAGCAGCAGCATGGAAAAAGAAAGCCAAATGACCTGACAAATGAGCGGTACAGCACAATATAATGAACAGGGAAGAGAAGGATGTGTGGCTATGCATCAGGTTTGGGTGTATTCCACTGACTTTCACTCTTGCCAGCCTTCCACTTGGACACTGACACATGCCCTAGTAGCACATTTGTAATTTGACTACAAAGGCATGGAAAGAAAGCTCCTGGATGCTCTCGTGTTGTGGTGAAACTGTGTTTCCCAGGGGACTGTGACAGACTACCTCAAGTTAAAGCTCTCTTGGAGCTGTTAGGAATCTGGCATATTTTGAACCCATCCTGAGCCAAGGTGACTTTAAGCTTTTTCTTTCTGTCTGTACTGTGGTGCTCATTAAGTGCCTTGACAAGGCCACATAACATGACTCACAAGAAGAGTCATCAAGGGCATGAAGTAAGAGACAGCAATGGGAAAGACATACAGAGAGATGCTTTCACAAGAGCCAGATGCATTGTGGATCAGCCCAAAGGTGCACACCTCAGCTATCATGGACTAGCAAAATCAGCTTAAAGAATGTACTTAGATTTTGGATGCCTCACTGAAAAATAGTATGGCAGCAAACATTTGGCATTTTCTAGACAGTTAAAAGAGCCAGCTCTCTTGTACTGAAAAGCACAAGAAAATCCTTCCTCTTAATGAGATCACCCCTCAGGCTCCTCTTCTCCAAGCTAAAGAGACCTAGTTCCCTGAACCTTTCCTCACAAGGGAGATGTTCCACTCCCTTTCAGGCCTCAAGAACATCTACAAACCTCACAGCACCAAGCCTGTACCAGAACCAATAGAAGCCTGAGACATCTTGCAGGTTTTGGACTTCAGAAACTGTGACAAATTGAACTGACAAGCAGAGGAATTAGTGCACTGGTATTGGGAGGGTCTATCAGAATATTTCACAGGATTGGAAGCTTCATTTGAGTTACCCTTAACAGGCTTTCCCTTCAACCCTCCTGGGGTCCGCTAAGGAAAAAAAAAAAAAAGATAAATTAATTCAGGTTCGTGTTCTTTTGTGACTGCTCCTACTGAGCACAATAAACTGACATGCTGCTTTTAATTAGCATTTAGTTAACTGCTCATTTTTGTGCAGAAACTGCACCAACTCCAGTGAACACAGAGGTGCTGAACTGAGCATGGGGCCAGGGGGTTAAGATTAGATGGAATTACTTGAAAAGCAGCCATTTGCATTTAGTACTTGGGCTCCATCTGATGTGAAACTGTGCAGAGAGCACCAATGGAATCTGACCAGAAACCTGATTATTACTGATAATTCACCTAACAAACCTCAGGTCACTATGCCTTAACACAACATGGGCACCTACCACTGCCCAAACCTGAGCTCAACAATCCATGCTCAGGATCATGACAAACAAGCAACATATTCCATAGTAAAAGCTTTGCATTTTCATAGCTGTAATGTGATTTCTTCAGCACTCATTTTGCACAGTCATCGCTCTTGCCATTTCTGTTTGTCCTTCTTCCCTCCCAACAGGGTATAGAATCATAGAATCACAGAATTTGGGTTGGAAAAGCCCTCTAAGGTCATTGAGTCCAGCCACTGGCTGTTAAACCATGTCCCAAAGTGCCATTTCCACATGTTTCTTGAACACCTCTAGGGATGGTGAATTCAGCACCTCCCTGGGCAGCCTGTTCCAATGCCTGACCATTCTTGCAGCAAAGAAATTTTGTCTTAATCTCCAACCTAAACCTCCCCTGGCACAATTTCAGGACATTTTCTCTTGTTCCATCACTTGCTACCATGGAGAAGAGACTGATCCACACCTCATTTCAACCTCCTTTGAAGAGGTTGTAGAGAGCAATGAGGTCTTCCCTCAGCCTCTTCTCCAGAATAAAAGTAGCTACTGCACCTTACCTCAGTAAGAGTACAAACCCCAGCTTTTGAGAATCAGACCATGTAGTTCCAGGAAAACACTGGACTCCTGTGAGCCCTGATCCTTCCTCTACCAATACTCAGGGCCAGAAACCTTGCTAGAAAACAAATATGGAATGAAGGAAGTGACCTATGTTGTTACCACAATTTGAATGAGCTGCTCCTTGAAAAATTAAAGATCATCCTGGCAAAAAAGTGGAACTAATGAAGATGTTGACTAAACAGGACCTAGACAGGCTGAAGAGGTGGGTGAAGTGGAACCTCAAGAAGTTCAAGAAGGGAAGTTCTGCTTAAACATAAGAAAAATCTTCCTTTAGAGGGTGTCAAGGCCCCAGACCAGGTTGCCCAGAGAAGGTATGGCCTCCTTCTCTGGAGATTACAAACCCACCTGGACATTGTGATCCCAGGTAAGCTGTTGAGGACACCTCTGCTTTAGCAAGAGAGTTGGACTGATGATCCCCAGAGGTCCCTTCCAACCCATACCATGATGAGATTCTGATTACTAATACTGCAGTAGGATATTCAGTGATAGGGCTGGAGCCACTTTCATGGCCTTGGGATTCATTAATGAAAGTCAGAACAAAAAGGTCTACCTGTCATAGGGGGTTTCATGATTGAGGTCACTGTGTTCTTGTGTTGACCTGCACTGAACCTATTGCTGCAAGCTCAGAAAAGAGGCTTAATTCCTGTGCATAGCCTCAGATGCTGTTTATGTGGTTAGACATCTATTTACTTCACAAATATGCCTCAAGAGACATGAAATGTCACCCAGTGGAACACAACACATCTAAAGAGAGGGGACTGCTTTTTACATGGCTATTGAACAAAATAGGACTAATGGGTTGGCATCACTCCTGTCTACTGTATAGGTGCTGGTGAACCACGAGCCTTGTACCAGTGCTTTCATACTGATGTTGTTAACCTCAAGGTACTGCATGAAGACCCTGACAGTACTGGATTTTCTAAGGGTAACTTTTTATATGTGAAAAATAATCACAGAATTGTAGAACTGTTGAGGTTGAAAGAGACCTTTGAGATCACAAAGTCCAACCACTCACCCAGAGCTCACAATCCCACAACTACAGCTAAGCCACTGCTGCTAAACCATGCCCTTCAGCATCACACCCATGCATCCTTTAAATACCTCCAGGGACAGTGACTCCACACCTCCCTGGGCAGCCTGTTCCAATGCCTGAGAACCCTTTCTGAGAAGAAACTTTTCCTAATAACTAACCTTGCCCATTTCTTCTTGTCCTGTCACTTGTTGCAGGCAAGAAGAGACCAACCCCCACCTCATTCCAAGCTCATTGCATAAGCCATTTTTTTTTTTTTACATGCCTCAGAAAATAATCTCTGTTTGGAGTACTGGTTGCTGGAGAGTCAGTCAGCATTACCAGAGTGTCACTTCATCACCATAAGCTTCTTTGTGTTATTTTCCTAAAGGAAACCAAGGCAAAATGGACAAAACCTGGGATGCCTTATTGCAGAACAGTAAAAATCATAGTTAAAGGTATTAATCACTCCAAAGCCTGTGAGGTTTTGCCAGCTAATAAATGGGTGAAAGATTGAGCTCTAAAATCATATGCATATGATGAGCATAATCCTTACCCTAATGCAGAGCTGTAGAATTTTAGAGTCTCATAAGCTTGCAAGGTTTCACCTGGAACATCAAAACAATTGCTAAAAGAGTAATAAATTCTACAGCTAGCATCTGCTTACCCTCCTGACCTTTCAGAGCTTATAAAACCCTAAGCTCATAATTTTATACTTTATGAATTTCAACTTCCCCCTCCCCCTTATACTGTATATTGAGAAGGTTGGTTCATCTTTTCCATGCAATAAAAAAACATCCATTCCACTTGATTTTCTTTTGTAGTAACAGACAGTTGATCTTGAGGGGACTTGGAGGGCTCTCGCTGGAACTAATGGAATTGCAGGGCACTATCAGTTGTTTTAATTGGTTGGAAACATTTGAGTCACATCCATCTTGACTCATGCACCCTCAGCAAATTTGTTGATGGCACCAAGCTGTGTGGTGTTCTGGACTCACTTGAGGGCAGGGATGACATCCAGAAAGATCTTGACAGGCTTGGGAAGTGGGCCAGTGCCAACTGCATGAGATTCAACAAGTGAAAGGTCCTGCCTTTGGGTGGGGCCAATCCCAGGCATAAATCCAGGCTGGGTGCAGAGCGGGTTGAGAGTAGCCCTGAAGAAAAAGACTTGGGGGTGTTGATTGAATGAGAAGCTCACCATGAGCCAGCAGTGCCCTCATGCAGCCCAGAAGGCAGCCCTGTGCTGGGCTGCATCCAGAGGAGTGTGGCTAGCAGGGCAAGAGAGGATTCTGCCCCTTTACTCTTTTAGGGGCCGGGGGTTTTGCCCCTACAGCAGAGATAATGACCTGGTGTGTGTTTTTCACAGGGCTAGCAAAGAGGTACCAGCTCTAGTTGCAGATGTCCCTGCTTACTGCAGGGGGCGTTGGACTAAATGACCTTTAAAGGTCCCTTCCAACCCAATGCATTCCATGAGACTATGGTTCTATGAATACTCAAAGACAAGCAAGGTGAAAAAAATCTTCATTATTATTCATTCAAAACATGTTCACAAGAGCTCTTTAATCAATCAACAAAAGATTTTGCATTTATCCTCACCAGTAAATAACTAAAAAAAACCCAAACTATAATGTCCACAAGCAAATCTAAAACTGATCTAATTTTCAAAACAACAGTTGTTCCAGTTCTCCCCTGCCCCAAATTCATTTGGAGTCACATTATTTTCTCCAGCATCCTGATGAGATAGAATCTCTGTAGCCTGTCCATATGGCTGTCTCCCTTAATAGCCCTTGGACTTCTTGGTCACTCTTCCAAAGGCCGAGCTTTTGGGGGTATGAAACTGCTGCAAGTATAATGAAAACAGTTGCCTGCTGAAATAAGATCCAAATTATTGCCTCAGCTGAGGGAAAGATCTTTTCCCATTCCCAGAGATAAGAGCTGCAGCAGTGTGTCCAGCCAAAGAAAGTGGGGATGCTGGAGGGAGATAGGCACACTGCAAGAGGGAGATTGTCAGGGAATAACAAGAGAATTGGAGGACATCAGTTGTAACTGGCAGCAGGAAGCAATCAGGGGACATATAGCACAAATCCATGGGAAGAATGGTTTTTAAAAGCAGGTTCTGCTCACAAAGCAACGCTTCTTAAAGAAAATAATATCTATTTCCAGCACAGCATGTTAGTTCATTTTGCAACAGCTGTCCTTGAAAATACTTTGAAATGGAAGGTGTGAGTCATCGTGTTGTACTGAAGCAAGAGGAGATACTTGCCTTTGCACCACACTAACAAGCAGGAAGGACCAAAGAAGAATTCATTTATGGGAACCACGTAGCCAGAATTTGTACCAGCTTCCCACTTAGGTGGTTGTGCTGATATCAGCGTGCTCCAGCTATGGGACCAGCACCAAGCCTTCTGGCCTACTGGTGAACAAAAGCAGACAGATGAAGGAAGCACAACATATAGTAACAAAGATGTTGTGCTTTAAAAGTATCTGGTTTGAACGCTGAAATACATATCTGAAACATTCTTGTGGACCCTCAGCCAGTTTGCTGATGACACTAAACTGGGAGAGGTAGCTGACAAACCATCAGGCTGTGCTGCCATCCAGTAAGATCTGGACAGACTGGACAGTTGGGTAGAGGGGAACCTCATGCAGTTCACTAAGGACAGGTGTAGGGTCCTGCACCTCAGGGGGAATAACCTTCTGCATCAATACAGGTGAGGGGTTGAGCTGCTGGAAAGCAGCTCCATGAAGAACCACTTGGGAGTCCTGATGGACAAGTCCACCATTAGCCAGCAGTGTGATCATGTGGCCAAAAAGGCCAATGGTCTCCTGGGGTGCATTAAGAAGAGTGACCAACAGGTCGAGGATGGTTCTCTTCCTCCCTTACCCTGCCCTTGTGAGGCCACATGTGGAGTACTGTGTCCAGTTCTGGATTCCCCAGTCCAAGAGAGACAAGGAACTACTGAAGAGAGTCCAGTGCAGTCCACAAAGATGCTGAGTAGGGTGTGGAACATCTCTGTGAAGAGGAAAGGCTGAGAGACCTGAAGCTATTGAGCCTGGAGAAGAGCAGTCTGAGAGTGGAATTGATCAATGTACAGCAAGAGCTAAAGGGTTCATATTATGAGGATGGGGTTGGCCTCTTTTCAGTGGTGCCCAGTGATAGGACAAGGGTCAACAGGCACAAACTAGAACCCAGGAGGTTGCACCTACACATAAGGAAAACTTTTTTGCTGTGAGGGTGCCAGAAAGCAGTGGTTGAGAAAGAACAAGTCCTGGTAGATAATAAGCATCTTAAACATCAGCAGCATTTGCCATAGCAAGTGCAATATCATAAGCTAGGTCACTGTGCTCTTTTGATCTGATCATTACTGACAACAGCTTCATTTGGTAATTCTAAAAGACCTAGAAAATTGTATTCTGAAAGAAATACCACTAAAAATTTAGCAAGGAGGTGTTTGAAACCAAGAAGAATGGATACTAATGGTACAGTAATTAAGTAAATCCAAGATGATGAGAGATAAAAAGAAAATGACATGCTCAAATGGGTAGAAAAGGAAACAAATCTCAAATTATGATTGCCCACAATTTTAATTGTTTCACTTTTCGTTTACTCACCCTGGGGGCACCAGGAAGAAGTTAAAATTTATTTAATGGCATGATGAGAAACTGGGCTTCATCTCTTCCTTCTCAGGATATGTGAACCTGAGATTATTTCTAACACTTATTTCTAAGAAAGAAGAACTTCTCTTCAGCATGCTCAACATGAAAAGACAGACTGGATGTTCCATTAGCTCTGTAGTGGAAAAAAAAAATGTGCTGCAACCCAGCTGAGTCTGCCTAATGGATTGCCAAGGAGAAGAGTGGTATCACTGGCACTGTGTTAGTGGACAAACCACTTCTCTGCAGGTCTGTCACTACAACAGAAATCTTGGATGCTGCAACTTTTAGGCACAAAATAACCACGAGAAAGGAGCTCATCAATATTGCCTGTGCGTGAAGTTCATCCTTGCATTTAAGATCTGTGTGTGCTGGCATTAAGCAGACTTTAGAGAAACATCCTCCAACTGCTCCTTATTTCATTCTGTGAGACGCTTGTCAGCCTTGATAGTCCACCCTCATTTGTATCATCCCTGTTCCTCTGCACTGATACCAGCTTGGCTTAATGGAAAAGTTATTTAAATGCAGAAGAGGGAATCATAACTGTTAGCTAGAATACAGTAGATTAAATGCAACAAAATAATACCTTGTTATGTCGTGAATAAAGGCAGCATTAGACCCACACATCCCTCAAATCAAAACATAAAAATACATAGCATAGGTTTGATATTTACCCCATGCAGGCTTCACTATGTTTACTACTCATTTCAGCTCCTTCTTCAATAACATAATATTTACACAAAGGAATTCATCCTGTAACGTGGTCACTGATTATAATGAACTCTTGAAGACAAGATTTAATATCAAAGTCCAACAGGATTCAGTATTAAAGCCAAACTTCTAGAAATTGTGTCCTCCAATGGGAGAAGCCAATAAGAAGGATGGAATGGACTATGGTGATGGATGGTTGCTGGAAGAAATCCTAATTAATTTTTTTCCTCTAGTACGATTCTTGCCACAATTAAGAAACTCACTGAAAATCAATACACGTTGTTACAAAGTAGATTCAGAATACTGTGTGTATAGATACATATGTATATATATGAAAATATGTGTTATTCATTTGTGTAATTGTGGATTTTCAGAAATGCAAACTACATACCAGTGCCAGAGACCTACATCAGTAAAATCAGCTTCTCCTACAATCTCTCACAAAATCCTGGGCTGCTTTCCCTCTCCAAGTTTCAAAGCTGAAGGGTTAATTGTGCATGATCATTAGGATAAGGGTTGGACATGATGATTTGAAAGGTCTTTTCCAACCAAAATGATTCTGTGATGTATGTGCCCCACCATTTGCCAAACTAGTTCAAACTGCCCGCTCTTCAAGAGCTCACAAGACCATGAGGGTGAGTGGCAGTAGTTTTTCACTGCACAGGGACCAAGGAAAAGAAATCTCACGAGGAGAAAAACCTCTCTTCAAGGACAAATGACCTGATTTGTTCCTCCCCAGTAACCGTAGCAACATGGTACAGCTTTGCAAATCTATGTCCTTGCTGCTACGAATTGGTTACTTTAAATGGCTCCTCACTTTTCTTAGCACAAGCATGGCAAATTGCCTCTAAGTGATTTTGGGTCAGGTATGCCAATTTTGGGTCTAAACTTGCAATTATTTTTTTCTGGCTTCCACTTCCTCTCACACAGCCTTTGCTCAGTGTAAAGAGAGGCAATGTATATAATAATCTGAATTGCAAGGAATGGGATCCAGTAGTTTGAGGAAGGATTAGATTCCATTCCATTCTCTGCTGGCCCTTCTCCTGTGGTTCTTCAGATCAGATCTCCAGCTTCTGCATTTTGCAGAATCTGGGCAGCCTTTCAACCACCTGACCTTTCTGTAAGCCATGTTTTCTCCAGATGCTCAAAGTGAATATAATTTCACTTTATTCAGTATTAATAAACAGCAAACAACATCATTGCCTATTCCTGGCAAAGGGCCTGAATTAAATAGGTCTCTTAATGTATCTTCTATCTGTATGAGAGCTATTTAAAAGCAATATGCTGATGATAAAAAGACTCTTTTTCATTCAGCTGTTTGTTTTCAAGCTTTGTATATTCCCAGTGAACGCTGTCCTTAGCAGAAGCCACTGCCAATACGAGCCTTTGTATTTACAATCCATAAAGCACTATCTAGCTTTACAAAGAAACTACTATTTTCTTAAGCAAGATTGTCAACTCTCTCTCTTTAGATGCTGAAATTCCTGGATAAATATTTATGAAGGCAGTGCTTATCTCCACTCTCCAGTGAAAAATACCCAATGGACAACCAATGCAGCAGAAGTTTTCCTCCTTGCTACTTCTACAGGTCTGATCACTCTTAGAAAAGATCAATTATTATTTATATAGTTGCCCAGGAGAATTATTTACCTGAACAGATGTTAGCTGGGAAACTTGGAAGAAATTCATATTAAATCTTTGTCCTAACTCAATATTCTCTGTAAAAACAGACTGCAGTAGTCAGTAACCACTCTTATTATTTTAGACAGATCTTCTATAATCAGTTATTAAGTTCATTTATCACAGGTCTGTAAATCAGTAGATGGTTTTTACTGCAGTCAAGTCCTGAATCTAACATCGTGCAGGCACTGTAGTGACAGGACAAGATGGAATGGACTGAAGCTTGAAGAGGGCATATTTGGACTGGAGATTAGGAAGAAATTCCCGACAGCGAGGGTGGTGAGACACTGGAACAAGTTGCCCAGGAAGGTCATGGATGTCCTGTCCCTGGAGGTGTTCAAGGCCAGGTTGGATGGGGCCTTGAGCATGCTGCCCTAGTGGAAGGTGTCCCTGCCCAGGCAGCAGGGTTGGAACTAGATGATCTTTCAGATCCCCTCCAAACTAAACCATTCTATGAATCTATGAATTATACCTGAAACCCTGAACTCTGAACCTTCTGTTGCCAGTTTCTCCTATCTGAAGCAAGTGGCCACCACTACTTTTATTTCAAAACTTACATCCAAAGATAGTCAGAATTTGAAAAGTGAGCCCCAAAGAATCATCCTTGGCTATACTACAAGTACTGTGCTCTACCATCATTATTTAATACCATTACTGCTAAGGGTATTTATGTAGAGTCTAAACCAAAGATCTCCAAGTATCTGAGAATCCATATCAACATAGCATGTCATGCGTCAGTGTTGGAGGTTAGGGTTAGGATTCCCTTTCCTTACTGCTCTGAAGCTTGCTATGGATATGTCCAGGGATGAGCTGAAGCAACAAGATAGAGGGATTCAGTTCTGAAGTACAATCAAAACTCTCTTCCCACTTGCTTAATAGAATTCCCTCAGAAGTAAATTTCCCTTTATGTAACAGATATTGTGAGGAAAATTGCCAAGCTTGTAACTTGCTATTTCAGGGAGGAAGAAAGAATCACAAAGATTAAGACACTACTGATGAGGAGAGACTGAGGGAGCTGGGTCTCTTCAGCTTGGAGAAGAGGAGCCTGAGGGGTGACCTCATTGATGTTTATAAAGATGTGAAGGGCAGTGTTGGGAGGGTGGAACCAGTCTCTGCTCAGTGATGTCCAATGATAGGACAAGGGGCAATGGCTGCAAGCTGGAGCAGAAGAGGTTCCATGTGAACATAAGGAAAAACTTTTTCCCTCTGAGGGTGACAGAGCCCTGGAACAGGCCATCCAGAGAGCTTGTGGAGTCTCCTTCTCTGGAGAGTTCCAAACCCACCTGCATGTGCTCCTGCGTGACCCACTTTAGGTGATCCTGCTCAGGCAGGGGATTTGGACTGGATGATCACTTGAGGTCCTTTCCAACCTCTAACATTCTGTAATTATGTGAACAACTGGAAAATACTCTCATGAGTGCCTCCTTTGCCATTTTAGATGGCTCTAACAAAAAAAAAAAAAAGAAACCAACCATACAACAATCTGGAGTCTACCAACATCATCTTTGGAGGGGGGAAAAAAAAAAAAATCTCATTTCAACCCTCCTGTGTCAAGAGAGGAGTAAGCTTTCTGAAACTTCTGGAGTACTTCATTGCTTAAAAATGAATCAATGCTTAAAACTTTTGGTTTTCAGCTGTCAACTTGGAAAGATCTCAGGCTGTCCATACAGCACATGGAGCACAGCAAAGACAGCCAGGACTCTTCCTACAGTGTGGTCACGTTGTCGAGTAACAGAATACTTATTTGCATCTTTACCCAATAAAACACCATATAAATATAGGTGCTGCTAATGTAACATTATTTATGGATAGCAGCTGTCATATCTCCCAGCTGTTTCCTTGTTGCCTGCTCTAACATATGTTAATTTAAACTTTCTCCAAATGTCAGGGATTGTTTGCAGTGCTCCAGCTGCAGCCTGGCAAATTTGTTCTTTAGGCTGCAGTTGGCTCTGGAAGTGATTACACAGACAGCCTTTCACAACATAAACAAGTCTGGTGTGGCTGCTGAGCTGTTCCTTAACTCAGCTAAGTGAATGTGTGCTGGGAGAGGCAAGAGAGGGATAGGAAACATCTCACTTAGTTTCATTTCTGAAGTATTTTTGGATGTTGTTAGTGGAGAAACTGCAGGGGACACTGGAGTCAAAGAAATCTTTCAGGAAAAAAGCATCATACACAACATACACTGCTTCCTCAAAGATCAGAAATTAAGATAGATTCAGTCTACACCTCTAGAGAAATATATTCCAAACAGGATCCCATGAGGTCTTCACTTTGGAAAAGCAATCAGAAAAACCATACAATTGTTTTGGTTGGAAAAGACCTTTAAGATCATCCATTCCACCAGTATCTAATTCTACCCAGTCTGGTGCTAAACTATGTCCCTCTGCCTCTTTGAAACACCCCAGGGATGGGGATTCAACTACCTCCCTCAGGAGCCTGTGCCAGGGTTTGAGAACCCTTTCAGGGAAAAAATTTTGTCTAATACCCAACTTAATACCAAATCTAATCCTCCCCTAGGGCAACTTGAGGCCATTTCCCTCTCCTCCTGTTGCTTTTTACTAAGGAGAAAAGACTAACCCCAACCTGGCTCCAACCTCCTTTCAGGGAGTTGCACAGAGTGAGAAGGTCTCCCCTCAGCTTCATTTTCTCTGTTAATTGACTTCCCTGAGCAGGACCAGGTTTTATATGACAAACTTTGCAATCAATAAAAGGTTGCTACATAAGTCAGAGAGAAGAACAGCAAAGAAAAAAAAGAAGCAGGCAGAGGACCAGTCTGCCCAACTTTCAATGCCTGCACAGGACAGGGAAAAAAAGAATGTAGCAATGAATAGTCTGAATTAGAAAAGTGAAGGTGGAGAAGAAAATAGGGAGGAGGACTGACAGCCCTAGTCAGGCGTGTTGGGTTTCTTTCTCACTAGAAGCTTTGGATCAGAATCAATACCATCTACACACTAAGGACAAAGAGGGGAGGCTGTCATTTCTCATACAACAGCTTAGGCCATCACTTCTCCCCTGTGCTGCCTCTTCCACAGTGGAACTGGCATTTCTGTAAAACATGCAAACAGCAAAACCAGCTCCTGGTTTCCTTTTTCCCCTCTGTTGCCATCAGTTTATGAAGATGATATTTAAACTGCACTAAAGGTCAGTCTGGGCAGAAAGAACAACTTCTGCTTCTCAGAGGGGAGTCAGAATCGATACACAGCAACAGAGCTCACGCTTCTGGAAGAGTATGATGCCAGCAAGCACAATACAAATATTGATCAATTTAAATATGTGAGTAAATGGAAAAGCAGAAAACATCATCTGCACTGACAAGCTGACAAAGAGGCTGACAGCTAATAAAATAGATGGTGAGATGGGAAATCATTCCAGTCCTGATTATTTATTTTTCCTGCAATTCACTCTGCCTTTTCATCCTGTTTCCAAATCACATTTTAAATTTAGCAGAGAAAAATATCTAAATACATTAAATATAATAGCTTAGATTAGTATGATGCAGAACCTCTGTGGATGTAAAGGAGCACAGGAGTCCTATCAGGAGCAGCTGAGGGAACTGGGGTTGTTCAATCTGGAGTAAAGGAGGCTCAGGGGAGATCTCATTGCTCTCTACAATTCTGTGAAAGGAGGCTGGAGTGAGGTGGGGCTTGGTCTCTTCTTCCTAGAATAAGTGGCAGGATGAGAGGAAACAGCTTCAAGTTAAACCAGGGGAGGTTTAGGCTGGATATTAGGAAAAATGTTTTCACTGAGTGACTAAAACCTGGAACAGGCTGTCCAGGGAGGTGGTGGAGTCACCATCCCTAGACCTGTTCAAAACCCATGTAGATGTGGCACTAAGGACATGGTTTAGTGGTGAACTTGTCAGTGCTGGTTTGGACTTGATGATTGTGAGCTGCTTGTCCACCAGCACTCCCAGGTCCTTCTCTGCAAAAAGACCTACAAGAACAGTTCTATAAGTGCTAGTGAAATAATTCCCTTCCCCTTTAGACCAGAGCACTTAAATCCTTCCTTTTCAGCAGCACTACTGTGCCAAAAGTTGCTGGATTGCAGGCAGCTTCTGGCTTGTTGATCTCCTGCCAGCTGACACAAAAATTAAATTTCACTCAGTTGAATCAGCCTCATTTATTCAAGGGAAACTTTTTTTTTTTTTTTAAGCTCTACTTCTCCACCACACTTCAATGTAACAGCTCATCTCTGATTGGGTCACCACCTCCTTAAGAAGAATCCCCATATCCTTCATATTGACTTTATCCCCAAGCACAAAGCTTAAGGAACGGACACTGAAGCATGGCCAGCACATTAAGAGATCTGCCATTCTGCTCTGGTGAGACCTTACCCGGAGTACTGCATCCAGCTCTAGGGCCCTCAACACAAAAAGGACGTGGACCTGCTGGAGAGGGTTCACAAGAGGGCAACAAAAACGATCAGAGGGCTGGAAACATCTCTGCTACAAGGACAGCCTGAGAGAGTTCGGGTTGTTCAGTCTAGAGGAGAGAAGACTCTGGGGAGACCTTAGAGCAGCCTTCCAGTATCTGAAGGGCACCTGCGAGAAAACAGGGGAGGGACTGTTTCCGAGGGCTTGTAGCACTCGGACAAGGGACAATGCTTTGCAACTAGAAGAAGTCCTTTACACTGAGGGTGGTCAACACTGGAGCAGGTTGCACAGGGAGGTGGTGGAGGCCCCACCCCTGGAAACATTCAAGTTCAGGCCTAATGGACACGTGAGCAACTTCTCTCTCCACTTATCCCACTCTTAAACTGTAACATCTGAAATTTCCATTAGGGAGAGCAGCTAGGGAGAAAATTCTAGCAAATTCCAAGTAGTATTTGAAGTTTCCTCTCTTGTAGATATTGAGGCCTTCAAGCCACAAATATGAAACCTAAGGAGAGAGTCCACCTCCCATTTCACACACATTTGTTTTGCTGCAGTGTTGAACTGGGTGCTCACAATCCATGGATTCATGTCCCCTGTAGAAGTACTACAAGTAGCAGAACAAATAAAAGAAATGAAAAATGAGGTGTAGCACATGACTGCACTCAAAACTGACTCCTCCCTGTAGATCCAGTCAGTTTAGCTTGAATCTTAGTGCCTTATATACTCCCAGCTAAGCATCCCTTCAGATGTAAAACCTATGCAGGTTCCTCATCAAACACAACAGAAAAGAGGTGAGATTTTATTTATGCTATCAGGAAAGAGATAAAGATGGAAAAGAAAGTTTACTTCCAGTAGTACCCTCAGTAGAGGGCTTCAAGAACTGTGTACTGCCCTCTTAAAACAAGCCAGACCTTCATAAAGTCCTGCTACAAGTCAGAGGTATTTCATTAAAGTAATACAAAAAATCTTGATGGAATTGTTTAATATTCAGCTACTTTATCAAACCACCTTATATACAAGCACAATGCATGCAGTCAAATGTTCACATGATCAATTCCTCCAACAGATTTTTTCTTTTTTTCTTTGTCTGATCACTTAAAGAATGGAGAAATACTTTTAGCAACCACACGTCAAAGAGCTCCACAGATAATTTCACAATGAAGAAAAAAAACCTCTTGACATCCTAAACTAGAGCATACCCCAGTAATTTTGCATGGCCAAACAGAAACAACTGCAAAAGAAGGAATAAAACACTGTTGATCAAACACAAGAAATTAAGTGTGTCAGAACAGCAACCATCTACCTAAGATGGATGTGTACTAATGGAATCTAAAAACATACTTTCTCTGAATAAGAAACTGAATTAACAAAATCCATGTGCTCTATAACTTGCACCGAGCAAGAATTTGGCAGAAAATACCTTCTCTATAGGTGAGAAATGCTGTCATCTCCAAAAATCCCTTTACAACTTGCCATAAACAAGGACCATTTAGAGACTAATTCCTCAGCTTGTTTCCCCAGAAAACTCTTGTGTTGAATGTATCATTCAGTATGCCTGACAGCTTCCTAAAGGATTTGAGCTCAAATGATTTTAGTACTTGTGAATTTTGTCTACAAGTTGTTAGCAGATAAACAAGTTATTACTCTCAAGTTCTTCTGGTAAGCCCCCTAATCTCATAAGATCACAATACGGTGCAAATGCAAAAAAAAAAAAAAAAAAAAAAAAAAAAAAAAAAAAAAAAAGCCAGCTCTGAGAGCATCCTACATTCTCCTTGGTGGGCCCAGTTGCTCTCCTCTTGCCTTTCTCTTGAGAAAAATGGCAACAAAGCTGAAGCACACAGAGCTGGAGCTGTTCCCACCCATCAGCTCTTACCCTGTGGCTGACTTGGTTGCTCCACAACCACCCCACAGTACAGGTGTTCTCAGGCTACCCATGACTTCTGCAAGCCCTTGCTCTGAATCAGCTGAGACCAACAGGTTGTTGCCCAAGAGTCCTGCCCAGAAGTTTCACTCCCTGGTGAACTCCATAAAATGCCTGAGTAACTAACTAATTCCTTGACCTCATAGGAAGGTGCATCTCATAAACCCATATGGGCTAATACCTTCTTTGTGTCTCTGTAGGTAGCTTGTTTTGGCTGAAAGACAATCCAGTATTAAACTACACCCTGAAATGAGATTTTTCCATACTAAACTGAGGTTAAATCCAATGACTGCTCCTTTATAGGGCTTAGGATAATCCTATGACTTTCTCCTTAGAGGATAGCAGTAGAAGAAATAGATGGATAGGGTCCCAAATGGATACAAGAAAGAGGTGTAAAAGCAGGGCCAACCTCCAGAGGTAGCTTAGGCTTTTATTCAAAGAGAAAGAACCCCAAACACTCAAGCAAATATCCACACGTTACCCATAAAAATGAAAGTTGATACCAAAATCCTGTACATAACTAACTGGTTTGGAGGTTTGCCTCAGTCTCTTCCTGTTGTTCCCAGCAGCAAGGCTTTTGACACCGTCTCCCACAGCATCTTCACAGGCAAGCTTAGGAAGTCTGGGTGAAATGAATGGACCTTGGGCTGAATTTAGAACTGGCAGAAGGATACAGCTCAAGAAGGTTGTGGTCAGTGCCACAGCCCAGTTGAAGGTCTGCAAAGAGCGGTGTTCCCTGGGGACCAGTACTGGGTCCAGCCCTGTTTAATACATTCATCAGGGAAGGGACAGGTTTGCTGATGACACAAAACTGGCAGGGGTGGCTAACACCACATCAGCCTGCACTGCCATCCACCATGACATGGACAGGATGGAGAACTAGGCAGATGTGAACCTCATGGAGTTCAGTAAGGGCAAGTGCAGAGTTCTGCCCCTGGAGAGCAATAAGCCCCTGCACCAGCACAGGTGAGGGGGTGACCTACTGGAAAACAGCTCTGTAGAAAAATACCTGGGAGTCCCAGTAGACAGCAAGATGACCATGAGCTAACAATGTGCCCTTGTGACAAAGAAGGCCAAAGGCATCCTGGGGTGCATCAAGTGGAATGTTGCAAGCAGGTCAAAGGAGGTCCTCCTGCCCCCTCTACTCTGCCCTGGCTAGACCTCTTCTGGAGTTCTGGGTCCATTTCTTGGCTTCCCTGTTCAAAGATAGGCAACTGTTGAAGAGGGTACACTACAGGGCTACCAACAGGATTAGGGTACTGGAACATCTCTCTTATGAAGAAAGGCTGAGGGACTTTGGGCTGTTCAGCTGGAGAACACTGAGTGGGGATCTGGATCAATGCTTATAAATACTTAAAGGGTGGGTGTCAGGAGGATGGGGCCATTTTTTTGTCACTGGTGCCCAGTGACAAGACAAGAGGTAATGGGCACAAGCCTGAACATCAGAAGTTCCATCTGAACGCAAGGAGGAACTTCTTTAATTTAATGGTGGTGGAGCACCGGACCAGCCTATCCAGGGAGGTGGCAGAGCCTCCGTCTTTGGAGTCATTCCATATCCTGCCTGGATGCCATCCTGTGCAACCTGCTCTGGATGATCCTACTCAGTCAGGGCAATTGGACTCAGTGATCTCCAGAGGTCCCTTTCCAACCCCTGTTATTCTGTATAAAGAGTTAAACACAGAAGTAATGACTTAGATTCAGAGGTATAATTAATTTAAGTACCCAGCATGGTTCCTCTCCTAAAGCCTTGTCCCTACTTACAACTATTTATTCCAGTGGTGTTCTGCATTTTCCTTTTTAACACTGTACGCAAAGCAGAAGGCTTTGAAGATGAATTATTTAGTTCTCTGCAGAAAATGTGCTTTAAAAAAAAAAAAAATCTTCTTGGGGACACTGAATGTATTTATTATGATCCTGGAAGAAAAAAAAAAAATTCAGCTCCAGCATCTGTTGTCCTGTATGCTTCACTGTTTAATGATGAGAGTGGCTGTGGGATTTGTTTACAGCAGGGCTCTCTGGAGGTGGGTGATTGTGGGTTTTTTGGTGGTTTATTTTACTCAGAAAAAAACAAAAACTTGGGAAACAGTGTTAATATTTGAATGGAAGAACTTAAAGAGTTTCTTTGACAACTTACTGGGTTAATGCAGATGGTTTCCCAACTATCCACCCTTAGGATTACTAAAGGATTATGAAACAAATTAAGGAAATGGGGAAAAATTACATATTTTATTTTTTGTTTCCCAAGTTGCCTATGATTTTATTGCATAGTTTGACTGCTTTGGGACAGAAGCACCTTGATCTTTCTAGTTCTTGTATAGGAAAGCATAGCCAAGACTAAATCTGCAGAACTAGGTGGAGGCAGTACTTAGAATCATAGAATCACTATGGCTAGAAAAGACCTTTAAAACCACCAAGTCCAACTGTCAACCCAATGCCACCATGTCCACTAAACCATGTCCTCAAGTGCCACATCTAGACATCTTCTGAACACCTCCAGGGGTGATGACTGCACCACCTCCCTGGGCAACAAACCTACTTTGAAAGGAGGGAGGCTGTGTGGGCATTTAGGACAAGACTGTATTTGTTATGATAACTGGTCTCTTACTCATTGGTTAGGAGCAGGATTTGGATTGCTCATTGAAACCAAAAGAAAGGTCAAGGCTTTCAAGAAATTTACACTTGCCATAGTTTTACCCCTTAAAAGAAAAGGGGAAGTAGAATGCTGCATGTTCAAAAAGATGTGTAGATGTGGCACCAGAGGACATGGTGAGGAGAAAGTCCTTTACACAGAGTTACTGGCCAGTGGAATGGGCTGCCCAGGTAGGTAGAGAAGTCAACATCCTTGAAGGTGTTAAAAAAAAAAAATGGATGTGGCACTTGGAGCCATGGTTTAGTTGTCAGTAGGTGTTAGGTATTAGGTTGGACTTGATGATCTCTGAGGTCTTTTCCAACCTGGTTGATTCTGTGATTCTCATTCTGTGAACTTTTTCACTGTGATGGGCACAGAACACTGGAGCAGCCTCTCAGAGAGGTGGTGGAGTTTCCTTTTCTGGAGACTTTTTCAAGGCCCATCTGGATGTGTTCCTGTGTGAACTGTGCTGGATTCTATGGTCCTGCTATGGCAGGGGGCTTGGACTTAATCTTCAGAGGTCCCTTCCAACCCCTAACACCCTGTGAGTCTTTATGGTTTGGTGAGCATGGTTGGGTTGACAGTTGCACTTGATGGTCTTAGAGGTCTTTTCCAACGTTAATGATTCTATGTGTTTTACAGAGACAGAGGCATGCCTTCCTCATAAGGAAAGAAGCAACAGATGCTTTTTGCCTTTCCCTTTTCTCCATGAAGTGCAGTAACTGTAGAGCAGCAGGGGCAAGCAGGGAGAAGAGTGTAGTATGAGCCCAGACCTTGTACCACAACAGAATGGAATCCAGCTAACTGCTTCTAAGCAAGAGGATGATTGTGCCTTTATAAGGTCCTGTTTGCCTCACAGGTCATCTTTCAAGTTGTCTTTTGCTTTTCTAAACCACACTGGATACCTTTCAGGAGTGTTTATGAGAAGAACACCACACTAATTCCAAGAGGAATTTGTTAAATGTCCTTCAAATTGAGCCAAACAGCTGCAAAGCTGAAACCATGTGAACACTGCAAATGAATCCAGACACTTTAAGACACTCCGGGGCCTTCGTGGTTAACCTTTGTTCCACCTGCTGTACTGATTTTGGAGAAGATGACAAGATCCTGAAATCAAACCACTGAGAAAAAGAAAAAAAAATATCCACAGAGGGAAAAGTTTTAAGAAGTTCTGGAGGTTACAGTTGCCAGGGAAACCACTTCGCAGCAGCCATATGGTCAAAAAAAAAAATCCATTTTCTTTGTTCTCTAGGGGAAAGAAATAGGTATTTTTGTACAGTGTGGGGGGAAAAAAAAAAGAGAGAGAAATCCCACAAAAGTTATAGAGTAAAATACTCACACAGACTTTAATCACTAATGAGAGAAGATAAATGACTTGCTAAACTGAGCTACAGAAAATCCAGCACCAAAATATTCATGTAGGGGATGTGAGTCCCTTTCTGCTTTATGTCAATTCTTGGAACCAAGCAGCTTCCCCTGGTACCAAAGCTCTTTACCACCCTAGGTGTGAACTCTGTAGACTGATGATCCCAGCATTAACTCCCATTTTCTTTGTCACTTTTTCTTGGTGCCCTGTGCTTCCAGCATGGGTCCTGCTTCTTTACTAGGGACCATGCTCCAGAGATGTCCCTTTTAATAAGATGTGCCTATCAACCTTATGTATTACAAGGTTTACACAGCAAACTGAGGGAAGGGCTGGAGGAAACCTGTGGCAGCATGTTACACTTCCAGACCTGTCCTCTTTCATCCTTACCAGCAATCCAGCTGCAGATCTCATGGATACAGAGTCCCAAGGACCAGAGATGACCAAGGGGCTCTTTGGCACCTGCCTCCAATCCTGGTCCTAAACAGAGGTCACCTTTAAGCTCACAAAATTGCTCTGCAACAAATTTCTGCTATGCAGTGAAGTCCGAGAGCCCCTTGCAGCTCTGCAGAAAGAGATACTGAACCTGTTTATACTTGACTGGATCTTTTTCAGCTCACAAAGGGTTTCCTAACAATTTTTTTCCAATGTTATTCACAAGAAGATGCTTGGAAGAGCTGTTTGGTTCCATAATACTAATAGCTTGGTGAAAAAACACAACCAACCACAAACCTACCAAACAATAAAATCTTTGCTATTTTGCAGATTGCTTATTTTCAAAGATGCAAAGAACCTGGTTGTACTCTGGCCACAGCTATTCACTCCCTTTTCAGGAACAGATTTCCCATCTGTCCAAACTATTTGCTTTATAGAAATGTTAGTAACGAAACTCATAGCTCCTGCTCATTATAACTAATGGATATTTACCTGCACTGACTGGTACTACATATATGCTCTCCATAAACAGGCTTAAATACATTCACAGTCACAATTTCTGCTTCAAATCTGAGTGTATGCTGACTCCAGTAGTGTTCCAGATCTGCCCAAGAAAAGCATAGTGTGAAAACAACTGCAGATCATAACTCAGCTCTAGAAACTAAATCCTAGCTTTCCGATAAAGTTGATGGCTTTGGGATTTACTTTCAGTAATATCATGACACTCTCTACTTCTCAAACAAGGCTTTTGGCATGCTACCAAAACATGGTGCTGAGAGTGATAGAAGGTATGTGGATACTAGGACACATGGATTTGTTCTATTCTCATCTGTAAACGTTTGTAGGAATAAAACTATTGATGTCAAATCTTGTGAGACTGCGGAAAGGTTGTTCCCTTTCATCCGACACGCCAGCTGAGATTGAACCTGAACCCTGCACCAAGCAGGCTGCACTACTGAGAGCCCAGTGAATTAATTGTAGCATGAAAACCTCAAGATGCCCCACTACCTGTTGTGAGACTGTTGTTATACCTTAGGAGGGATGCTCAGAGCAGGAAACTTGAATTCATTATATATAGCTATTTTCTGTGAGCAGGGAAATACTTGCCTGCCTTTTCAGACTAGAAATCAGGCCTCTTTGCAAGAAAAGGAAGAGCCTGCATTTAACAAACTTGAATTTTCTTTCTTTTCCCCTTTTTTACCTATCTTTTGTCTCTCCTGATGTTCCTAGAAAGCCTCTATCTCAGGCACTTGCATATGGCCTTTGCTCTGGGAGATGAGAAGCTCACAGCCATCCTTGGCACTCTACAGCTGCTACCAACTACTATTACACTCCACTGAGGTGCTGGGAGGCCAGAAGGGTTTTCTGAGATGGCTCAGAGCCTTGACTTATTCTTCTCAAGTATCTCAGTGATTGGGCAGGCCCATTAAAATAAAACTAAGAAAATTTCAAAATCCTGCAAAAAATATTATCTGTGCCATTAAGAATGCTCCTAGAGGTTATGGTTAGAAGTATCACATGGGAGAATGCTCAGAGGACCATCCCCATGTCAAAAGGCTCCCTGGTTAAGCCTATCAAGAAACTAAATAGATGAGAGCAAAGAACAGCTAATGGCAGCCACAGAAGCTTGTAGACAACTCTTATCAGGAAAGCCACGGAACTGGAAGGACATCTGGGGACCATCTAGTCCAATCTCCTTGCTAAAGCAGGGTCATCTGGTACAAGTTGACCAGCTGGGTTTGGAAGCTCTCTAGAGGAAAGCCCACAACCTCTCTGGGCAGCCTGCTCCAGGACTCCAGCACCTTCATGGGAAAAGTTTCTCCTTATGTTTAGGTGGCATTTTCGTGTTCTATTTTCTGCCCATTTCCCCTTGTCCTGTCACTGGGCACCACTGAAAAGAGTCTGTCCCAAAGGACCTCAAATGTCCCCATTACTCACCTTGCCAGCCACTTCAGGTTCAAAAGAAACCTTTTCTACCTGCTTAGCCCAGCCCATTTCCTAGAGCTCACTCTTTTGTAACCAAGAATATTAGTTTTCCAAGAGCACAGCTGAAGGCCCTGGTAGCCACAGCAGGTTTTGCTGCCAAGCAAGACCATGGATTAGCAGATGAAATGGTACAGGCACTGAATTGTTCTTATTGACTCAGATCTCTTCTGTCTGCCAGAGGAGTGGCTTGGTGGGAGTTTTGTACCTCTGGACATTTATTCTGGCAAATTTAGCAACTGATCTTCTGCTGCCTGGTGCTTCTGCAATCAAGTCCCAGTTGAAGCTTCCAACTGAGAGCAGTTTGCATAAGTCCCTGAATCTCTGCTTTGCAACCTTCACATCCCGTTCCTTTTGACGAACATGGAAATTGCTCCTAGCGATACCTGAACCCAATATGAACTGAAAATGTATTACAACAACTAAGCTTGCCAGGCAGCAAAGGAGAAATTCACACCAATCCCAGCTCCTGGAACAGCTGTTGTGACAAGGTGATATTGCTGAGGAATCTCAAAATAGAAGCCAAGGCAAATACTCTCCCTGTAAGGGTTGTGCTGTGTTTTGTAGTCTCCAACTGGAATCTAATTGCAATTTAAACCCAGAGCACAAAAACACCCAGCATTTTTCACTTCTGAAGTTCTTTTAAGGAATCAGAGAAAATTAAATAGTAAATCATCATCTAGTTGTTCTTAAAGCCAAAAAGGATTCTCCTGAGATGTGGTAATTCCTTTATCTAGTCAGCTGAATTTAGGGAAACACTTCTTGCTCAAATAACAAGGTGCCAAGGAAAAGAATACTTTATTTCTTAGATTTCTAGTGGACAGTAATTTATTTAATACCATTTTTGATCTGAACTTCAGGAATTCTTCTACATCTCTCTCCATCAATTATCTCAGATTACATCCTGATAATGAAGGTGATTGACAATTATATTTCTATTTGCTGCCTGGTGAAGTTTAACTTCCAGAGGGTTGAAGGTTGCTGTTAAAGGCAATGTGTGCACAGCCTACCTATGCAAACACATTATCTACTTGTCTTGCACCAGTTTATTTACCCATTTACTTTTAAACCAGGCTAGCTTATTTGTGTTGTCCTGTCTCAGCAAGGCAACATCTAAACGTTTCATCATGGCTCCCACTGATGTTTGTTGAGTAAGAACTGCACATTTCCCTTTCTTGGTTATGTACTGGGGATGATCTACCCCAGACAAAACCAAAGCAGGTCATTTTTGCTGTCTCAGTTTGTCCCATCAAACAATGTAAGAGCCCAAGGACAAGGAATTGCTGGAGACAGAGCCTAAATCTCCCCTGGCACAACCTGAGGCCATTTTCTCTCCTCCTATCCCTAGTTATTTTGGAGAAGAGACAACCCCCCACCTCACTCCCATCTCCTCTCAGGGACTTACAGAGAGTGAGGAGATCTCCCCTCAGCCTCCTCTTCCACAGCCTAACCAATTCCAGTTTCCTCAGCTGCTCTTCACCAGACCTGTTCTCCAGGACCTTCCATACCCTTGGTGGCCTTCTCTGGGCCTGCTCCAGTATTTCAATGTTATTTTTTGAGTGAGGGACCCCAAACTGAATCCAGTACTCAAGGTGTGGCCTCACCAGTGCTGAGAACAGGGGGACAATCACTGTGCTGGTTCTGCTGGCCACTATTCCTGATCCAGGCCAGGATACCGCTGTCCTTCTTGGCCACTTGGGAACACTGCTGGCTAATGTTCAAGTACCCATCAACCAGCACCCCTGGTCATTCTCTGCTGGACAACTTTGGGTCTACTCTGCCCCAAGCCTGCAGAGCCTTCCTACTTTTGAACAGACAGATCAACTTCCCCACCCAGTTTGGTGTCATCTACTGTTGTCTGCCCAAACATGAGATGCTGTCAGACAGAGACATGACAATTTTGCTGGATCACTCCTTGTGGAAGGCAAAGGGGCAACCAACAGGATGAGTGAGAAGTTGGCATGCTCTTTCTCTTGAAGCTTCTTGAGCTTCTCTTGACAAAGAGCTTTTATGTTGTCTGAGTGACCAGCCTGAAACAGTGAAATAAAAACTCTTCTCAAATCAGGGATATTTCACACTGTGTCCTTAGAGGTCTCTTTAGGGAATTTCACCTCTTGGTTGTCAAAAAAGGTGTTTCATTTTAAAGCCTTGATACGGATTTCCATGTGTAAGGAAACAGCAGCGTATATTGTCTACTACATACTCCCTATAATACTATAAAAGGTGATGAAAAGAGATTTGGAACATCTTGTAATCCCTTTGAGATAGTATTAGGCATTTTCTTACTGCATAATAGCACAATAATCACAGTCTCACAGTATATCAGAGGTTGGAAGGGACCTCAAGAGATCATCAGGTCCAACCCCCCTGCCGAAACAGGATCACCTAGCATAGTCCACACAGGAACACAGCCAGGTAGGTTTGGAAAGCCTCTAGAGAAGGAGACTCCACAACCCCCCTGCGGAGTCTGTTCCAGGGCTTTGTCACCCTCACTGTAAAGAAGTTTCTCCTCATGTTGAGGTGAAATCTTCTATGTTCAAGTTTGAACCCATTGTTCCTTGTCTTATCACTGTGAACCACTGAAAAGAGCCTGGCCCCCTCCACTTGACACCCACTCCTCAGATATTTATACACATTGATGAGATCCCCTCTCAGCCTTCTCTTCTCCAGACTAAACAGCCCCAGGGCTCTCAGCCTCTCTTCATAGGGCAGATGCTCAAGCCCCCTAATCATCCTCGTGGCTCTCCATTGAATTCTCTCCAGCAGGTCTCTGTCTCTCAAACTGGGAAGGCCAAAACTGGACACAGTATTCCAGGTGTGGTCTCACCAGGGCAGAGGAGAGAGGTAGAAGAACTTCCCTCGACCTGCTGGACACACCTTTCTTGATACATCCCAGGATCCCATTGGCTCTCTTGGCCACAAGAGCACATTGTTGTTCCATGGAGAACTTGCTGCCCACCAGCACTCCAAGATCTTTCTCTGTGGAGCTGCTTTCCAGCAGAGCAGCCCCTAACCTGTACTGGTGCCGGGTATTATTCCTCCCCAGAGGTAGGGCCCTGCACTTGTCCTTCTTAAACTTCATGAGGTTTGCCTGTACCCAGCTCTCCAGCCTGTTCAGGTCACACTGGATGGCTGCACAGCTTGACAGGTGTGAGCCAATCCCCCCAGTTTTGTATCATCAGCAAACTTGCTGAGGGTGCACTCAATGACCTCATCCAGGTTGTCGATAAAGATACTGAACAAAACTGGACCCAGTACTGATCCCTGGGGGACACCACTTGCAATAAAGTTAACTGGAAGGGCCTGCATCTGGGTGTGGCAGAGTAGGTTGAGAGTAGCCTTGAAGAAAAAGGCTTGGAGGTGTTTGATGAGAAGCTCACCATCAGCCAGAAGTGCCCTCATGCAGCCCAGAAGGCAGCCATGTGCTGGGGTACATCAGGAGGAGTGTGGCCAGCAGGGCAGGAGAGGGATTCTGCCCCTTTTCTCTGCTCTGCTGAGACCCCACCTTGAATACTGCATCCAGTGCTGGTGTCTCCAGCATGAGAGGAACACAGAGCTGCTGGAGTGAATCCAGGGGACAGCCACAAAACGATCTAAGGGTTGGAGCACCTCTGTTGTGAAGATAGGCTGAGGGAGCTGGGGTTGTTCAGCCTGGAGAAAAGACGCTGGGGGGACCTTAGAACTGCCTTCCAATACCTGAAGGGAACCTACAAGGAAGGCTGGAGAGGAACTGTTCTTAAGGGTGTCTAGAGACACAACAAGGAGGATGGTTTGAAGCTGAGGGACCGTAGGGTTAGATTGGATCTTAGGAAGAAGTTC